>NC_089492.1:194248454-194560642 GCF_036850765.1 Saccopteryx bilineata | reverse complement strand
GTTCTTAACTGTGTGGAACTTCAAGCTGAAGGATGTTTCTCCTGGTTAGACTCTGTGTTTAAGCAGGGCCACAGGCCAGTTTTCATGGTTAAGTGGGGCTTCAGGTTGTGTTCTGTGATGAATGGGTGTGGGAGCTGTAGGCTATGTTCCAAAGTTGGCAGGGCCACAGACTGAGCTTTAAAATTTAATAGATTACTGGCTGTGCTGGTCATGTTCTCGAGTCATATGAGACCTCTATCTGTACCCTACAGTTAGGTGGGGTCAGAGATAATGCTCCATGATTGGGCAGGGTTGCTGTCTGCAATTTTTGGTTGGGTAGGGCTATGGGCTATACTTTGTAATTGGCCTGGGTTGCTGGCTAGACTCTGAATGGCAAAGGCCATTGTTTATGTTCAACAGTCAGGCAGGGTTGTATGGTGGGCTTCATTGCTGAGTGCGGCTTTTGGCTGGGCTCCACAGTTAGGCATTACTTGGATTGCTCATGGTCAGTGTGCAAGTTTCCTGGTAATGCAGAGCAAGAGGCTATGCCCCAAAATTGAGCAAAGGCTGCATATTTAGATCCTTGCCCATTTCAGACTATAGGGTGTATTTTGTGGCTGCTGGGCATCTGTGTCCATGCTTCCTAGTAGGGAAGTACATGGGGCCTATGCTTTGTGGTTCTGTGGGACTACAAGTATGCACTGTTGCACTGGTGAAAGATAATATGTACCCCTCAACCAGTATAGTCTTTTGTCTGGATATTCCAATCAGGCAGAACTGACAACTGCCCTCCCTGGACAGATAGGAGCACTAGCTTGGCTCTGATAATGGGTAGAGATGCTGGTTGGGATCTCAGTTCAGTGTTAAGACAGGCAGAAACATAGTCTACCAGATCTGAGTGTTAGTTACTTTAAGTCTCATGCCTTTCTCTATCTCTACTGGATCCCCAGGGGGTTAAGCTCCAAAGGTTCCCTAGTGATTCTTGTGAGGCAGGAGTTAAGTGAATCTCCCAGCAAGCATCCCTTAATGCTGGGGAAGCTAGATGTAAAAACTATACCACTGGGTTTTCTTTTTCTCAGAGAAGCTGTCGGCCAAGGAGGAAGAACTCTCAGGTGCTGTGTGGCTAGGGGGAGAGACAATGCAGTCTAAGTGGAACTGCTACTCTTGCTTTTTTTTTTCTTGTTATTTGTAACTCTGTGCTTGGTAGCCTGATTATAAGGTAGGAGCTGTGGTCTTAGTGGTCTCTGTTGGCCAAGGGTATATTTCAGCCTCACCTTCTGGGTAGTACTGGGATTTTTAGAATGGTGCCTTGTCCATAAACAACTACTAGTTGTTTTTCTCATGAGAATGATTTAGATTGGGAATGACCCATGTTACCATCTTGATGATACCACTGTATCTAATTTTATTATGTATTTTAAATGTTCTATCTTCTAGTCCTAACATCTGGGTCATATCTGAGTCTGTTTTTGTTGATTGCTTTATCTTTTTGAGATGGGTTTTTGTTTTTACTTCTTTGAAAGCTGGTCATCTTGTGTAGGACAGTACAGACTATGGTAAATATTATTCATGACCAGAAATGGCATGCCATTTACTTTTCCAGTCTTTCCGCACTGTGGGTGGGGGTGGGAGATGATCAGTCTAGTCATAACTTATGTTGGTTTGGTTTTTGTTGTTGTTCTGGTGATCGTTTGTTCACAACGGTTCTTAAAACTCCTCCAGTCTTACTTGTGCTTGGAATAGTGGCTGGTGTTTAAAGAAGCTTCTTCCATGCTCAAGCCTCAAGTTTGTCTTTCCTTTGTTACTATACTTTAGGGAGCATTTCTCTCTGTATTCTTCCCCCATCTCTCCCATAGGTTGATGTTATTTGTAACTCAGTGCTTGGGAGCCTGATGATAAGGTAGGAGCTGTGTCTCTGTGTCTTCAGGATGAGGCCATAGAAGTGACTCTGCCCTTTTTACTTAAATAGTAGACTTTACTATTTTCTTACCCCTATTTCAGAGTTACAGGGTGTTTTTTATGATCTCTTCTTTCAGCTATAGTGGGTCATAACCTGTGACTGGAGAATCAGTTTTGCTGCCCTTCTCAGAAAATTAAGGCTTTTGTTCCCAAGAGGAGATAAAGATGGAATATTCCGGTGAGGTTTTATGTTGTTCTGCAGTGACTTCTGTTCCTTCACAAGGAACAGCTCTCCCTGAGCCAGCATTTCTGAGTTGCATCTCTAATGACATTCTGAATTGAAAGATTCTTTGTTGGGTGCTAGTTTATTTACAGAAGAATGTTTAGCAGCATCCCTGGTCTCTACCTATTGAACACTAGCAGCATTCCCTCAAGTAAGGCGATCAAGAATGTCTTCAGAATTTGCCATTTATCCTCTTGGAGGTAGTGCCAAGACCTACTCAGCAGTGGGGGTGCATGAAAGGAAGGCACTGCAGGACTGAAGAAAAAACACACAAGACACAACATAGATAAAAGTTGGGTACAGGGGCCTGCCAGCCTCTAGGACTGAGAGCCCAGATCTCTGCAGCCTCATCGTATTTATTGGTCTTTTTGCTTATCAAGCAAATTAGCAGAGCCTGGGTCAAATTAGCCTACAATGGATTTAGGTGTGGAGAAAGATGACCAACTGATAGCCTCTCAGGCATGTAGGAAAATAGCTACAGGGATCAGCTGCTTCCTATAAACAATCATAGAGCTTGCCAGAGCAGCGTTCAGGACTTGGCATTCCGAAGTCCTCACCAAAGACTTGTCTCAAGGTGGCAGTTTAATCTCTCAGCCATTTTTCTACAGGTATAGTTTTTTCCCATTTAGATCCCCTGCTCTGAATTCTCACCTTGCTCTCAGTCTTTCTTTTGACAACCTAGAAGGTCCATGGAGAAGAGCCTATGAGTGGTTGTAAATGTCCCTTGTGTTTGAAGATCCCCACAAGTTCTGTGTACTCACATGAGGCCACATTGGAACTGTAAAAATTTATTAATAGTTTTATCTGAACACTTCTTACTGGCTTATAAAAAGTCTCATGTCTGCTCCAGTAAGCAAATGTTTGCATCCTGTCACTCCTTGGAGGCACCTGTTTTTCCCTAGACTTTAGATTAGTTGGTTACACTGTGACTTCAGCTCTCTACTGTGCTTAATACAAGTTGTGAATTTGCATACATTCAGGATATTTTTTGCTTTATGTTTTGGAACAATCTCTTTTCCAGCTTTCTACACTTTTAAGGGGAAGCTAGAAGTTTAACACATATAATTTTTAATCTTTTCAACTCTAATGAAGATGAATTGGAAAATTTTGGAAGTTAAGCAACTGCTCCATAGGAAAGAGCTCTGAACCACAGGCTTTCTGGAGGTAAACATGGGTTCATTCCACACTGTTATTCTGACTCTTCATGTAGTGTCTTAGTATGTTATACTTAACCAGTGACTTTCTAAAGTGAAAATCCATAGTCTTCAATATAGGTTTACAGCCTAGTGCAGAAAATTACTGGGCAAGGTGAGGAGAATTATGGTAGAGAATTGTGTTATTGTGGGTATCAGGCCTACTTTCATCTCTCTCCTAGAGGTTTCAAATTCAGACTCCTGTGGGGGGCAGGCAAGAAATACAAATGCGCGAAGTGTGCTGGGTCAGTGTTCACCCTCGTCCTAGACACTTGGGGTTTTACTTTTGATAGTAGAAAGGCTACAGAAAAATGTTTTTTTTTATAAGAAAAACAGCAGTGCAAATAGATTATGTGGGAACTTTCTCTCTGCCTAAAGACTGGCAAAAAATTTATTTGACCGGCACTGACTTTTTAAAAACTTGAGTATTTTAAGAGTTCCTGGGCACTACCTATTGCCTTAAAGCACCCATTAAAGTTACCTTTCTGCACATGAGATAATTTTATTCAGAATTAAATATTTATCAAGCATCCACAACTTGGTAGGCTCTGTTCTAGATTCTGAGGATCCAGCAATAAATTAAACATTCCCTGACTTTATATGGCATTTACATTTTGGTTTGTGGTCTGTAATAGGAAGTATGAGAACTGCAGATATACAGGGTAGGCTGCCACCACTCACCTCCAGCCAGTTGTTGCTAACCATGGATGTTGACCTTGTGTTGCCAAAGTTAAAAAATTTCCAAGAGAAGCCAGAAGTCATATTTTTACTGTAATTTTCTTATTTTTAAATATGTGCTCATCATATTTTAAATAACTGGAGAGGTCAAAGCATCTCTGCAGACAGAATCTGACCTGGCTTGTGACCTTGTCTAGCACTATCTTTTCCTGGCTAGTCTCATTGAAAAGAAAGTGCAATGGAATGACAGCTGCAGCCATGTTAATTTTCTTCCCTGGAAGCAATGAGCCAGTTGGTTTGGCAATTCCAGAATTTAATTTGCAATACAAGGTCAACACTTTCAGTGAAAGCACTGAAAATCAGCCTTAAAACAAACAAAATAAAAATGGGACTGTACAAATTAGTGGGTGATTATTAACCTATTTTCAAAAGAATGATTGGTCCTGACCATTTGGCTCAATGGTAGGGCTGGTAGAGTGTTGGCCCATGTGTTTATGTCCTGGGTTTGATTCTCGGTCAGGGCACACAGGAGAAGCACCCATCTGCTTCTCTACCCCTCCCCCTTTTGTTTCTCTCTCTCTCTCTCTCTCTCTCTCTCTCTCTACTTCTCCCCTCCTGCAGCCATGGCTCGATTGGAGTGAGTTGGCCCTGGTCACTGAGGATGACTCCATGACCTCTGCCTCAGGCACTAAAATAGCTTGTTTGCTCAGCAACACAGCAATGTCCCAGATAGGCAAAGCATCGCCCCCTAGTGGGTGAATCTGGTTGAGGTGCATGCTTGAGTCTCTCACTACCTCCCTTTCTCTCACTGAAAAAAAATGTGATCAATAGGTTACCTGCAAGCACGTTGTATTACAATTATCAACCTGCTTACAAGTTGGAGACTGGCTGTTAAACCATGATTCCTATTGTAGGTCACTTCCATTTTGCCAAGTATGCTGCACTGTGGTCCAAATTTTCAGCTGTTGTAAAAGTTTTGTAATGGTGCCATTAGTTCATAAAGTCCAGTTTTCGTGAATGGCTCAAACCAAGGTATATGGTAAATTTATAGCATTTGTAACTGTTCTTTTCCTTTTTTCTTGAAAAGAAAGCTACTTTGGACTTTCTTGACAATGTAGGACACACAGATAGTTAAACAGATGCATCAGTTCTTTGATTGTCTCCATATTTTGCCAGTTACAGAAGTGATAGTTGCTTTTAGGTATTATGGTAACTGCTCACTAATCACTAACTTACTGAAATTATTATTTGCTGACAGAGGTTACTCATTGTTCTATGAACTTGCCATTTTCATTTCCACTGTCATTCTGTGCTTATAGTTTTCTTCCATCTACCTTTTCCTGTTTGAATTCTGATCCTGAACTTTCTTCAAAGTTCACTCTGCTGCTCATGTATCCCCACTGATTTGACACATTTGACTTCTGGAACTCATCTGACACCTATTTTATCTATCCACTCTATTTTCCATAACCTGTAACAGAATATATTTTTTACTGCACTGAGGACAAACATTCATGTATCAATATTTAAATCAGAGAGGACACCTTGCCCGCATCTTTTATGCTGTACAACGGGTCATAGGTTTCCTGATATTTCTCTGGCTCAAGGTGGGTCAATTTTTTTTTTTTTGTATTTTTCTGAAGTTGGAAACGGGGAGGCAGTCAGACAGACTCCCGCATGCCCTGACTTGGATCCACCCAGCATGCCCACCAGGGGGTGATGCTCTGCCCATCTGGGGCATTGCTCTGTTGCAACCAGGGCCATTCTAGCACCTGAGGCAGTGGCCTTGGAGCCATCCTCAGCGCCTGGGTCAACTTTGCTCCAAAGGAGCCTTGGCTGCCGGAGGGGAAGAGAGAGACAGAGAGGAAGAAGAGGAGGAGGTGGAGAAGCAGATGGGTGCTTCTCCTGTGTGCCCTGGCCAGGAATTGAACCCAGTACTCCTGCATGCCAGGCTGATGCTCTACCACTGAGCCAACCAGCCAGGGCCTCAAGGTGGGTCAATTAAAAAAAAAACCCAACTCTGTTCTGTAGGTTGTATACCAATTACAAGGGATCTCACTAAAAAAGCCCAAATTATAACTCATAAAAACTTGGAAATTGAAATTCTTTATTGCAAGTAATACTTGATCCTAACTCCCAGAGATTCCCAAGTAGGGAGGGACCCTAGGTTACACCCTTTGTTCACGAGACAGGGTAGCATACAGTTTTGCTTCTCCTCTAGTGATAGCTGCTTTTTACATGATGTATCACTTGGTACATGATCAAAACACTTTTTGATTCAACCACACATGAGATAATAACGGGATTTAGATGTTCTTTCTCAACTGAGCCTTACTGCATTCTGAATACTTGTGCAGAGAGATACTAATCATGCAGCCTTCTGTGAAGGATGAGAAGTAGTTTGCGCTACTGAAAGTTTTTTGAGTGTTATTATGTTATATATAAATTACATTAGAAACATTGTGTGCTTTTTGACTTGTACAATTGGATCATATGTCTGCAAAATAAACTTATGATGACAATAACAAGAGCAACTTTACAAATTGCAAACATCTTAAAGAGAAATGTTAATTGTAAGATTAACAACAATTTCAAGGAAACAAAAGAAGACAGATTTTCAGCACACAGAGTCTCAGAAATAATACTTTTTGAATTACTCCTCAGTCATAGGCCATGGAAAACATGAACAAGTTACACTTCCATTTGTTAACTGGCTAAATTTTTTCATTTTGATGTTGATTCCCCCCCCCCTTATTTTAAGAAGTAATGAATCTAATTTTTGAATCTTTTATATCACTCTTACAAAAAATTAACTATTAAAATTAATGCTAGATTAAAATCTTTCATCTTTCACCATTGATAGATAGCCATATAAGAGCTCATGTGCGCTTTGTGAGTGACTTAAAAACTATGATTGATAGTTCTGAGTCAAACAAACAAAAAAAAGGCAGATGTATCATTCATACATGATGTACTTGTTTTACTGCCAAATACTGATATCCACTTTAAAAGGGCAAATTCCAAGTTTAAAATGAAAAGTTCCTTTGGTGTATATTTATAATAATCTAATAAATGCTGGTATTATCACTTTTTAGAAAATTTCCATTTATTATAATTATTTCCCCCCAGACTGTGTTGTAGTGTAGTATTTTTATTAATTGAAATAATATCAAATGATATAGCTTGCAGATTGAATCTGGTAATTTATTAAATGACTCTGAGGAGTTTTAAGATTGTTAAAAACACATTTCTTTTTATTGAAATTTGTGTATTCCATATCTTTGTTGGATAAAATTGTCAGCATTTAATTTGTTTGATCTTTAAGTACTCATGTTAAGTAACATCTGAGTGTATCAGATGTTATCGATTTGTGACAGTTGCAAAAACAATTCTTATTTTAAAAAAGTCAAATGCAGTACAGCTACCTAAAACATGCAACAACAAGATTTCATCGTAACTTTAATGCCATCTAATTGGTCACCATTTTTGTGGAAAACCAGAAAGCTTAGTCAACTCTGAATTTTTCCTAGAGATTACTTTTTAAAAACATTTTGTGAATATTCACTGACTCTCAGTTTATTTGGTGTCTGCCTAAACAAAGAAGAGCAACAATAATATAAATAAGTCACCAAATCAAACTTTGTTTACTTTATGTTTAGATATTCTTGGGACCATTAAATAGCATCATAGTAACTAACTATTCAACCCCAACTTGCTTAAAGTATCTTATGATCGGACCAATTCAGTCTCGTTTTCAAGTATTATTATTATTATCATTATTTTTTTTTTTTGTAGAGAAATTTGATTTAAATCTGTGCATTGCCAAGGGAAAGGAACTGAGAACATGGATAGAGAGGTAAGATTGATATAACAGTAGCCTTCTCTTTGACTTCCTTTAAAAGCAGACTTTTAAGCTTTTATTTTTCATAATATTATCCATGGAGGGAAAGTATGAAAGTGAGTAGCAATTTAGCTTCTTTTGTAGCATTCATGGGTATAGAGGATGATTAACGATTGTAGCAGACAATGTCATAGTAAAAGAGAGTCAATAGAACTTAAACAAAAGTGCCTTTAGAATATCCAAGGATTCCCATGATCCATAGTAGGACCTCACTGTGCCTGCCTACTGTTTCTATTTTTGAGTCGATTTATAAACACAGCACCACATACTTTCACGTGGCTTATTGCCCAGGGGCAGAATTAGATTGGCCGCACTGAAACTGTGAGGCTTGTGAGTTTTGGGCATGGGCTAGAGGGAAATAAGTAGTGTAATTGTTTTTGTGGAGTGACCGTGGGACCTCCTCTGTTCTGAATTACACATGGCTCAACCCTTTGACCTACCCAGACTCGGTAAGGGCTGGCAGCACTCTGAGAGCTGTGCTGAAAGGGCCCATCACTGACAAACTGGAATGCTATCTGTCAGGTGAGATGTGGGCCAACAACCATATTAAACTCGAGTAATAACTAGTGAGACCACGTTGTGACCACCTCAACTTCATTTAACCCGTCATCATTATAATTTCAGCAGGAGGTGCTAACGTGAGAAATTTTTGGAAGCCAAATGTAGCATGGCATGGATACTGTTGATTTATAGCTATTTTTACTAAATTTGGGATTGTCTTCAAGGATGTTTTGCCAAATTATCCAAACATTATTCTTATGATTTTTAAAAAATACATAAGATTTGGGAAATGCTATAAGGTATAAAGTTTTTCATCTCAATAAGTTTAATTTAAATTATTTAAAAATAGATAATAGCCTACTGATATGATGCCTCAAAGGAATGAAAGCTAAAGGGGACGCAGAGAAATTCCAGTAAAGGCTAGAGAGAATCATGTGCTGCTTTCCTTTGCATTTGTGGAGAATTATTCTGTGATTCATATGTTGATGAATAAAATAAATTTATCTATATCTATATATGATTTTGAAGTCATCCACTTGAAATTTTATTTTCAAGTCAATTAATCAAATTCTCAAAGGCAATAGAAGCAGAAAACTTTGGTTTACTTTCAGTCACTTGATATTATTCCCAATACTAGTCATGTTCCTAAAACATGTCTTCCCAGTTTCTTATCTATATATATTTTCTTGGCCAATTCTACAAAGGGGAGGTCTCTGTAGGTATTTTATACTTAAAACAACCTAGAAATAATTTAGCATTTATATTTTTTCTTTCTCATTTGAGGCAACTCAGGCTTAATATTAATTCAATTCTTTGCTTTGTAACATAAAAAAAATTTAAAGAATGAACAACATTAACTACATTTTTTAGAAATTTTATTTTTTAATTCTAAGGACTCTAAAACTTAAACACAGGTATGTCCCTATGAAATCATTTACAAAGAAAGAAAGAAACAAACAAACAAACAAAAGGAAAACAAACTATAATACCCTATAACACCTCTCAACAAAACTGCATTCAGCCCTACCCAGTCTTATTTTCATTAGCATAAGGAGTTGGTGCTCCTCCTAATCTGACATGGAATGCTTGGAGCAGACAGGTGCAAATTGCAAGCTGTTTTATTTTGGCTGTTATCCCCAGACAAAGTAATAGACAGGGAGGACAAAAAAGTTTCAGTCAAGCTGCATAAATGCAGTCTTAACAGAGACACACCAGCTAGCTCGGAGAATCTGATGCAGCAAATACTAAATATTATCTTTATGCCACTTGCTAAGAAAAATGGCTTCAATAACATCCTTACCTTTAATTATTGAGATGATGTTCCTTCAACATTATTTGGCTTTTTATTATAAAGACAACACTATGGCAGAAGCGGCTGGCAACAGAAGCCAACATACCTGTTCCTGTTTAGCATCATTACACTCCTCTCAGTGTTTCAGGCATGATTAGGTTCCTGGAGGTGGACCAGAATGACAGTATTTCTATCCATGTCTAATTTTTTTTTTGGCTGATCCAAGCAAAACCCCAGAGCAGTGAAACAAAAACAGTCACCACCACCCCCTCCTCACCAAATGCAATGAGTCTGCTGAGCTAGTCTGCCAAAACACACACACACACACACACACACACACACACACACACACACACACGTTCATATTTAGGAACACCTAAATTTATATCATGGAAGAGACATGCCATCCTAGTATGTGTAGGAATCTAAGGTATGCATTTCTGAAAAGGGACCCCATGTCTGTTATTCCAGAGTGGTTTCTGGTTGTGATTTTCCAGTTGTGCACTGGAACTGCTATCTGGATGAAGGAACTGTAGCTTTAGCTCCAAGGCTGCTGACTAGGTCCAATGGTGTGATCTTCCCAGGCAAGAGAGGGGAGGGAGACAACTTATTTACAGATGCATAGAAGAAAACAGCTAGACACAAATGAGGGCTGACAGTTTCATGACACACAATTGGTTGACTCCAGATGCAATCTGACTGCCCTGAACTGAGCGATGATCTGTGCAGTATGCAGAACTTACTTTCTTGCTGGTCTGTGCTCACCAGGCTCGGAGCAGTGATGCCCACACCCCTTGGCCACCGCTTTGAGTACAACCAGAGCTGAACACTGCACTCTGGGACCCGATTCCTTCTGACAATAATCACATTCTTTTAAAAACCTCATAGGTTTTGGTTGTCACTGCTTATAAATGAATTTGCAGTGGTTGTTTGTGTTCGCTGATCTATCATAGATTTCTTTTAAAGTTGAGGGTGTAGGAATCAAAATATATTCTTTTGGTTTTTAATGAAAGAGAAAAATATCAAAAACAACATCAGTTTTTAGCAATTTCAGGCAGTCACCCCACCCACCTCCCCCAATTAAATCACAAAGTATTACTTGTTTCTGTTCACACTATATATGATATTATAGGTACATTTAATAGGATAACTTTACCAAAATAAAAAGACCTTATTTATCACTATTTAAGCACACATATTAAAAAAGTGTTACTAGAAATTGCTCACTTAGGTTTGATTTAGAGTTAGATTATATTATAACAATTAGCAATGTGAAAAAAAAAACTATGGAATATATCCATGGCAGTTTTGGTTAAAATTTCTTAAATACTTTGCTTTTCTTTAGAACTAAGTATATATCAGTGAGAAGTAGGAAGGCATTGATGACTAAATTTTGTTTCTTATTTAATTTTTGAAGTACAATATAGGGATTTAATAAGTTAATGTGAACATACTAAAAGTAATAACATTACCCAAACATTCTAACAAGAGGTAATAAATGAAAGGATTGATGTAAATAGGCGTGGAAAATTATTTTGTATGAGATAAAGAGATAAAATCCCATCAGGAAAGAGAGACTCTTAATTGAGAAGGGTGTTGGGTGGAGTGCAATTTACGTGCTTAAAGGTACCTATGTGTAAAGGAGTGAAAAGGAGGAAATTGACAAAAGGGAAATCAGAAATTACCCCAATTTACTCTTGAACATGTGTTAGTAGTAAAGAGATCATGAAATACAAACCATCACTTGGTAATCCTCTCAAAGAATTTCTGTCTGGTGTATACAATCAGACTTTGCTTTTCATTTAAATATGTGAATTTGTGAAAATATCTTTGAGATCTTTTTAACATTGGAGAGCAAGTACTTAATTTCATTTGAAGTCCTTAGTAAGGAAATGAGGTCTATTAATGGGTCACATCCATCTATTTAAAAGCATGCTTAACTGAACTGAAAGGAATGGAGTGCTAAGATTACTGAACCATGTCAAGAAAACTAATATCTGCTGTTACTTCAGATGGAGGCTGTGAAAGAAACAATCACTTCAACCTTTCTTAATAAAATCTTGGAACGTTTAATGCAGTTGTGAATTACTGTTTTTTAAAAGTTTACTGAGTTTTTAATGAATGTCATTTAATCTTTTCATATGAAAAATTGAGAAAGCATGGAAATTAATATAATTTATCTTTCATTATTATTCAAGCATATGTTCTAACGTGTGAGTATAATACTACGCATCTTTGCCATTTTTAGGATTTGTTTTAGATTTTGAGACAACTTCTTAGACGTTATTTGTATCTTTTCATAGAGCAATTACACAGAATACATTATTCTGTACTAACTATGGATGTAAAATAAAGTATCAGAATTCCTTAACTAAAGAAAATTGTTTTAAAATTATTGATCTTTTCTTTAAAAAAGTTTTGTTATGCATTTTCTTTAAAAGAAAATTTTAAGCTTGACCAGGCAGTGGTGCAGTGGATAGAGCGTCGGACTGGGATGTGGAAGATCCCGTCAGACCGGTTCAAGACCTCGAGGTCTCCAGCTTGAGCGTGGACTCATCTGGTTTGAGCAAGGCTCACCAGCGTGAGCCCAAGGTCACTGGCTCAAGCAAGGGGTCACTCGGTCTGCTGTAGCCCTCCTGTCAAGGCACATATGACAAATCAATCAATGAACAACTAAGGAACCACAATGAAGAATTGATGTTTCTCATCTCTCTCCCTTCCTGTCTGTCTGTCCCTATCTGTCCCTCTCTCTGTCTCTGCCACAAAAAAAGAAAATTTTAAGATACTAGTTGAAGTGTTTTGTTTTTTTTTTAATTTTTACCCATTAGATTTCCTCTCTTTACCTTTTTAGAAAAATGCAAAGCTCCTTTGAATAGATTGTTTTTCACTTTTGTTTATAGTGGTATAAAATAACTTTCTTATCTAGTGTACACTAAATGTTTACTTTGTGTTTCTAAGAAATTCTCAGAAAATCAGGCCCTGCAATTTGGTTGGCTGCCTGGTTTCTTTGTTTGTACATGTTTAAGAGGCTTTTCTGATATTATGTTGTTTATGCACCCTATAAAATTATGATTTAATTGCTTAATGATACAAGAATAACGAAAAACTTTTGAAAGTCCGGTTATTATAAACATTTTAATTCAAACTGGGAATATTAGAAGCTTCAGAAATCTATTAAAAGCAACAACATAAGGATTTAAGTTAAACAAGGAGTTTGTTATTCTGAATTCAGTCATCAGAAACTTCAATTAATGAGTTGTCTGATAATGAATATATCTTTATATATAACAATTTGTTGAGTTCTACATTATTTCTTTTTTGCTTTTCCCCTTGATAACTGAAATTTCATAATTTAATCTGAATTTGGACATTTCTACTACAGATATATATATATATTTAATTTATTTAGTAAATTAAATTTAATGGGATGACATTGACCAATAAGAGTACATAGGTTTCAGGTAAACAGCTCTACAGTATTTGAACTATTGATTTTGTTGTATGCTCATCACCCAGAGTCAGATCATTTTCTGTCACCATATATTTGTCCTTCTTTACTCTCCTCTCCCCGAACTCCCTCTCTTCTAATTAATTAATTTTGACAGTATTCATTTGGAACTTGTAAAAGTCTGAGAACTCTAGTAATAATTCTGGCTATTCATTTTCATTTTTGACCATTTATTATGCATTCCAATATTAATGGCTTTTCTATTCACATAATAAATTTACTTTTCAGTGATGTGGCATCTTATAAAGTTTTTGTTAAGTTCCATAAAAATATGAAACTCTTGACACTTCACATTATTTTGCTTGCTGAAATTTAAGAAAATTGGGTCATATTTAGCTATGATTAATTTTGAATAAATAATAACTTCACAGGCAGAACCAGTTTAAAACAAATATGAATATAGCAAGAACAAATGCTTAGTACATAGTTTTCTACAATATAATTTTATTTTTACCAAAATGAAATGGCATTGTAGCACTGTACAAATGAATGGCAATCCTGCAATGCAAGTTTTCCAGCATTCTTAATTTGTTGAGGGTTCTTTGAATTAATTAAAAATGATAAAAACAAAAGTATTTTAATGTGATCTTCATTTGGCATTTGTATTAACTTTTCTTATTTTATTTAATTCTTCCACTTCTGTTGTTCAATTTGTGTTTGACCACTGTAGGAGAGATGTAAATTAAATGATATTTCAATGCCATCCCATATTTAAAATACTGTGTTAGTTGTGGATCATAAATGATGATCTTCATTCTTTAGCTAATTTATTCATTTAATAATTTCCCTCCAGAAGTTTCAGCAGAAGGCTCTGAAGCAAACTAAGCAGAAGCAATCCAAGTCGGCTGAATTTCTGATGGGTGAGCCTTGCTTGATGAGTTATTGCTCATAATTTGTGTAAGGATTAATTAACTAATTACAGACAAATGGCTGTGGGCAAAATTTTGCTCTTGCTTGTCAGGGTGCAATTTGTAATTATTTTAATCATTTATTCTCTTTTTTTTAAGAGTTAATTTTAACCTAATTCTGTTTTGGTGACATTTGAGGATGATACACTTGAGTCTTTCTGCACAAGAATTACTGGAAGGAATTTTCTGCTTGTCACTGAAATATATTTTGCTATAGTGTGATCTTCTGACCTCCTTGTTTTGCTCTAGTTAAAGAAGACAGAGGAGCTGTGGAAGGCATTGGAAACCCAGCTTTTAACATGAGCAGCCCCAATCTCTCAGCATATCAGACTTCAGGAAAGAGAGGTATTAGACACGACGTACTGGATCATACCCTTGCAGCTCACCAACAAAAATTGAGGCTGCTGGCCTCCACTGTACAAAAAGGTGTGATTTCAGTTTTGATTACTTTCATACTCTGTAAGTCTGTACACTTGGTGATAGTTGCTATGTTCCTGATCTAAACCGGGCATCTTGAAGCCAGCATCAGGCATCCCATTCCACTGTTTCTGCATTGGTTTCCTAGGAGGCTCCGGGTGTCATGCGGCAGGACGCATGCGCAGTCTGCTCTGCCGTTGGTATGCAGGCGGTCATCTCATCTCACACGTGAAGGTTGCCCAGCCGTGGATCCACCCTTCTCTCATTATGCTGAGATGAAATGGATTCAGTATCAATGCTGTCAGTATATTTCTAAACTATGCTGCCTCCTCACTTTGGGCTTCAGACCTTATTCTCCTTTTTATTTATTTATTTTTCAGAGGTGATCATAATTTCTCTATGGGTTTAGACATCTGTTGCAAGAGCTTAAAAATAAATGCAAAAAGCATATATTAGTATTTAGAATTTCTCTGCAAAAATTAACCTTCATAGTTGCTTCCTTGATTTTCTGTCAGAGGACTATTTTCAATAGTGAACTATATAAAGGATTCTACTTAAGCAGGGGGAATGGCTGTGGACTTTGTATCAGGTTGCTACAAGATGGCTGGTTCCCCATACTTAGAGGAAGCAGACAGTTCTCCCTCTAAGCTTTGACCTATTTGCTTCCAAGAAAGGAAGATTATTCTGTACCTATAAAGAAAAGAAGTCATTAAAACTTGCTGTCTTTGCTCTTATCTTCATCATTGAACAAGACGAAAGACATCAGAATTTAATGACCAGATAGCTTTTTGAGAGGGAACTGTCTGAAGCAATGAGGCATGAGCTGGTACAGATGTGTTCTCTGCTGGTCCCACTTAGCAGCTTCATCATAATTCCCACCTGTACGGAATCAGCAGTCCAGACCCCACTAGGTTATCATGATGTAGAAAGCATTTGCTTAGAAATTTTGATTCTTAAAGCTCAGGGGAAATTCTACCAGCCTCTAGATCTCTGCATTCTACATTGTATCATGCATGTTCACATCAGTGAATTGTGCTTGGCTTCCTCTCTTTTCTTGTGCCTATGTATTTTTCTGTGTTAGGGTGGATGCAAATATCAAAAGTTTGCACTATCCAATATAAATATAATGTGAACCACAGACATAACTTTAAATTTTCTAAGAGCCCACACTAATAAAATAAAAAATCAAATGAATTAATTTTAAAATACATTTCATTTAAACCAATATATACAAATTTACTCAACTTACAATGTAAAATTATTTTAGACATATTTTACTTTTATTTTTTGAAGTCTGAAATCTGTATGTATTTTACACTGACAACAAATTTTAATGTGAACTAGCCTCACTTTAAGTGCTCTGCTGACATATGTGGCTGGTGGCCATGGTACTAAGCAATGCAGTTATACATAATTAAACTTGAAAGTCTAGCTGTTCAAGTTTACATGGTAGAATTTGAGGAACTCTTAGAAAGCTATAACTTTCTAGCCCAGTAAAAGCTGCTTAATCAATATTGGTCCACAATATAATACAACACCCTTTCAACTGTACTTGTCATCTATAACATAATATCTCTGATATAAAAAAGTCTGTATATAAAATGTATTCTTAGAGATAGGTTGAAGGAGTTCTTTGTTGTACCCGGAATTAGTACCTTCTCAATGATTTTAAAGAAGGCCTACTTCAGATGTCAACTTTCTTGAGGGTGGTTTTATATAAATGAGTCTTTATAAGGAGAGTATAATTGCTTAGTTAAACCTATGTTTACTTATTATTCTTACATATCTCTAAAATTAGAACTTGTGTTTTTGTGTTAATGTTTCTTTTTTTAAAGTGAGAGGAGGGGAGATGGGGAGATAGATTTGCACATGTGCCCTGACAGACAGGGGTCTGAGGTCGATGCTCGAGTACTATGATAATTTTAGCACCTGAGGCTGATGTGCTTGAACTAATTGAGCTACTGGCTGTGGGAGTGGAAGAAGGTGAGAAGGAGGAGAAAGAGGGGCAGAGATACAAGTGGTCGCTTCTTCTTTGTGCTCTGACCAGGAATCAAACCAAGGGCGTCCATACGCCAGACTGATACTCTATCCACTAAGCCACCAGCCAGGGCCTTTATTAATGTTTCCTAACCCTAATTGTGTATCAGGATTATCTGAGAAGCCAAGACAGGGACCATTTAGGAATCAGAACCTCTGGGAATGACTCCTTTGGCAGGTATATATTCCAGATTTCCTATAAGGTATTTTGCTGGACAGCTGGGGTTGAGAACTATTACTATAGACTTATTTCCTGTGTATGGAAGGTAGTGATTGTCATGAGTGATAGTCAGTTGACCTGGTTCTGGAAAATGAGCAGAGAGTAAATTTTATAACTCATAAGTAGAGCAGAGTGGAAGAAACAAAAAAAGAAGTTTTAGATGCAAAAGCTAGTAATGATTTTTCATTCTGACAATATCAGCCAGACGTTGACATAGATATGGGTTATACCATGTCTTTTCTGAAACACAGTCAACATTTATACACACACACACACACATGCACATACGCACACACACACCTCTACCAAAACCTACTTTGCTTACCTGCCTTTGGTAGAGCCTCTAAAAAACATTAATTTGTAAATGTGATGTGCAATTTTATGGTCTGTAAACAAGAAGATTTATTTGAAATGTATGAATTTAGAAAGTGCTAGCTAATATGAAACTCCATGTTTCTTGTTTCTACAATAAAAAGAACATTTATATTATCTGCCAGTGTGATACTTATGTAAAATAAAATAACTGCACATTATTACCTCAGTATTATGACAATGAGTGAAAATTAGCACCCTATAAGTAAATATCAATTAGTTTACACCTTTGAGATGCTTTTTAAAAAAGGACATTAGTAAGTAATAATAGTAGAATTCCAGTACTACTTTATTTATCTTAGGTATTTCAAAGAAATTTATAGTTGTATTTAAATTATGAGGAAAATGTCTAGGGGCTTTCTAAAGACAAACTTTGAGTAAAAAACGGCTCAAATTTATGATGGATTGAGTCACTTAGTATAGGAGAAAAGAAATCAAAATAGTACACACCAATCTTTAGGAGCAGGCAAAATGAGCAACTACTGAGTGGTATGAATTCAAGAATGCTTGGAGAGATCCCCAAATCCTACCTGAACACTCTAGTTGTAGCACATTTTTAGAAGCTTGTTTGTCGAAGATTCTTCAGGGAAAATAACAGCATTCAGCAGAGCTGATGTAATAAGTTGGTATCATATGCCAGTGTGATCTTATGTGAAATAGAGTGACTATACATTTTATTTTTGCAAGATGCAAAAGGAAAAACACAACAGAATAAAGGTCTTCGTTCTTCCTGCTACTGCCATGTCTCCTCGGCTCTGCTCTGCCTCTGCTCCCTCACTTCTAATGAAAGTTGGCTCTGCTCACACCCTTCCTTCCATTTCTGTTGGCCTTTAATTTGTAGGCTGACAATCAGAAAAAAAATCAACCCTTATTTTGTGAATTTCTGGAGGATTTGACATTTATGTGATCTTTTTGGAAGAGCACATTTCCTCTGCTTCATCTTGCCCCAAACTTGTGTTTTGTGTGTATAGGCTGTTTTTCTGATGCCAGCTCATCTTTGTTCACTGCTATCTATGCCCTGGCCTGATGATGCTCAGCTTTATAAAAAAAGGAAATTTAGAATTATAGTCCTCAAAAAAGGACAGCAGCAGAGAACCCAGAACTGCTTAGAATTTTAAGAGAGAGGAGCTGGCTTAGGTTTTGAACCTAACAAGGGCTTGAGGGCTGCGGGTAAGGGTCAGAAGAGCATATTTAATTATTTATTTATTTAGTGAGAAGGGGAGGCAGAGACGGTCTCTCACATGCTCCCAACTGGGATCTACCTGGGAAGCCACTAGGGGGCAGTGTTCTGCCCATCTGGGACATTGCTCTGTTGCTCAGCAACTGAGCTCTTCTTAGTGCCTGAGGTGGAGGCAATAGAGCCATCATCAACACCTGGGGCCAACTCATTCCAATCAAGCCATGGCTACAAGAAAGGAAGGGGGAGGGTGAGAGAGAGAGAAGCAAAGAGGAGAGGGGAGGCAAAGAAGCAGATTGGTGCTTCTCCTGTGTGTCCTGACTGGGAATCGAACGTGGGACTTCCACATGCCAGGCTGACTCTCTACCACTGAGCCAACTGTCCAGGGCTAATAACTTGAAAATATACCATGGTGGCACTAGAAGAATAGTATGCCTGAATTCTAAATGGCAGTAAAATAAAATGTGGGATGGATATGAGAAGGAGCCATGGAAAGACTTTAGGTAAGGAGAAATAAAAATTAATTATAGAAGTGGATAGAACAGTTAAAATAATGTTGAGTGATTTAATGGTACTTGGAATGTTTTTTTTTTTTTCTTTTTATCAGCAGTTTTCACTGAAGTTATTTCAAGTGTTCATTCTACCCTTGCTTCACTCACTCAGATTTTTAGGGCAGAGCATTGGATTGACTGTGTTTAGGTCACTTGCCTGCTTTGTGGTTTTATCACAAGTAGGAGAAGTTTCTGCCAACCTTTCCTCGTTTCTGTATTTGGGGACAGGAATCTGCAGTTACTGGATCTTCAAGGCAACATGCACTGGGGACTAAGAATTGTGATGCTATTAGGGAGGGAGATGGATGTAAGACAGCAAAGTGAATCAACCAAACTGGATAAATGTCCCTTATAGTTTCTATGTCTTGGATTATTTAGTGATCACATTCTATTGTTAATAATATCATTACAACTCAAATTGGAAGTGGGATATGTGTGCTTAATTAGGCATAAAATAATTTATACAAAACTTTGCTTGTTATACGTTAACCATAAAAGTACATTATGCATTTTTCATTTCTTCCTCTTCATTTACTGAAAAGCATGTTGGTTGAGCATCTTCTGTTTGCAAAGCACTGTGCTAAACATGAGAGATACAAAAGTGGGCACAGCACTTGATGTTCATAAAACATATTACATCAGCAAAGTCACCTTGAGAGCAACTCTTGAGATTATAGTTGACTAAACTAGATCAAGAGAGCAATATTTTCTCATGTAAGATTTTTACATACATTTCATGAATAGTGTTGCTTAAATTAAATGATTATTTGTAGAAGCATGGGAAAAAAATCAGTGTGTGTGTGTGTGTGTGTGTGTGTGTGTAGTGTGTGTGTGTGTGTATGATACTAGCATAACTAACATCCCAGTTTAGGTGATTAGGCTATGTTCAGTTTAGGGCTAAAATTTGTAGTTTAAAGTAACCTAATCCCCATACCTCAAATAAAAACCAAATATTTTTGGTAGAAAACAGAGGTAGAAATATAGGTTTTTCTGATATGTCAGTGATGTGGTCAGTATCTTAGCACTTGACCAAGAATTGCTTTTTAAAAAAATCTTGTGTGTTTTTTTAATTATTGAGTGAAATAAAAAAAAAAGTTTTGGCCATCAGAATAAGAAGTTACATTATGTCAGCCCTGACAGATGGCTTTGTAGATAAGACATGCATGCTTAACCAGGTGGTAGGTAGCACAGCAGATAGAGCATCAACCTGGGATCCTGAGGGCCCAGGTTTGTAACCCCAAAGTTGCTGGCTTGAGCACAGGTTTATCTGGTTAGAGCACAGGCTCATCAGCTTGAGAGTAGGGTTGCTGGCTTGAGTGTGGGATCATAGACATGACCTGATGGTTGCTGGCTTGAACCCAAAGGTCACTGGCTTGAGCCCAAGATTGCTGGCTTGAGCAAGGGGTCACTGGCTCAGCTGAAGACCCTTGGTCAAGGCATGTATGAGAAGCAATCAATGAACAAGTAAAGTGTCATAACTACAAGTTGATGCTTCCTATCACTCTCCCTTTCTGTCTATCTTTGTCTCTCTCTCTTGCTAAAATTAAAACAAAAACAAACAAACAAATAAAAAGAAGCATGTCATTGGAGGTCATGGGTTCAACCCCCAGCATTCACAGAAGTAATCAATGAGTACATATTAAATGGAACAACTAAGTTAAACATTGAGTTGATGGCTCTTCCTCTCTCTCTCCCTTCTTCTCTCTCTCTCTCTCTCTCTCTCTCTCTCTCTCTTAAATCAATGGGGGAAAAAAGAAGTTACACTATCTCAATGAAATTCCATATTAAATTCAAACTTTTCTAAGCTCTATTTATCTGGATTATTTGTTGCATTTTCATTTTAAGAAAGATATGAGAAATAACTAATTCTAGGAAAAGAGACAGTCACCCAAGATTGATCTCACATGATATCTTATGGCCAGAGAGGAAATGCAGTTTTTATTATAGTACAGTGTTTGCCAATCATATGTTTCATAGATAACCTTCAGGCATTTATTTCTGGATCTATTCCAGAATGACTTGAAATAAAATCTGAGATCTCTGTCAAATGTTGGGGAACTCAGTTGCTCTACTTGTTAACCTGTGCAACATGGAGAAATAATTGCATATGAGTTGAAGATGATATATATCCCTTCACTTGACATTGTTAATGGAACATGAGATAGATAGTGGTATTAAGACCAGAGAAGATGTTAGAGAGAACATGGCATGGCCCATAATGGGTACCAACAGGAATCAGTATTGAAGGTAATGAGGTCACTTGAAATGGTCTCACAGCAGTAGCTCTAAAATTGATAGCAAGTGGTTTACCTGACTCTGTAAAGTGGAGGTGTTATCAGTGATTTCATGATGGATATGAAAAAATTTGTGGTTTGAACAATACCTTTGTGAGCATAGAATCTTTGACAACAGACAGCAAAGCAGAAGGCTGAGTATTAGAGAAAAAAATGGGAGTTGAGCAAAGAAGCTGAGAGGAAGGAGTCTGACTGTATGTGATAAAGGTTTTCTATCCTTCTAGAGGGAATAAGCAGTTTGCATTAGGGTCTGAGATCCATAGATTTCAACTTCATGAGACCACCATGTTTACCATAGTTCAACAGTTTTATTTCCATTTTAAAAACAATTTTACTAGAAAAGATTTTTCATGACCATGTATTTTATATATTTAGTATAAATTAGTCCTTAATCTTCAAATAACTCTATGTAGAATTCTTTTTGGATGCTTTTTGTTTTCTATTGAAAATTATTTAATAGAAAATAAGATTTTCTTTGGCTTTCCATTAGATTAATTGACTAAAAACCTTATTTAAAAATTCATGAGAACTCTTGAACCCTTGCTTTGTGAGATAAGAAATTTAGTTATGTATAAGTAACCAGATATTTTTTAAGGAAAGAGTTCTTAAATATGGTTGTTTAAACTAAATCTCATAGTTCATTATGTTGGTTGTTTTCATGCTGAAGTGGGCTGCTGTGTGATGAAACAGTGCTAACTGAATGAACCCTTAAACACAATACATAAATATAAGTAATCTTAGATCCATGAGAAAGACATGTTGTTAAATAAATTAAGGTGCAATCAGAAAGGTTAGAGAGGTGCTTGATACCTAATATCAGGTACTTTATAATTTGAAAGGCAATATGTTTATTTATTCATTTTTAGAGATGAGAGAGAGAAAAAAGAGAGAGAGAAAGGGGAAGGAACAGGAAGCATCAACTCCCATATGTGCCTTCACCAGGCCAGCCCAGGGTTGCAAACTGAAGACCTCAGCATTCCAGGTTGACGCTTTATCCACTGTACCACCACAGTTCAGGCTTTAAAGCAATATTTTATGTATATACAAATTAATTTTTAGGTAGGATAATGTTGCCAGAATTCAAACTAGAAAGAAATAAAACCAACTTTGATATTTCTTTAGAAGAATTTTAAGTATGTGTTAAAAAAAAACCCAATATATTTATACTTAACCTTTGAATTGCCACAATTACTTAATCAGAATAACTTCTTGTTTAGAAGTCAAGTACTTAGGGACATGTTTTAACTCTGAGGATTTGAAGTCCAGAGGAGCACATGATACATTAATGTCTTGGGGGGCTGTAGAAGAAGCCCAGCAACAATTATACACTCAACAGCACTCCAGAGGTTTGAAAGTTAAAATGCCTAGTAATTTACCATGAGGGAGGGCCTTAGGGGAAGAAAGAATATGGCTCAATTAATTAGTACTTGTTAACAAACTTCCACTATTACTCTATTTAGACGTTCAAATCACTAATATTTCGAATACCCATAACATTTGAAAAGGAAGTAAGAATAAGCAGTTGAAAAAGCTAATTTGTCCAACATGGCACTGGCTTTTGAATATTGTGTTAGCAGCAGACCAGTATTCACAGGTTAGACTTTCTACAAAGAGGAAAAGTGATTTGCTATTTTTAACTCTGTTTTTGCTCGTGCCTTTTACTTTGAGTTTCTGAGTAAGATTAATACTCTCTTGATGACCAATGATGGATTCTCTTAAAGGCTTATGGATATTGGTTCTCTATTTACTCATTTTTTTCTCTTAAGTGGCTATTGTTGATATTTAAGAAAATTAATCATTCTTAATGATTATGTAGTTTTTTTTTCAAGCTATTATCCAAATAATATATTCCTTGTTCTAAAACATTTTTAGTTAAATTTTATGTTTTTATGGCAGGAAGTTATATCACTGTCACCTAATAATTAAACAAATTATAATTATTTTCAGTACTTCTAGCTAACATTTCCTCTCATTTTTGTCCTAATTACTTGGCCAAAATTTCTAAGGGAATGTTGAATAATGTTAATAATGAACATTCAAGTCATAGTTTAAGTTTTTGTCATTAGGCTTTTTTTGTTTGTTTATTTGGGTTTTGTTGTTTTACTTTGATATTTAGTATATAATGAAGTTTTGGTTAAGGTAACTATTATTTATTAATTATTATTGTATTATAGTTGCTTTTAATTAAAAATGTTTGCAAATTAACCTTATGAAAATAATATTTTAATGGAATTAGTATGGTAGAGCACACTTGAGTTTGACATAGTTCCAACTAATCTACATTCAGTTTGGTCCTCTGATATCTACATTAATGTTACAAATATATACATAAACTGTTTGGCCCTGTAGATATTTAATTAAACCTGTGATCATTGTATTGGATTTTCAAAGTTGGGAAAATATGAAGTTTTTATACATTTATTTATAAATCTCATAGGAATCATATTTAATTATAGCTATCTAGGCTTCAAGCCTTAAAAGGAATAATATTTAGCAGACATCTTAATTTGTAAATTTTTGGTACACGATTGTAATCATAGAATATAAATTATTTTGTTAGTTTTTTAGTGTACATGTAGGTCTCTTATGTTTATTTCAATTACAGTATATAATGGATACATGATGATTGGTGATAAAAAGCTGACCTGAAACTGGTTGGATTCACAGGAAAAGGACAAGCAAGGAGCCAATCAAACCCCCTGAATAACACATAGATGTATTCAGATTTTCTTCCCCTGGAGCTAATATAGCTGGCCTGAAAGGAAGTGATTGCCTCGTTGAGTCAAGACACTTCTATGGTTCACACTAACCTTTCTCGGGTGGACAATTTTACTCTCACTCTTATAGCCCCCAAGGAAATGCATGGGTGCACTGGAGAATTTCCTGACCAAAGTTCATGTACAGAATAATTTAAGTAAAAGCCCTGATTACATTCTGTGTTTTTCCGAGTTAAGTGATAGGAAAACCTGATACGTGTGCAAGAGCAGAGGCAAATGCATGTGTTTTCCTACCCCAGTTAAAAAAAATAGCACAAGAAATGCATTAACTGGTGTTGATTTTAAATACTGAACAGCAAAAGCTACAAAGTTGGAAAGAAAAAATAGAGTATCGAGAGTACCAACAAGACCAATTTATTGACTTACTAGCTTATGTGTTACATGCAATTGCTTCAGTGTTGAGCCATACTTCAGTATATACATATGCATATGAGGTTGTCAGATTATTCATCTGAATATAACAAACAGTAAAATATCAGCTATATTAAAATCTATTATATGAGTATGTTAAGTGCCCTACTTTCAGTTTCCCAGTGGATCTGTTAATGTTCTTATGAGATGGTTTTAGACATATCCAAAAGCATATTTTGAATGATAAGGACATTTTTAGGAATTTGTCCTATTAGCAACCTACCTTCTGGTGATATCCACACTATCTTTAAATCATCTAACTTTATTAAATCCTGACAGTATTCAATGAAACGTGAGCAGAGGATCTAGTGTTAAGATGAAGTCTGTTGTTCACAAATTTGTAATAGGTTCCTTGTGCTTGACTATCTTTAATTCTGCCTACTATGTCTAAGTTATTAACTTCTCAGGGCAAGATATAACAATAGAAAGGAGAATCATTTTGATATTTAATGGTAGGTTACTTATTTGATTTATATGCTGACTTATGTTATAACAGGCAATTTGCAAAATAGTCTTTTTATAAATAATAAATTATAACTTACTTATTACAATTTTTATATTATGTATTATGTATTTGAAATAAGTATACATTATTGCTATACTATTTCAATAGTCTTGAGAGCATAATGACTTAATCCTGAGAGTTGTTCTTATTTTGAAACAGAAGGATACATAGAGATGGGCCTCCACCTCTCTCTGGAGTGCCTAATAACATTTTTTTTACGAAAAAGAGAGAGAAAGAGAGAGAGAAAGGGAGAGACAGAAAAGAAGAGAGATGAGAAGCATCAACTTTTAGTTGCAGCACCTTAGTTGTTCATTGATTTCTTCTCATATGTGCCTTGACTGGGGGGCTGCATCTGAGCCAGTGACCCCTTGCTCAAGCCAGTGACCATGAGATCATGTCAAGGATTCCACAATCAAGCCGGCGACCTCATACTCAAGCTGGTGAGCCAGCAATCAAGATGGTGACCTCAGTATTTTGAATCTGGGACCCCAGTGCTCCAGGCCTATGTTCTATCCACTGTGCAACCACCAGTCAGGCATCACTCTATTTGGCTCTATCACTTTATTTTCCTCATGTCACTTACCCTGGTCAGGCCCTAATAATATTTTAAAACTTATTTCAGGTAGCAATTTTTCCAGGAAGTCTTCTTTGAAGTCCCCGGTAAGGATTAGATGCTCCTGCTATGTACTCAAACAGGACTCCACCCCTTACAGCAACATTAAATCCTATCAGACTGTATATGTATAGGTTTCTTGTTCTGTCAGTAGGCTATGCTTTAAAGGCAGAGACCATTTTTTTGGTTTGTTTTTTTAAATCCAGGCATAGTGTTTGGTTACTAGAAGGCACTCATTTAAAAAGAAAAGGAAAGGGTATGACCACAGAAAAGAAAGAGAGTGGGAGAAGAGAAAGAAAGAAAAGAATAAAGAGTGATAATTTGCTGCTCATTTTAATCAAGAAAGAACATCCACACAATGAAAGGGTTTGGATATTTACAATAGATTTCCAAGAAAGATTTATTTAATGATTGCATACAAATGATATTATAATACCTCTGTGTGCCAAGCACAACTCTCTGCACTGAGGGGGCTGTAGTAAACAAAAGTTAATGTTATTGCCCTTATATTAGTGGGATAGATAAACAATAAGCAGGTATAATATTATATATGTAAAACAATACATAACAATGTAAGACATTGTATAAAATACATATAAAATGTAAAAATATATGAATTACCTATACAGTATATTATAGTATAGAATTTGGGGATGTTTAAAGGAATCAGTGTTGAGCATGTCAAAGATTGCTTCTTTGCTCAAACTCTCTCATAATTCTTTACTTGTAAAGTGCAATTTGCCCTGTCCCAGAATGTAAAGTACAAAATAAATCACTCCAGGAGTGGCATTTATAACTTAACGTGTGCTTCAACCCACACTTAACGTGAAAGGAACAATTTGCATAGATTTCAAAACCACACACAGATCTTCGAGGTGCCCATCTCCCACATGCCCCGAGGGGAGGCTTAGCAGTCTGGGGGCTCCCAGTGTGCAGGCCTCCTTCTTGCTCAGCTGGGCAAGACCCTAGTTCCCCAACTGACAACAAGGACGACAGTGATTTGAGAACCTACAGACTAAATAAACTTTTTCAGACTTTTGGTTAAAAGTGACTTAACTTTGTTTCACTCTCCAAGGTCTTTTTTTAAATTTATTTATTGAGTTTACTAGGGTGACATTGGTTAATAAAATTTATATAGGTTTTGAGTGTACAATTATGTAATACATCATGTGTATACTGTATTGTGTGTTCACCACCCCAAGTCAAGTCTCCTTCCATCACCATCTATTCCTATGTATTGTCTTTTACCTCCTCCCTAAACTGCTTTCCCTCTGGTAATCACCATACTATTGTCTGTGTCTATGAGGTTTTCTGTTGTTATTTTTGGTATTATTTCCTAACAAGTCATTTCAGTAGACAAAAACTTTGGGTTTGTTTTGGATTGGAGGTTTTTCCAGGATATGGGTATAAAGAGTTGACTGAAGTTGCTATGGCAGTATAATAAGAAATATACTAACATTTTTGTTTTAATATAGGTGAATCATTTTTCTAGTATACGGGCAACTGTACTTAGAATTTCACAGTGCTTTGTGGTAGAGGAAGAAAAGAACAGAGTGAATGAGGTCACATGGCTATGTTATTGCAGGAAATAAAGCTTTGATTACACGCCAGTCTTATAGTTGTTGACAGATAAAATAACAAAAATAAAACTTATTTTTACTTTATTGAGACCTTAAAAAAAGGAGATTTTTCAGTTCTTGTGCTTGCTACATTGATAGAGCAGAGTGACAGCAAAAATGTGCCAGTACAGAAATATAATTAAACCTATCCAGTCTTGGAGAAGGAGCTGCTATTTGAATTATTTTTGACCCTAAAACAAATACACTATGGAGTATCACAGTATACCTGGTATATATTAACCCTTTCTTGTGAACAGTATTTTCAAAATTATTGTTTTCAGTCTATTACTTACTTTCACGGTATTTTGAGGCTACCTGAATTATCATCAGAAGAGGTTACATTTTACTGAATGCAAATTACTAGCAACAGCCATACATTTCAATGTGCAATAAGTATAAAACTAGATTTGGAAAATTCTTCTCCTCCCCTCCTTCCCTCCCCTCCCTCCCTTCCTTCTCTCCTTCCCTCCCTCCCTCCTTCCTTTCTTCTTCCTCCTTCTTTATCCCTCTCTTCTTTCTTCTTCTTTTTTCTCTTTTTATCAACATGGAAATTTTGCTACAGTTTTTAGTAATTAAGTCACTGCTAAGCTGACCACAATATTCTGGACACTAAAACATGATATGTCAATTTAGTGTATGACATAAATAAAGACATTAGTGAACTCTAAATATAAGTATAATCCAACAATGTTTATTTCTTGACTATATTCTAAAAATTTTCGCTTGAATTGTTTTATTCTAAAGTTTACATTTGATAATTTTCTTATTAATTTTTTAGTAACAGAAAGCATGAACTTGTTTCTTGAATTACCTTTTATGACCTTTTTGCAAGATGATAATTACAAAGAAGGGAGGCCTGGAAGTCTTGTAGAAAAACTAAGTTTTAAAGTAGCTAAAATGGCCCTTCTGTGTTGGTGTCAATTTCAAAATTAACAGTTTGGTTCATGTGCTTCTAATAATCACTGACCCTTACTTCATGTACTTTCCACAGGAAATGAATACAGCAGAAATTACTTTGACCCACTGATGGATGAAGAAATAAACCTAAGGCAGTGTGGGATGGAGGTCAGCAGAGAGGGTGAGCTAGAATTAAGTATGTAATTTTTGTGTCAGAATATTCTTTTCCATTCATGAAAATGAGGTGACAAAGATCACATAGGCAGTTCTGTTTAGATTTTGCAGCTTACAATTTAAATGGTACGTTATAATGACTTGCAACATGATTGTCAGCGAAGGTAATTTTTGATCAAGGACGGAAAACTGGGCAGATAGAAGAAGCAGGGATTTGCCTTCATTTGAGGGTGCCGTAAGCAATTTTGGTGTCTTTATGAGGCCCAAGTTATGCATAGGAAGAGAACCATCAT
The DNA here is from genome assembly GCF_036850765.1 of Saccopteryx bilineata. Lineage (NCBI taxonomy): Eukaryota > Metazoa > Chordata > Mammalia > Chiroptera > Emballonuridae > Saccopteryx > Saccopteryx bilineata. Next base: position 194,532,144 of record NC_089492.1, on the reverse strand, counting down.
TTTACAAATGCCATTTCTACTATTTGAGTTTAAAATGAGCATTCCTCCATAAAATTCATGTAGCACATAAATTTTCCATACACAGGACTATTGAATCTCTCTCACTGAAGACATGGAACCACCACCTAATTTCTGAACCACTCAGGGACAGTGATATAATGATTTACTCTTCTACAGTCTTGAGCCTAACTGTGGTTTTAAAACAACAATTCAACATTGCTCCTGATGTAAATACCACTATGCATATTTGGTAGTTTGCCAACCAGGCTAGGGTTTACAGAGGTTATTGATGAGATAATGATAGTGACAAATGCTACGTAGAGTCATTTACAATTGAAAGATCACATTTCAATGCTGAGTACCAGTCACTGAACCTGCAATGTTTTTTAATTGATTGATTTTAGAGATAGAAGAAAGAGGGGGAGAGAGAGAGAGACAGACAGAGAGTGAGAGAGACAGGAATATAGACCTGTTCCTGTATGTGCCCTGACCAGGGATCAAACTGACAACTTCTGTACTTCGGGATGAAGCTCTAACCAACTGAGCTGTCCAGCCAGGGCATGAATCTGTACTTTTTAATAAAACCTGGGGGCAATTCTTCACAAATAAAGAGCTTAAGAAAAATGCAAATATTATTTAAAAGACAGTTTTTAATAAACTAAGCCTATTTTTAAATGATGTAGAATCCACAAATATTATTAAAAGACATTAGAAGATATTTCAAAATGAGTAAGAAGCGATAAAAAAAAGAAGCATTTGGGTTTTTTTTTATTAGACAACATCAGAAAAGCAAACAACAAGTCAAAGAAAGTTGTTCAATTATGTAAATGAGATGCAAACTCTATCATGATTGAGTAGCAAGTGACATTGATGGGGGTGAGCAGAAGCATGTCAAACTGGAAGACAATGCCATCAGTAGGGTGTATGGTCACCCAAGACTGCTAAAACACACTGGCAGCAATGGGGCATGGACAGGATCAGACTGTCCAGCAGTTCTTGTGGGATCCTCTGCCACGCTTGCTCCAGGGCAATTTCCAGCTCAAGAAGTGAATGGGAGGCGTTGAATGGTTTGCTAGATGTCTTCCCAGTGCATCCCAAGTATGTTCAATGGGATTTAGGTCTGGAGAATGGGAAGGCCAGTCCATGCGTTCAATTCCTGCCTCCTGAAGCATATTGCTGACGAGATGTGCACGGTGAGGCCTTGCATTATCGTCCATGAAAAGAAGGTTGTTTCCAACGGCTCCAACACAGGGTACCACTATGGGGTGCAGGGCCTCATCTTGGTATCTGACAGCAGTCAGCAATCCATTTCTGATGTCGTGAAGATTGGTACAACCACCAGTGCTGATGCCAGCCCACACCATGATTTCACCACCACTGAAGGAGTCCCTTTCTCGTATGAAATGTGGATTCTCCCGTGTTCCTCGTTCACGCCAGAACAGGACACAATGATTGTCAGGCTGCAGACTGAACTGTGACTCATCAAAGAAGAGGACAGTTGACCGTTCTTCACAGGTCCAAGGATGATGCTCATCAGCCCATCTTCTACGTGTTCTACGGTGTTCAGCAGATAACAGAACGCACACCATTGGTCACTGGCCCTGCAGTCTAACATGATGGAGGCAATTTTGTATGGTCTGGGTACATATACGGTGGCAGCAGGAAACTGTCCCTGCAAGTCTGTTGCATTGCTGCACCTGTTTTTTCTTGTCAATAAGGTCAAGTAGCGGTCATCTCTTGCTGTTGTGGCAGATGGGTGACCCTGCCCTCATTTTCTTCGTACTGTCTCTTGAAAGTGATTCCTCCAGTCTGCTGATCACGCTTTGGGATGTTCCAAGTGCTGTTGCCACTGTTGTCTGTGTTTGACCAGCTTCAAGTGGTCCTATGGCTCTCCAGGCTTCACGTTCGGGCAAATCGTGTTGCAGAGGCATTACAAGGACTGGAAATTGCAGGATGCACACTTTCAGGATCAGGGAACATGCAGTACTTTTGTATAGTGCATTTTCACCAATGAAATAAAAGTTGATTTTGCATTTCATTTGCATAATTGAACAATTTTCTTTGACTTGTTTGCTTTTCTGATGTTCTTTTTTTTTGGTGTAGGAGAGACTGAAAGAGTCAGAGAGAGGGACAGATAGGGACAGACAGACTGGAAGGGAGAGAGATGAGAAACATCAATTCTTCATTGCGGTTTCTTTGTTCATTGGTTGATTTCTTATATGTGCCTTGACTGGGGGGCTACAGCAGACTGATTGACCCCTTCCCTTGCTTGAGCCAGCAACCTTGGGCTCAGGCTTGTGAGCTTGGCTCAAATCAGATGATCCTGCGTTCAAGCTGGCGACCTTGGGGTCTTGAACCTGGATCCTCCAAAGCCCAGTATGACACTCTCTCCACTGTGCCACCACCTACCTGATCAGGCTCTGATGTTCTTGTTTAATAATAAAAAAAATCAAATGCTTCTTTTTTGTATAGCTTCATATTCATTTTGTAATATCCCCTAATTTTTGTGAGCAGTGCATGTGCAAGATACGGGAAGGACTTACTCTCAGGACCAGGTTTTACCACTAGTACAAACCAGGGTGAATTGGAAATTGAAAAATCTCCACATTTTTATTTGCCTCAAGACATTACTTTTGGAATAAGAGGTAATCTCAATGAATACTGAAGAGAAGTATCATTTCATTATCAGTTTTTTTTTTCTGTTTTAATTTCTTGGAGATCAAAATGCATAGTTATATATTACATAATTTTTGTGATCTAAGGACTAAAGTTGACTAAATCAAGTGAAGAATGGCTCTAACTAAAAAACAATAAGTTTCATAATACAAAATATTGTTGGTCACCCTACTAGCAGTTATTGCCCAACTGCTGTGGTTAAACTAGAGTCTCACATTGTAGAGCACACAGTGCTCTTTGCATCTGCCCACAATCCAATTGTAAGACTACATTTAATGATGTGTTCTCTTTCTTTTTTGCTGGGTACTCAAGCCTGTGCAGTTACCCAATTTTTAGGAAATAGGCAGTGCCTATATATTAGTCAATTTTTATATAGCAGAGATTATAAAACTAATGGACAATCCCTTTATCATTGGATTCTGGTAAATATCTTTTACTTAATATGGAATATGGATTGGAACACTGCTATGTAGTAGATGCACAACATTTTAGTATTGTATAATTTTATATATTATGGAAATTAGCACAAGTATCCTTCCAAACCTTCCATGGCACAAGGCTGAAGACTGTGCAGAGACATAAACGGCAGTGCTTGTGGAATGACCCTGAGGAAGGCTTGCCTGAGCAGAAATATAATGCACAATATTTTGTGTGGCAGAAATTGAGGGACACCTCAAAGGTCTTCTTGACCCATATATTTTCACTTTGGTTCAGCTTTGTCTTTATATTTGTTTGTAATTTATACTCTACTTGCTTCCAAAATAGTTTGAGATAGCTTATAACAGAAATATAAATGCATATGGTTAAAGGAAAGTTCAAATAAAGATGAAGGGGAATTTGAGAACATTCACAAAAAGAAATAAATGTCCAAGGAACAAAGGGCATCAGTATTACTGTAATGAAGCATTCACATTTACTTTGAGATTCCTAGAAGTCGTTGTATAAAGGGAAGTAACAGTGGTTAGATAAATTTTGATGTTTAATAGAGTTTATGACTCTTTTTCAGTATAAATCACCTATTACCACTAAATCCTGAAAGGATAATATTAGTCAATTTTGGACCCTGGCCAGTTGGGTCAGTGGACATAATGTTGGTCTGCCGTATGGATGTCCCAGGTTCAACTCCCAGTCAGAGCACACAGGAGAAGTGACCATCTGTTTTTCTCCCCCTTCCTTTTCCTGTTCTCTCTCTGTCTCTCTCACAGTCAGTAGCTTGATTGGTTTGAGTGTCAGTCCCGGGCACTGAGGATAGCTCAGTTTATCTGAGCATACCAGCCTCAGGTGCTAAAACTAGCTCGGTATTTGAGCATTGGCCTCAGATAAGGGTTGCTGGGTGGATCACAGTCAGAGCGCATGTGGGAGTCTGCCCCTCTATCTCCCCACTTCTCAGTTAAAAATATATATTAGTCAATTTTTATATAGCAGAGATTATAAAACTAATGGGCAATCCCTTTATCATTGGATCCTGGTAAATATCTTTTACTTAATATGGAATATGGATTGGAATGCTGCTATGTAGTAGATGCACAACATTTTAGTATTGTATAATTTTATATTATATAATTTGATAAAGATAATATTAGCTTGTGTATTAGTCAGTGTTCTCCAAAGAGAACCAATAGGATCTCGCTCTTTCTATCTCTACATATTATATAACACATAAATAATGCTTGTGTGTGTGTATGTATGTGTACACAAAGAGAGGGAAATAGATTTATTTAAGGGATGGATGCGTGAATGTGGTGACTGGCAAGTCTTTACAGCAGGCTGGCAGGCTGGAGATTCAAGTAAGAGTTGAGGTAAAATTCAGGTCAGCACTAAAGTTTCAGTCTTGAGACTGAATCAGCAGGGTAGCAGAATGGAAACAAAGGCATAATCTATGTGTTTCAGTGCTGAAGAGAATCACTTCTTTGGGAAACCTCAGTCTTTTCTCTTAAGCCTTTAATTGATTAGATAAAGCCCACTCACATGGTGGGGAGTAATCTGCTTTACTCAAAGTCTGCTGGTTTATGTTAATCACACCTAAAAATTACCTTCACAGCAACATCTAGATTGATGTTTGACCGAACAACTGAGAAGCCTAGCCAAAGAGACACATAAAATTCACCATAGCATGTTGTCGCTAATAATTAATTGCGGTAATTCACCTTGTAGAGTGATGATGGCCTGTTGATTTGACACACTAGATGTGTTCTCCCTGATCACAGATCTACTTTGGTATGCATCTTGGTTATTAATTAATGTTTATTATTAGACTTGTTTCTTTAGTAGCTTTCTTTTCCACTAGAGCTTAAGTGCCTTCAGTACTTGGCTCATATGTGATGCTTGATATTTACTTGCCGACATGAAAATGACAAGATCCATGAAACCTTATGTCCTATTGCTTCTCAACATTTCTGTACCCCTGCTCAATCCCAAGTGAACTTCAACTCCTACCTAAGCTGCTTTATTCTACCCCCACTTCTACTCACCTTTAATCTGCTCTTCGTGCAGCACCTTGACATGCTCTTATTAAAGCCCTGTTATTGCTGTCCACAGCTTTCAGTGTAAAGACCGATATACTTTCCTTCATCTGAGGTCTTCTCAACTTGCTCAGCATGCTCTGGCCACACTGGACTTCTTTTTGTTCCTCATAGCATACAGTTCCTTCTAGACACTGAACTTTTACAAGTGCTGGGACAGTCTACTTTTTCTTATCATCTGTCTCTGCTTGAAGTTTGGCTTAAGTGGTAATTCTCAACTATCTTGACTAACCTGTGTGATATATCCCTGTATATGTACTTTAACAAACTCATCACAATGGTCAGCAAACTATTTTTAGTGTGTTGTCTGTGAAATGTGTTTCTCAGTTATTAGAACATCTTCTGAACACAAAGAGGGCAGAGACTTTGCTTTTGTTTACTGATGAATTCTTGAAGCTTAGCACAGTAGTTGGCATAGAATAACCTTGACTTGAGAAGTATTTGTTGAATTAATGTATAAATGGGTAAATGAGTTTAAAGTGCTAAGCATAGTATCCAACACATGGCAAGCCTTCTGTAAACATTAGTTATTACTATTTTTTGAGTGTTCAAGTTTAGAGAAACTGACTAACTGACATAAAACCTCCAAACTAACCAAATTCATCTCATTTTGAAGATGGAGAAATGAACTTAGAAAGGTCACAGAGATGTGGCAGGTATGGAATGAAATTCAGACTCTGCTTTTGGTATTATCTGTTCTTTTTCCTTTCAGGAGTTGTTTGCCCTATTGGCTTTTTCCAATCTTCCCCTTGGGGAAACTTCTGAAGGAGAGAGAAAGCAGGTTTATTCAAATGGTTGAATTTGAGCTTGAAGAGGACATTCTCTTTCTTTAGAGTTTGTGCTGTGTGACCTGTTGAACCCTCCAGGGTCTTAAATGAGCATCACAGAGGGGGAATACTCACTGGGTCTGCATACAGAGGGAATTCAAACTTCTATAGTCATTGTCAGTTAGGAGTCTGCAGTTCAGGTTCTTCTCATACAATACCTCAAAAGCTGTCTATAACTCATTATTTTGTAATGAAATCCAAATATGTTAGTTCAGGATAAAGAACCCAAACTATTGAAAAACTGTGCATTTTATACAGTTACCAAGTAGTTAACAATAAATGGGTTGGCTATGTTTTGCAGAGTGCCTACTACATGCCAGGCGTGAAGCTAGGTACTTTATGCATGCTGTTTTGTTAGCCTTCACAACTGTCTTGTTTGGGAGCAAGGAGATTGAAGCTTAGGTGCTCTAAAAAGCTGCTCCAAGATTACAGTGTTAATAAGTGATGGGTGTGGGATTTCCATGCAGGCTTTGCTGATCCCAAACCAATGTTATGCTGCCTCTTTTCTAAAGATGGTATCTCTCTATAGTACTTTTATTTTATTTTTTTAAATTAATTTTAATGGGGTGACATTGATAAATCAGGGTACATATGTTCAGAGAAAACATCTCCAGGTTATTTTGACATTTGATTATGTTGCACACCTATCACCCAAAGTCAAATTGTTTTCTGTCACCTTCTAACTGGTTTTCTTTATGCCCCTCCCCTCACCCCACCCTTTCCCTCTCCTTTCTCCCCCCCTCCCCATAACTACCACACTCTTGTCCGTGTCTCTGAGTCTCTTTTTTCTGTCCCACCTCTGTATGGAATCATATATTTCTTAGTTTTTTTCTGATTTACTTATTTCACTCAGTATAATGTTATCAAGGTCCATCCATGTTGTTGTAAATGATCCGATGTCATCATTTCTTCTGGCTGAGTAGTATTCCATAGTGTATATGTGCCACATCTTCTTTATCCAGTCATCTATTGAAGGGCTTTTTGGTTGTTTCCATGTCTTGGCCACTGAACAATGTTGCAATGAACATGGGGCTACATGTGTCTTTATGTATCATTGTTTTTGAGCTTTGGGGGTATATACCCAGTAGAAGGATTGCTGGATCATATGGTAGCTCTATTTTTAATTTTTTGAGGAACCACCATACTTTCTTCCATAATGGTTGTACTACTTTACACTTCCACCAACAGTGGATGAGGGTTCCTTTTTCTCCATAACCTCTCCAACACTTGTTATTACCTATCTTGTTGATAATAGCTAATCTAACAGGCGTGAGGTGGTATCTCATTGTAGTTTTGATTTACATTTCTCTAATAGCTAATGAAGAGCATCTTTTCATATATCTGTTGGCCATTTGTATTTCTGTTCATGTCCTCTTCCCATTTTTTTATTGGATTGTGTGTTTGTTGTTGAGTTTTATGAACTCTTGTATATTTTGGATATTAGACCCTTTTCTGAGTTGTTGTTTGAAAATATCATCTCCCATTTAGTTGGCTGTCTGTTTGTTTTGTTGTCAGTTTCTCTTGCTGTGCAAAAGCTTCTTAGTCTGATGTGGTTTCATTCATTTATCTTTGCCTTCACTTCCCTTGCCTTTGGAGTCAAATTCATAAAGTGCTCTTTATAACCAAGGTCCATGAGTATAGTACCTATGTTTTTTTCTACGTAATTTATTGTTTCAGATCTTATATTTAGGTCTTTGATCCATTTTGAATTAATTTTATTACAAGGGGACAAACTGTAGTCAAGTTTTATTCTTTTGCATGTGGCTTTCCAGTTTTTCCAGCACCATTTGTTGAAGAGGCTTTCTTTTCTCCATTCTGTGTTGTTGGCCCCTTTATCAAAAATTATTTGACCATATATATGTAGTTTTATTTCTGTGTTTTCTATTCTGTTCCATTGGTCTAAGTGTCTATTTTTCTGCCAATACCATGCTGTTGTGATTGTCATGGCTCTATAATATAATTTGTAATGCTCCCAGCTTTGTTCTTTTTCCTTAGGATTGCTTTGGCTATTTGAGGTTTTTTATAGTTCCATATAAATCTGATGATTTTTTGTTCCATTTATGTAAAAAATGACATTGGAATTTTGAAGGGAATTGCATTAAATTTGTATATTGCTTTGGGTAAGATAGTCATTTTGACTATATTTATTCTTCCTATATTAGGAACAAGGAATATTTTTCCATTTCATTGTATCTTTTTTGATTTTCCTTAACAATGCTTTAGTTTTCATTATATAGGTCCTTTACATTCTTTGTTATGTTTATTCCTAGGTGTTTTATTATTTTGTTGCAACCATGAAGGGGATTATTTTTTTGAGTTCATTTTCTGATGTTTCCTTGTTGGCATATAGGAAGACAACGGACTTTTGTATATTAATTTTGTATCCTGCGACCTTACTATATTGGTTTATTGTTTCTAGTAGTTGTTTTGTGGAGTCTTTGTGGTTTTTGATGTATAGGATCATATCATCTGCAAAAAGTGAAACCTTTACTTTATCTTTTCCAATATGAATGCCTTTTATTTCTTTTTCTTGTCTGATTGCTCTGGCTAGAACTTCCAGCACTATGTTAAATAAGAGTGGAGAGAGTGGGAAACCTTGTCTTGTTGCTGATTTTAGGGGAAAAGTCCTCAGTTTTATACCATTTAATATGATGTTAGCTGATGGTTTATCATAAATAGTCTTTAATATGTTGAGATATTTTCCTTCTATACCCATTTTGTTGACTGTTTTAAACATAAAAATTGTGTTGTATTTTATCAAATGCCTTTTCAGCATCTATTGATAGGATCATATGGTTTTTGTCCTTTGTTTTATTGGTACGGTGTATCACGTTAACCATTTTACGTATGTTGAAACATCCTTGTGATTCTGGGATGAATCCCACTTGATCGTGTTGTATTATTTTTTAAATGTGTTGTTGTATTTGATTTGCTAGTATTTTGTTTAGTATTTTAGCATCTGTATTCATTAGTGATGTTGGTCTGTAGTTTTCTTTTTTTGTGTTGTTCTTGCCAGGTTTTGGTATGAGAGTTATGTTGGCCTCATAAAATGTGTTTGAAAGTATTGCTTCTTCTTCTACTTTTTGGAAGACTTTAAGTAGAATAGGAACCAAGTATTCTTTGTATGTTTGATAGAATTCACTAGTATAGCTGTCTGGCCCTGGACTTTTATTTTTGGTGTGGTTTTTGATAGTTGTTTCTATTTCCTCTCTGCTTATGGGTCTGTTTAGGCTTTCTGCTTCATCAAGATTCAGTCTAGGATGATTGTATTGTTCTAGGAATTTATCCATTTCTTCTAGATTGTAAAATTTGGTGGCATATACTTTTTCATAGTATTCTACATTAATTCTTTGTATATCTATAATATCTGTGGCGATTTCTCCTCTTTCATTATAGATTTTGTTTATTTGAGTCCTTTTTCTTTTTTCCTTAGTGAGTTTTGCCAAGGGTTTGTCAATTTTGTTGATCTTTACAAAGAACCAGCTCTATGTTTTATTAATTTTTTCTACAGTTTTTCTGTTCTCTATTTTGTTTATTGCTGCTCTGATTTTTATTTTTTTCCTTTCTTCTGCTGGTTTAGGGTTGCCTTCTTTTTCTAGTTTCTTAAAATGTGAAATTAAGTGGTTTACTTGGGCTTTCTCTTGTTTGTTCATATAGGCCTGTTGTTATATGAACTTCCCTCTTATTACTGCTTTTGCTGCATCCCAGAGATTCTGATATGTTGTAATGTTTTTTTCATTTGTCTGTATGTAACTTTTTATCTGTGCTTTTATTTCTTCTTTGACCCACTCATTTTTTAAAAGTATGTTGTTTAGTTTCCACATTTTTGTGGGTTTGTTTACCTCTTTTTTGCAGTTTGATTCTAGTTTCAAGGCTTTATGATTGGAGAATATGCTTGGTATGATATCAATCTTTCTGAATTTGTTGATGTTATTTTTATGGCCCAACATATGGTCAATTTTTGAGAATGTTCCATGTACACTAGAGAAAAATGTACACTCTGGCACTTTGGGATGAAATGTCCTGTAGATGTCTATCATATCCAATTGTTCTAGTGTTTCCTTTAGGGCCACTATTTCTTTTTTTTTCTTTTTTATTTCTTTTTTTGTATTTTTGAAGCTGGAAACGGGGAGAAACAGTCAGACAGACTCCCGCATGCGCCCGACCGGGATCCACCCGGCACATCCACCAGGGGCGACGCTCTGCCCACCAGGGGGCGATGCTCTGCCCCTCCGGGGTGTTGCTCTGCCATGACCAGAGCCACTCTAGCGCCTGGGGTAGAGGCCAAGGAGCCATCCCTAGCGCCGGGCCATCTTTTGCTCCAATGGAGCCTCGGTTGCAGGTGGGGAAGAGAGAGACAGAGAGGAAGGAGGAGGTGGGGGTGGAGAAGCAAATGGGCGCCTCTCCTATGTGCCCTGGCCAGGAATCGAACCCGGGTCCCCCACACACCAGGCCGACGCTCTACCGCTGAGCCAACCGGCCAGGGCCTAGGGCCACTATTTCTTTATTGATTTTCTGTCTGGATGAATGATCTAGAGCTGTCAGCATGTCAGCAGTGTATTGAGGTCTCCAAGTATGATTGTATTTTTGTCAGTTTTTGTTTTTAGGTCAGTCAGTAGCTGTCATATATTTTGGTGCTCCTTGGTTTGGTGCATATATATTAAGAAGTTTATGTCTTCTTGATTCAATGTCCCCTATATCATTATAAAATGACTCTTTTTGTCTCTGATTACCTTTGCTGTCTTGCAGTCAGCATTGTTTGATATGAGTATTGCTACACTTGCTTTTTTTTTGGATTGTTTTTTCTTTGAGTATTGTTTTCCAGCCTTTCACTTTGAATTTGTTTTTATCCTTGTAGCTTAGATGCATTTCTTGTAGGCAGCATACAGTTGGATTTTCTTTTTTAATCCATTCTGCTACTCTGTGTCTTTTTATTGGTGAGTTAAATCCATTTACATTTAGTGTAATTATTGACACTTGAGAGTTTCCTATTGCTATTTTATATATTGCTTTCTGATAGTTTTGTATCTTGTTTGATTCTTCTCTTTTGTTTTTCTGTCATTTGTTTTTGTTTGGTTGTAATTTATACTTCTTTCCTCTTTTGCTTCTTTTTGCAAGCCATGTGCTTCTGTGGTGGTTTTTTCAGGGGAGGTTATCATTATGTAATGGAAAGGGTATCTGTCATGTTTATTGTAGTACACTATCTCATGAGTGCTTCTGCACTCCATCCTCCTTTGCTAATGTTAATTTTTGTCCTCTCCCCTTTTTTGTTTTTGTTATCACAGATTAAATTTGATTTTATTCTGTTCTTGATGGAGCTTTTACTTGTGGTTTTCTTTTGGGTTTTTTTTTGGTATCTGGTTGGAAAACCCCCTTTAGTATTTTCTGAATGGGGGTATTCTGGTGATAAATTCTCTCATCTTTTCTGTATCTGTGAATGTTTTTATTACTTCTTCATATTTGAAGGATAGCTTTGATCAGTATAGTATTCTTGGCTGGAAGTTCCTTTCTTTTAGAACTTTAAATATTGGAGTCCACTCTTTTCTAGCTTGTAGAGTTTCTGCTGAGAAATCTGATGATAATCTAATGGGCCTTCCTTTATATGTTGTATTCTTCTTTTCCCTGGCTGCCTTGAGAATTTTTTCTTTGTCATTCGTTTGTGCAATTTCATTATGATGTGACTTGGAGTAGGTTTGTTAGGGTTAAGATACTCGGTGTTCTGTTTGCTTATTGAATTTGAGGCTTTAATTCTTTCCACAGGCTTGGGAAGTTCTCATCTATTATTTGTTTGAATATATCCTCCATTCCATTTTCTCTCTCTTCTCCTTCTGATATACCCATTATTCTTATGTTGCTCTTTTTGATAGAGTCAAACAATTCCTGTAGGGCTTCCTCATTTTTTTTTTAATTCTTTAGTCTCTCTCCTCTTCTCTCTATAGTCTCTCTAGTTGTCTGTTTTCTATGTTACTAATTCTCTCCTCTATCTGGCCTGTTCTATTAGCTAAGCTTGTTTTCTCATTTTTCAGTTTATGAATTGAGTTTTTCATCTCTGTTTGATCTGTTTTCATAGTTTCAGTTTCCTTTGTTATGCATTCTTTCTGTTCATTGAATTTTTTTTGAGCTCCCTAAATTGTCTTTCTGTGCTTTCTTGTATATCCCTAAGTATTTTTAGGATTTCAATTTAAAATTTTTTTTCATTTAACCCCAAGGTTTCCAAGCTATTGAAATTTTTTTCTATAGATTTTTCCTCATCTATCTTTGCTACATCTCTGTCTTTTGTATTCATGATATTTGATTTCTTTTTCCTTAATGGCATTTAAGAGTGGTATTGTTAATAACACTAATAAGAGTTGATAAAGTATAAAAAATAAAGATAGAAAAAATAAAAGAGTAAAAAAATTAAAAAAATATTTTTCTTTGAGGAAATACAATGAAAAACTGAAAATTATATTGTGCCAAATAAGACAAAAACTACATAGAATGGAGGGCCTGAGTTGGGGAGAGGTGACAAAGAGGCTAAAAACGAGGTAAGACCCACAAAATGCTACAAGGGAATAATTTGGATCAAGAATAAAATTATTTTTCACAAATTGTTTATAACTGATGGTTGAATGAGAGATATAGTGAAAGAAAAAAGAAGAAAAAATGAAAAAGAAAATAAAGAAAAAAATTACAGTGAAAGATGCAAATTCTATTGTATTAAGTGGAACAAAAACTACATAGAATGGAGAGCTGGAGTTGGGGGGAATGCTAACTAGAGAAACAGCAAAGAAAAAGCACAGAAAATACCACAAAGAAAAAATTTGAATCCAAAATAAAATAATTTGTTTGTGAGTGAGGATCAAATGAGAGGAAAAGTGAAAGAGAAAAGAAGAAACCAAAAGAGAGGGAGAAAAAAAAGAGAAAAGAAAGGAAGAAAAAAAAAAGAATAGAAAATGTAACACCTATGGGTAATGAAGTTTAAAATGTAAAGAAAAGAATGAAATTGAAAGAGGCTAAAAGGACCAAGGTGTAAGAAAAAAAGATACAAAAATGAAAAGAAGAAAAAAAAATGGAAAAAGTTATAAAGACTGTAAATTTTTTCTGGTTTTGAGAGGTTATCTTCTTCCTTTTTCTTCTTTCTCTTTTTGGCGAGTGGCACTATAGCCCAGGCTCTGCCCCTGTGGCACACTTAGGTAGAGATTTGCAGTTGACGTGTCACTATGGCAATGACATAAATTAGGCCTCAGTCCCATTGGTAGGTGGGGCTTGTTAGCATTTGAAGGCTTTGACAATGGGAGAGTCCATTTTCCCGGAGCCTCTCCTCTAGTCTCTCCTTCCTGAACCAGCAGCCTGGGAACCCAGTGTGAAATTGCTGCTTCCACTGTCTGGAGAGCAAGAGGCTCTAAGAGCTGTGAAAACCCCCCTCTGTCCCCACTCTATGCAGAGTTCTGGGTAAGGCCTTGCCAGCCCAAGCTGCCAGTGTAATCAGGCAGTGCTGGGAGCCGATTGCTCCTCAGGTGTCTTTCTATGAGCCTCCAGGTATGTCTAGTATGTCTGAGTGCTTTGCGAGACTACTCTTCTCAGGCTTTTTGCACTCTGTAACCTGTATCAGCTGGCAGGAAGATGCCCCAGTCACTGCCTGCAGAACAAGAGGTCTTAAAAGCTACCAAGTCTCTCTTCCAGGTTTTTTTAAAGCACAGCTCTGGTTATAAAAGCTCTACTGACCAGAGTCACCAGGTTAAGCAGGCAGGGGAGTGAGCTGACTTCTGGTCATGCTCCTTTCTAAGATTCCCCGGGTATATCTAGTTAAATTTGCCTCAGCGCTCCATGGGTGTGCTCTCCATAGACTTCTCCCTTGTTGGGTAGCCTTCAGCCCAGCCTGCCCAACTTCTGCTGTGTTCTATGAGGTCTTTTCTGTAGGAATGTGTTTTTTCTCTGTATTGGCTGGCAGGAAGTTGCCACCGCCACTGCCTGCTAAGCGAGAGGCCCTAAGAACTATCAAGTCCCTCCTCCAGGTCCACTTAAATCGTAGACCTGGGAAAGAAGGCTTTGTCAGCCAGAGCCGCCAGCATAAACCAGCTGGGCAGTGAGCATACTGTGGGTTAGGCTCCTTTCAGAGATCCGTGGGTTTGCTCTCCAGAAGCTGTCTGCATACCCTTCCCCCCAGCACTTCTGTAGTTTTCTTCCCAGAGAATTTGCTTTGTTATCCTGTATGGCTGGTGGAGGTGCCCTGCCCAAAGAGGTCCGGATGTAGGGAAGCTGGCTTTTATGCACTCTCCCTGCGCTGTTGATCGGGAAGCAGGAATTATACAGAGACTCTGTCTACAGCCCACACAGAAGGCCACTGCTGACAGTCTCTGACCAGCCCCTCTGTCCAGGAACAGGGCACCCATGCCTGAGTTGCAAGGAGGAATCACTTGTACACTGCCCGCACTCACTGATCGGGAGACCAGTAGTAAACAAAGCCCATTCCGCAGGCAAACCACTGACTCACCTCTGCCGGGGTTTGCTGCTGGTGTTAGCACTGCGTGGGCTGAGCTGCGGGCACACTCTCTCCTCTGCTTGAATGTTTCCACCCCAGCCCTCCCTTCCTCTCAGTTCCATGTGAAAAAAAGTTTCCTTGGGTCAGTGAGGAAAGCAGAATACTCCGTTCTCAGTCCTGTTTTTCTTGAAGGTGGATTATATATTCAGCCACCTTTTCACCAAATTGTACCTTTGTTTGATATATGTGTATTTCAGATGCTCCTGGGATTGTTTTTCTATCTCTAGTTGTTGAATTTGTTGAAATTTTAGGGAGAGGTATTGGGAGTCCCCCTCACGGTGCCATTTCTCTGATGTCTCTCAAAGAGGTCTCTCTCTAGTAATTTTCATCCCATTTACCTCTTGTCTGCTCTGACACTCTAAATGTGTATTCATTTATTCTAGTCTATGACCCTCACTCAGTATTCTCAAGTCTTTAAATTGGCGGTTTTATTACATCTGCAGAGAATTCTCCATTTATGCATCTGCTATTGCTTGATGTTAACATCCAAATAAGATTCTTTTATGAGCCATATATCAGCTTTATAAGTTTTGAAGCTGTTTGTACTAAAAGTTATAAAGGTCCAGGCAATGTTGGAATAAAAGTTTATGCTTCCCTAATGTACAATTGGCAAATTGTCCTTACAGGAGTGGCCTCTCTTTCTTTTTTCGAAATGTTGGTGTGGTATGAGGTCTCTGTTGGCTCTTGGAGAGAAACTAACATTTTGCTTGTCAAATGGTAATTGAAAAAGTCATCTGCAGGATTAAATGAGCAGAACCTACTAATTTCAAAGACTTTTTAAAAGTTATGCTTTTACGCATTCTACCTGGCTCCCATAGCTTAGGCTAATTTAATTTAATTATTTTATTTTATTTATTAAGTGGGAGGAGGGGAGGCAGAGACACAGACTCCTGCATGTGCCCTAACAGGGATCCATCCATCAAGCCCTCTATGGGGTGATGTTCTGCTCATCTGAGGTGTTTCTCTGTTGCTTGGCAACTGAGCTGTTTTAGCAACTAAGGTGATGCCATCGAGCCATCCTCAGCACCCAGGGACAACACACTCGAACCTTTCAAGCCATGGCTGTGGGAAGGGGAGAGAGGGATAGAGAGAGAGAAAGAGAGAAGGGAGAGGGGGAGGGGTAGAGAAGTAGATGGGTGTTTCTCCTGTGTGCCCTGACTGAGAATCAAACCCGAAACTTCCACATGCCTGCCCAACACCCTACTGCTCTATATGTCAGGCTTTTATATCTAGTAATTTCAAGTCAATGAGTATAAATTACATTGGACTTTCCAACACTGATATTCAAAAGATCTCAGTAAGGAAAACTAGACTATTCAGGAGCTTTTTAACTCAGACAATGAGGGCCCCAGAAGGCTTTTCTAGAATACTTGCCTGGTGGGTTTTAATGTGAGTTGAAGATTAACTCACCCATGGAGGATAAAGTAATAACTGATAGGCATTTATAAGCCATATTAAAACCACCAAAGTAATAGTCAACTTCAATTCACTTAGTTCACTTGCTTTTTTGGGAAGGGAAACCTGTTTGATATATGCATATGAATTCTAATTCTAAGACTGGAGTGGTCATTCAACTTGTCATGATTTATATTTGGTTTTAGTGGCAAGAGATCCACCTAGAGGACCCTTTAAACCTGTTCTAGAACTAAGTGTTTATGATTATATTATTATTTTTTTATGTAATGACATAACCTTGTTGCTTCAAATTCATATAAGAAATAAGTAGCTTTTGCATTTTTTATTATATTGCAATACCAAATATAAAAGAATTCGAGATCACCTAAGTTCGATAATTCTTACATATATGCAGCAAAGAATATGCTTTATAGAGATTAGCTAATGAAAAACAGTCACTCATTCTGATTAAATTCTATAGTATGATTTAACAAATCATAATGGTTTGTTCTGAAATGATTCTTGTGTATTAAATGACATAATCATTGAATATGAAGTCCTTTTAATTGAAGAAGTATCTTATTATAAATACTCTGTAACAAACATTTTAAAAATCATTGTTTCAATTATGACTGAGTTACAAAAGTTTTCTTTTTTCCAGAGCAAGGCAACAAACATATTGAATAGAATTTGTATTTGTGACCTATAATATACTTAAATAGCCATGGTGATTAATAATTTCTTTTTGTAATTACATTTGCATGGCTATAAATTAATAATTGAGGAAGTTATCATAAATATATTCTTTCAACACTCCTACAAGTTGGTAACAGAATTTGCTATGATAATCAATTAATGAGGCTTTTTGGCAGGAAAGGACATGGAAGAGCCTGAGGTAAGATACCAGTTATTTTCAATCTTTTATATTAACATTACTTGTAAAATTCATTGAGATGGTTGTTGCAAATGCTCATCTGTCTTTTCTAAATAGAACCATTCATTGATGACCTATGTGTGTTTTTGATGATTGCAAATATTTAAATACAGCTTAGGTTGAAGGAAAAGTAATTATGGCCCAATTTTCTACAACTGCCCAGAATTTAAAACTTTAACATCAGATATTGTTTAACAGATTTACTACTGGAGGATCCTACGATGGTATGAAAAATTTGTATTAACTAATATGAGGCTACATGCCACTCTTTTGTAAAGAATTTGTCTTATTTTGTAAAGAATTTGTCAATATTAACTTATTTAATTCTTTTAACAACCCTAAAGTTTTTTACAGACTAGTCTCTCCTAAAAGTTTCATTCCCGTCTTTCTTACCAACACCCCTTTACTTTTATGTATCAATTTGTGTAGCCAACATTGTATTTCTTTTTGTCTTTATAAACCATGTAAACTCATTTTTCCAGCCAGCTTGTTCTCTCATTTTGAGGGACCCTAATTCAAATGATGTATAAGATTCCCCAGAGAAACAGATTGTAGTAGAAGCAATAAAAATAAAGAAGGATTCATTTTATTTTGAGAGAGAGATTCATTTTAAGAAATTAGCTCATGTGTTTGTGGGGGCTCACAAATCTGAAATACTAAGGGAAGACGTGGCAGGCTGCAGATTTCAGTCAGAAGTTGATATGAAAATCAGGCAGGAGTTGAAAATGTACTCTTGAATATGAATTCTGTAGGACAGCAAGATGAAAACTTAGGTAAGAGTTTATGCTATGAGCAAGTCCACAGGTGAAGAACTCAGGCCAGATTTTCTGAAACCAAATACCCTTTTCTGGAAACTCCAGTCTTTATTTTTAAGGCTTTCAACTGATTGGATGAAGCTCCCCCCACCCACACACAGAGGCGCATGCACACACACACACATACACATTGTGAAGAGTAATCTGCTTTACTCACAGTCTACTTATTTAAATGTTAATCACATCTAAAAATTACCTTCATGGAAATATCTTGATTGTTATTAGAACAAATAACTGGGCACCATAGCCTTGCCAAGCTGACACATAAAATTAAATATCACCAATGGTTATGTTTAAATCCATTTAGTCTCTCTATCTATATGTTTAGTCTAATTTCTGAGTCAGCAAATGTACATTTAGTTCCTTTTTTTGGTGCTGGATATTGAGTAATGAAATTTTTTATTATGCCTCTTTCATTCTGACAACTCTTTGAAGCTCAGATTTTATGAAACTTCCAACTATAGTTAGCACCTAATAGGTCTTCTGAAGTCATATATATGAGTTTATAAAAATCTTATGGAACTTTAAGTATAGTCAAGCACTTCACCAGTTATTTTGTACATGAAGATATAACTGAGACCTAAATTTAAAGATTTATGCAAGGTAATACATTGTCACAGTGAACAAAGAGGGAAAGCCAACAGTGTTCTAGATACCACAGCCCAGTGACTTTTTTAGGCCCACCTCATTCCCTCCTAAAAAAGCAGCTCTCTTCCTTTGGTTAAAAGTGTGAAGGTTCTTGTTAAAATTTTAATAGTGGAGGCACAGAAAATTCCACATTTTATCTTCCAATATTTTTTTTAGAGCTTGAAAGAAAGAGGATTATTTTATATTTACTGCATTCATCTAGCTAGATAAATAGTTACATTTTGTAGATAATACTGTTTTCAGATGACAGAGAAGTGAAGTACACATGCCATTTCTATACATGCTGACATTTCAATACAAACAGAACAGGGTAGTCCAGATAAAATGCCTCAGAGCTCAGGAACTGTTCTTGGGAATTCTAACTTGAAAACTGTACCCAAGAACTCTGGATTCTCCTAAGCATATTCATCTCCCAAGCTGGTTTTAGCAAAACAGTGAGTAAGTGTTGAGATGTTGAAGTAAACAACGTATAATGTTAATGCTTGGAAAAGAACCACCTCTACACTTCTGGATGTATTTGTTAAGTAGAAAAAAGGCTTTAATGCATAGCGGCACTTGGCTCACTTTGTGAACATGATAGGATGAACAAAGACTTTGCGGTTTTGGTTATTTTGTAATAACTCCTGTTCGGGACTTTCGTGATTTCCCAGCACATACTTTGTTCAATTGTAGATAATGAAAAGCCAGCTTTATTCCATGGAAGAAGAAAGGTGTTTAGGTTATTGTGTGATTAGCCGTTGTTAATGTGACAAAGAGTAAGTGGAATGCATTGTGATGTTCTTGGGATAAATAGATGAGAGCATCAAGAAGGAACCTTTGCAGACTGAAGAGCCAAAGAATTTCAGAAAGAGTCTTGAATTCCACCCAGAGGACAGTGAAGCCACCTCTGCTTGCAGTGAGGAGTTTAAAAGATATACTCAGAAAGACATAATTTGGCTTGGAAGTTCTTCATTAAAACAGGTCAGCATTAACATATATCAAGACATGTAAGAAATTTTTTTAAAGAGCAAGTTGAAATGTCAGTCCTGATTTTTTACTGATTGTTTACTGATTTTACTTAGGAACACTCCCATTCTTAGAACACACATTAAGTCACTTCCTTAGGTCTTTGCCTTTATTTTAATTTAATTTAATTTTTTTGTATTTTTCTGAAATGAGAAGCAGGGGGTGGAGGGAGGCAGACAGACAGATTCCCACATGCGCCTGACCTGGATCCACCCGGCATGCCCACCAGGGGGCAATGCTCTGCCCATTTGGACTGTTGCCTCTCTGCAGCTGGAGCCATTCTAGCGCCTGAGGCAGAGGGCCTGAAGCCATCCTCAGTGCCCAGGCCAACTTTTCTCCAATGGAGCCTTGGCTGTGGGAGGGAAAGAGAGAGAGAGAGAAAAAAGAGAGGGAGAAGGGTGGAGAAGCAAATGGGTGCTTCTCCTGTGTGCCCTGGCCTGAAATCGAACTCGGGACTTCCACATGCTGGGCCAACGCTTTACCACTGAGCCAACCAGCCAGGGCTTTTGCCTTTATTTTTGATACATATTTTACTATGCAGAACTTGCACTACTTATCAGTATCAATCCTGGCCCCTTGAATAATTTAATTTCACTTCACCTGGTTCTATTTCTAGCATATTATGAAGAAATTATAATGGAACCTATAACCAACATACACTTAATTGGATAACATTCAAAACTACTTGGACCTGTTTATATAAGCATTATAGTAATAGGTAAATGATTTAGTATTTGTGAAGTCACCATCAAATTAAATGTGTATATTTTAACTGTTGTGACTCATGCCACAAAAGGGACTCTTTATTAGCCTGTTAATTGTATTGACTTCAGATACACCTTTTCTGTTTCTTCATGTGTCATTTCTGTTTATGTGTAATATAGCATAATGTGCTGAGATTTACCTCATCTACCTCAACTAAAAATACAAGAATCCTATGTTTTTCTAGATGTGTGTGTGTACATGTGCATGTGTATATGTGTTTTCATGTGAAAGGCGAGCTGACTCAGGCTAAAAAGAAAACGATGTTACTAGGTGAAACAGACTGTCTTTTATAGTAATGGGTCACATGTGGAAATGGTATTTCCTATTTTAGAAGAGACAGGAATAGCTTAGGTTAGAGAAATATTCTCTAATTTAGAGTGTGGAAATTTTGTAACAGAGATTATTTTCTACATTTGTGCCACCTAGATCTGAATATTTTGGGCACACTGAGTTTACAACTCTTTTGAGCTTTCTCAAATATGTGATCCTAATTAACAAGTAGAGACTTTCTTAATAGATTCCTTGATGGTTTTTGTAGTGGGTTGAATTGTGTTCACCAGAAGAATAAATCCAAATCCTAACCACTGGTACCAATGACTGTGACTTTACTCAGAAATAGGATATTTTCAGATGTAATTAAGCAAAGGATCTTCAGGTGAAATAATTTTGAATATAGTGTGGACTCTAAATCCAGTGACTAGTGTTCTTGAAAGAGAGATTTCAAACACAGACACACACAGTGGGGAAGCCCATATGAAGACAGAGACAAAGACTGGAATGACACCTGTACAAGTAGAAGACAGCCAAGAGTTGACACAGGAACCAGAAGCTAGGAGAGAGGCAGAATGGATTCTCCCCTGGAGCCTCATGAAGAAACCAAACCTTATGAGATCTCCTTTCCCCAGAATGGTGAGACAATAAATTTATGTTACTTTAAGACACCAAGTTTGTGGGAATTTGTTACTGTAGCAATCAACAACTAATAGAGCTTCAAAGATCCCATACATTGTAGGTTATGCCTCTTCATTGATATTTTAACATGACTTCCACCTGTGTCAATACAAAGCTCTCAATAGACAGTGAGGTGAGAAGTAACACCTGAGATGTATTCTGACACATTTTTGGGTACCACATGGTACCATCGTAGGCATTTCAATTTACCTCAGGCTTCTGAGAATGGGGACATAGATTCTTTTAAGATAAGTGGCTGATATTTTTATATACTCATTCTGTAAAAGGTAAACTGAGGAGCAGAATGCTCTCCTGCTGTGTGGTGCTGAGGCTAACATGCAAAGGGCCAGCCCAGTGACTAAGAGCCCAGTAAGAGTAGAACTCAAGGTGACATTTTTATAATGCATTGGTATCAGCAAAAGGTAAAAGCATTCATGAGGATTTAAGTGTTTCATAAATCTAACCATTATTCTCACAACAAAATTTATGATCTTCTCTATTTTCTCTCCTACTCTGTCTTAAATTACATGAAATGTGACCTAAATTGACTGAATAAGTAACTTCATGAGAAATCACATGCTGATGGAGGAACATGTGGACAGATTGATATGGGGGAATGGGCTGAGCTTTGGAGTCAAACTGTTCACAAGCCCTGGATATGGCACTTACAAAATGTGGGATATGGACAACTCACTTGATTTCTTCTGACCTTGGTTCACTCACCTGTAAATCTTGGGAGTGATGTCTACTTCAGTCCATTGTTAGGAGGATGAGGGAAGCCATCTATTTTCAGCACGAAGTAGGTGCTCATTAAATTGGAGTGGCACTATGGAGAGAAAAGATTCTAAAGTCCCTTATAGGCCACTGCACATCATATTCTTGCTATCACTGTTTCAGGAACTTCCCTGAACATACAAGGCAGAATTACATGCAGAACAAAAACTTCAGATTTGGCAATAGAGCTTATAGCTTTCATCCTTGGTTCTGATATTTATATGAATCTAAACCTGTGTAAAATAGGCTAAGTGATTTGAACCTTTTATGATTGTGGTGAAGATTAATGAGGTGTCTAAGTGCTTGGCATTAATGTTTTTCCTTCTTTATGACTCATTTTATATATACTTCTTGAGACTACTATTACTTATTCTTAGTTTTTTCTCTTATTATAACATTGCTATTATAATTACTAAAGTCAAGGTGTTAGAACGAAGATGATGGGGGATCCCTGCTGGGGTGAGTGTTGTTGGGTGACTCTTTTCTCTTTTTTTTTGGCTTTGACTTTTTATTTTTTTTATTTTTATAAATAAAATTTTATTTTAATGGGGTGACATCAATAAATCAAGGGACACATATTCAAAGAAAACATTTCCAGGTTATCTTGTCATTTAGTTCTGTTGCATACCCATCACCCAAAGAGAGATCGTCCTCTGTCACCCTCTATCCAGTTTTCTTTGTACCCCTCCCCCTCTCCCTCCTCCCCTCCCTCCTTCCATCACCTCACCCCCAGTAACCACCACACTCCTGTCCATGTCTCTTAGTCTCACTTTTATGTCCCACCAATATATGGAATCCTGCAGTTCTTGTTTTTTTCTGATTTGCTTATTTCACTCCACATAATGTTATCAAGATTCCACCATTCTGCTGTAAGTGATCCGATGTCATCATTTCTTTTAGCTGACTAGTATACCATGGTGTATATGTGCCCCATCTTTATCCAGCCTTCTATTTTTTTTTTACAGTGATTAAAAGCCTTTAAGCAAACTCTTGGTCAATACAGCAAGAATCCATAAAAGAGTAGTGTCCTTAACATGTTCACTAAGTCCAAGTTGGCCCCATCACCATGCCAAATCCCTGAAAAATGCAACCCAACCACAGTTCAGTCTGTTAGGAGCTGTCACAGGGAGCAGGAGTCCAGGAAAAGTCCACATCCAGGAAAAGTCCGCATGGCACTGGAATTGTTGTCACCATTCTATACTTTGCAGCTCATGTCCAAGTTCCAATGACCACTGCTTCTAGCTGGTAGTGATTCAAGTAGACTGGAAAAAGCCATTTGCAGCATGCGTGGATATGGAGCTTCTGTTCTCCTCTGCCTGGAGAGATGAGACCAGGTAGCTTTTCCCTGGAGCTCTGTGACTGTGGCCTGGTAAAGAGAACCTTGGGATACACTAAGCTGGGTGGCAAAGGTAGATTCATAATAGAAGTTGGCAAAAGGGGGAAAGAAAGCTCTAAATTAGGAGTAGGTCCCAGCCTGAAATATGAGTGGGGCATTGAGGTAGGAGGGATAAAGGAAACACTATATATTAAGCAACACAGGAGAAAATAGGACTATCAACATCCACAACAGAGATCTTTGAGGGAAGAATAAAAAACCTGACTATTCAGGCAAAACATAGTTAAGTGGCCCTTGTGCAAATGAGATCAGTTTACCTGCTTCTTGGAAGAAATACCCTAGGCTCGTCCACAGTGTCGTAGATGGGGCCGATGGCCTTGGGCACCTTCAGCCTTCAGTGGCAAACCCCAGCTTTCTGGGCAAGGTTAGGTCATAGGTGGCTGGGGCTCAGTCTACTGAAGGCCCACGGTCAAGGCACATATGAGAGAGCCATCAATGAACAACTAAGTTGTCGCAATGCACAACAATAAATTAATGATTGATACTTCTCATCTCTCCGTTCCTGTCTGTCTGTCCCTGTCTATCCCTCTCTCTGACTCTGTCTCTGTTAAAAAAAAAAAAAAGAATACAGGGTGACTCTTTTTTCTTAAAGTGTTCATCTATAACTGTTAATTTAAATGGGAACTGGGGTTATTACTTCTTTTCCAACATTACAGGTCCTTGTGGTGGAAGATGTGGGGGTGACAAAGGAACCTAGATTAAAAAAAGAGATTAAAAAGGCTCTTACTAAGAAGTTGCTATGGAGACTGAGTGATTACTATGTGAAAACTCATCAGACCTATCAATTCTGACAGCTGATGTATATATATATATATCTTGGGTACAGAAAACAAAAAACAAAAACAAATAAAACAAAATAAAAACTCTCATGTGCATAATGAAAAAACTCACTTATTAAACTCTGTAATACTTTGTTGTCTCAAGAACACCTATTGTAGGATCTCTTACTTTCTCTTGTGACAGAATAGGACATAGAGGGATTAGAGTTTGCCTTCTCAATTGCAAAAGCATTGTGTGTGCTTGTGTGTGTGTGTGTGTGTGTGTGTGTGTGTTGTTAGAGTCCAGCTGGAACCAGTATCACTTATTTCCCATGGAACCTATGTAAAACAAATGAGAAAACCACTCATAAAGTTTACCTTTAGTTGGCAGGGGTGATAGTGATGTTAGCCATGACAATCACATCTAAGACAATGGGAAACATTAGCCTGAGCAAGTCACCCTAGGTAAGCTCACCTAGGTGAGCTTTAGTAAGTTTACCACTAAGGACTTCCAGAAATACTTGGAGCATAATTTTGCACTTGGCTGGGGTCTCATAACAAAAGTAGAAAGAAGTCCATGAAATTTGGTCATTAATATAACTACCTATTAGTCCACATGAATTAGTTCACATGGGGTAGGCAGGCTCTGTAACCATTTCAGAAGGTTGCTATAGCTGATGTTTCCAGTCTAAGGCAGTTGAAGCAACAGGATACCTCTGAACATGGTGATATTATGGGGAACAAAATCAAAAGAACATTAATAGATGGCAGGGAACATAAACTCTTGGAGTCAATTGAGAGGATCACATTTCAAGGGGTACATAAACAATAAGATATTATTTTTATTATCATAGAGCAATTTAGTTGCATAAGTGTATAACGATACTTTAGAAATATTTGTGTTAAGTTTTTAAAATCTCATTGGCATTGAAAAGCTTGTAAGAAAGACATTATGGCTGATGGCTGAGAAATTTACACTAAGGAATAAAACTAAATTAAATGCATATTTTAAGCAAATTTAATTATAGAATAAATCTAGGGAAACAATATATTATTTTACAAATAAAGATTAAATTAGAAATATTATAGTTTTATTTTACTTTTTAGCTAGCAGGAGGAAGTATTTTCCTGGACATTTCATAATATTTACTGTATTCAGTGATGTACATATTGTAATCACTTGCAGGTAACTAGGCTTTCTTCTGAATTTTAATTACAATTTGTAGATTTTGCTTACTCAATTAGGAATTTATGCTTCAAGGTTTTTTTTTCTGATTCATATGTAATATAATATGTCAAAATTATTTTAAATTTTTTTTTTAATTTAGAAAATAAAATATAGCATTCAGGGTGGTGATGGAATAAACATGTTAACTTGAACTAAGCATCTTCCAAGGAAACATTCTGAAAAGCTTATCAGTGTACTGGCAGCTAACTATGCTTTTCTAAATTTTACCTGGTATTTGGTAATGGATGTCAATCAAACCTAGCATTATATGTGAGTAAAAGTCAAATCTGAAACCTGATTCTTGAAAGTGTAAAATCTATAATAAAATGTTTATAAATAAAAGATGGATTTTATAAGATGCTTTGACAGATAAACCAGTATATTTTCTATTTTCTGTAAGCCAGAAACATATATTCTACTCTGTGTTTAGAATGGAAAACTTTTTGGAGGGAAAATGGGTTTTTTAAATCACTGGAGACATTTACATGAGTAAAACTTCTAATTTTTTTTTTTTGCTTAACCAATACAGGAGCTCATCTATCACTCCTTAAATGATACAAATAATATAAATATGAAGGACATAATGAATAAAACTATAGAGAAAAAAAGAGCAAGGGCACAACATTAGTTCATGGTGGGAAAAAGCAATTGTATTTTTTCACATGTTAATTCAAGGGAAACAATAATGACACTGCAGTAGTTTCTCTAGTTTGTTAAGAGTCAATTGTATCCATCGCTTTTTCTGAAGCAGACAGGAAAAATGCCCTATATTGTTCTAAATGTAAAAGACAACTCTACAGAGTAGAAACAGAATTTTTCAAAATAAAAGGCTACAGAATCCTTTTCAGTTTTAATACTTGCTTAAGTCTATACAAGAAAACGATCTAATTTATGGTATTTAGATTTTCTTTTATTTAGCCTCCATTTTATTTATTTAGTTTTAAATTCCTATTAGTTACTTAGCATACCTTTTGAACATCCCAGACTGTTCAGAAGACAAAAGGATTACTTTAGAGTCATTCTTGCCAAAGCTGACTGGCACTCAAGGCAACAAAACAAAACAAAACAAACAAACAAACAAACATAAAACAGGCTAATATCTAGAATGAAAGAAAACACATTTTAATGCTGTATCTTTTTTCTGAAAACCTTTAATGCACTCACAATCAATTGCTTGTTTCCTTACTGTTAGTTCACATTTTATAAATACCTGTAAGTGAGAAGCTTTTGTTTTACTTACAAAACAAAAAATGATGTCATTGTTATTTTTCTTCATTGAGATTTATTTTACAAACTATTTTTTTTGCCATAGTTGATAATATTTTTTAGTTAATATTAAAACAATAAGTAATCTTCATCTTTTCTTTCCTCCTTTCCAATAGTAGGAGTTATTGTAGCTAATAATTAGGCAGCTGAGTTCACTGAAAAATAATTACATCATAAAAATGTGTTGGCCCCACAGCATAACACGAACAAGTAAAGCAATTAATTTTACTATTAAGCAAAAGAGGATTGTCCAGGCAAGTGTCTCTGGTAGTTAATCATGGTCCAAGGATAACGTTTAATGTATCTTGACATTGAGTGGGCTGACCATACTTCAAAAATCTCTATGAGCATAATTTCTTAGAACTGTAAATTCAGTAGACTGTCAGAGAGTTTGAGGTCATGTTATTGGATATGAATCTGAAGTGCAGCAATTCTTTGTTTCTGATTAAGGGCACATACATTTTCTTTAGTATTCAAGTAAGTCATAGGGTGTGACTTTTGTCCTCTTATGAAGGCCCAGGAACCTAACAGGACATGTGCCAGAATAGGAAGCCACCGCACTTCTGCATGGAATTGGGCTGAGGAGGGAGAATGTGTATTGTCATGACTTGGAGTAGAGGTTTATATGTACTGATAGAAACACGCATGGGAAAAGACAAAGTAGGAGAGCTGAATTATCTTCAGTAGACTGTCTCTCTATTAACGTTTTAACTCCTATTCTAAACTTCTCTACTTAAAGTTGTAGTAAAGTGGTTCATGACCTCTCAAGCCATTTTCTCTTTATCTTTCATTTATATAATATATAGTCCAATACCAACAATACTCAAGTTTTGTAAAAGTTCAAGCCAAAATCAACTGGATGTTAGTGTTTTGAGCAGAGATCTTGTTATGTTTAGTAAAACAAACCAACATTTATGAAACAAAGTTAATGATGAAAGTGTTCCTTGTTTGTTTTAGAGCAAAGCATTCTTTTTTTTTTTTTTTTTTTTTTTTTTATTTTTTTGAAGCTGGAAACAAGGAGGCAGTCAGACAAACTCTCTCATGTGCTCGACCGGGATCCACCCGGCATGCCCACCAGGACCGATGCTCTGCCCATCTTGGGGTGTCACTCTGCCGCAATCAGAGCCATTCTAGCACCTGAGACAGAGGCCACAGAGCCATCCTCAGTGCCTGGGCAAACTTTGCTCCAATGGAGCCTTGGCTGCGGGAGGGGAAGAGAGAGATAGAGAGGAAGGAGAGGGGGAGGGGTGGAGAAGCAGATTGGCGCTTCTCCTGTGTGCCTTGGCCGGGAATCAAACCCGGGACTCCTGCACGCCAGGCCGACGCTCTACCACTGAGCCAACCGGCCAGGGCCTAAAGTATTCTTTTTTTTAAAATTTTTTTAATTGATTTTTTAGAGAGAGAGGAGTGAGAGAGAGAGAGACAGAGAGAGAGAGAAGGGGGAGGGACAGGAAGCATCAACTCCCATATGTGCCTTGACCAGGCAAGCCCAAGGTTTCGAACCGGCGACCTCAGTGTTCCAGGTCGACGCTTTATCCCACTGCGCCACCACAGGTCAGGCTAAAGTATTCTTTTTTTATATAACTTGTTTTAATTTTACCCTATTGAGAATGCCACACTCAACATGATTTCATACAGATAGTTTTAAAATTAAACAGCAATATCAGCTTGACAAATGAATGAATAATTCCACTCTCTTCTTTGTCCAGTTAATTCCACTCCCTTATAGTTCCCTGTATAACCAAACTTCCTTCAGAAATTCAGCCTTCAATTATATATCAGCAAATTAATATTTGTTCTAAAAAAGAAAAAAATGAGAATGCTGCACTGTTTTAAATAGAAGAAAACTCCCATATTTCATATTAAACACTAATATTAGTACTTCAATAAATAGGTCAAGATACTTACGTTTTATTAAATGGTCTCCTTTACAGAAGGTGTTGCAGGAAGCATCCCTGATAGAAGATAAGACACTCAGACAACTTAATTAAAGAAGAAAGAAGAATTTATCAGTAGCCGGCAGAGCACATGAGACTAGTAGCACCAAAAACATGAGCTCCTGAAGTTAGATTTCTTATATACCTTTACAGCTTTAGCTTTACATGACAAGTGTCTGATTTCTTTGACTTCTTTGTTTGCAGATCTACATGACTTTTGTGTCTCGGGGAGAAGAGAGGGTATGAGAGCAGGTTCAAACTGTCCTTGACCGTTCACATAACCTATTCTTCTTGCTGGTGCTACAAGTTAATTTCAGGGAACTGATAACGAGGACCACAGCTATGGTTTGTTACTCTTCAATCTTTCTCAGTCAACCCTTCTGCTCTCAGTCTATAATGCAGAGGTCACTGGCTTGAGCATAAGATCACAGATATTGTAGGCCCACCTCTCCTGCATTCTTCTGGTTTTTCTTCTCTCAAAGTGATATATCATTATATCTTTAACATCAAGCATGGGACCTGGCAGAAAACATCAAGTTTACCTTCACTGAATACTTTTTGAATGAATGAGTGAATGAATGAATGTTGGAGATAACTGGTAGGCTAAATTTATCATGGATATCATTAATTTTCTCTAACTAGATATATATTGAATAGCTATTTGATACATAACATATTGAATGAATGATTAGTTGTATAAAAATGTGGAACATTTTACCTCCTAATTTTTATCTTCATAAAATAATGAACCCAGTGATAACTTTTCATATGTTAAAGGAAATAAAGTGAGCCACAGTCTAATAATCATTATGGCCTTGTTGGTACTGCTCTTTGTATTCTTCAACAGTAGCAACCGTAATGCAAGTGGAGGCTGAACGTTTATGATCACAGTGCCAGCAAGATTGGTTTCTGGGGAGAAACCTCTTCCTGGCTTGTTGACAGTCACCTACTCACTGTATTTCTGCTTGATGAGGAGAGGGATGGAGAGAGAGAGAGAGAGAGAGAGAGAGAGAGAGAGAGAGAGAAACAGAGAGACAGAGAGAGAGAAACAGAGAGACAGAGAGATCTTCAATATCTCTTCTTATTAGGGCACTGATCAAGTGGGCCTTACTCTCTTGACTTCATCTAAACCCAAATTATCTCTCAAAGGCCCCATGTCTAACCATATTCCCATTAGATATTAGGGCTTAAACCTATGATTTTTTATGCAAAATAAAATTCAGTCTATAGAACTCATCCTTTAAAAATACTAGATTTTCATAAAACATTTCTATATAGAATCTTAGCTCATGAAAAATTAATTTACCCTGAGTCCTGAAGAATGGACTTGTTTCACAAATGTTTCAGCTGAAGTGCTTCTAGTGGCTGAGTGCTTCGTTTATTTTAGGATAGAGCTTTGAGTGGGAAAGATGCCTGAGGCTGAGGAAGAGCACTGCTCAGAGATAGATGGCTGGCCTGCCAAAGACATGAGAAGTTGTACTCCTTTTTGCCTATTGGAAACACAAAATGCTTCTAAATATTTCTGGAAGACGATTTTGACATGCACTTTTAGGAGAGAAAAAGTAAAATAAAATTGGTTATTTTATTGCTAATATTAATAAACTTGTCTTTAATCACTTGAAATCTGAAAATCTGATTTGTGCCGTGATAATTCTGTGCCATCAATCAATTTGGAAAGGATTAAGTCTTTTCAAACATGTGCTCAATATGTACCACTTCTACTCACTTTAAGGGTTTAATGTGTTGGAATATAGAAAGGTACAATGGAACATGGTTTGAGAAGGGACAGAAAATAAATTTATATTTATTTGACTGAAAATTTCCAGCAAATCCAATGATTTGGCCTTACCTTCTTTGCTAAGTGTAAATTTGTTTTATCTCATTCCCAAAGAAAACAAGGTGAAATGTGTGTGTGTCTGTGATGAGTGTGGTGTGAATGTGTGAGACTGAGAGAAAGAGAATTGCTTAAAGATTATTAAAATGAAAGATATATGAGAAAATAATATTAATGAGAACATTTTAATGCTGTGTCCTATCTACCGAGTCTGTTGAAATATGATTTCTATGTAGACTGCACAAACCCAAAGAAAGCTCCAAGTATGCTCAGTCCTCTAAACCCATGGCATTGGGTGGGTGTGATGCTTACGAAAACACATCCAGAGAGAACTGTTAGATGGCAGGAAGCTCCCCATTTTCAGTATGTCTGCATAACACCAATTAATATTAACAAGAATTATATCTGAACATGGAGAGACACAGCCTTTTTAACTTTCACCTCCTATATTTTTCTCTAATAAGTTGTTACTGACCACAATGCTCATTAGTGGCACAATAAAAAGGAGTTACTGGTAAATAATAACAATTCTTTGTAGTTATACAGTGCCTTTGATCAGAGCAGCTCAAAGGTTTCATACCTCATTAATCTCTGAAATACTTCAGTGAAGTATGAAGGTATTAAGGATTAGGACCCTCACTCTGTAAACAGTGTAACTAGGGCATTTGAAATAAACCATCCCAGGGTCATTTAATGATTTGGTAACAAAATCAGGGATATGATCTATAATCAAAGATAATTATAGCAAAGATTAAATAGCTCTCAACAGAAACCAGTAGCTTTTGAGAAATTGCTGTGAAAGTTTATATAACATATTCCTGGAAAAAACATTGCTTTAAAAGATATGCTATTCATTTAGTTTTAATTTAAATTATTTCTTCCATTTGGTAATAGAGAACTTTCCACAGCTTCTCATTTTTAGATACCTTAATATTGGGCAACTTTCTGGAGATTTTTCTGTTTTATATTTCTTTATATGAACAAATAATATACATTTTCTATGAAACATTCAAATCATTATTAATAGGGAAACAATGTAAATAATTATAAATCTATAGCCATACCTATATATGTTTAATCAATTAAATATCAATCTTTGCAATCCATTGATTCTGAAAAATATTCTATTAAAAAATACTATACTGTACTGTAATTTTCATGTGAATAGGGGTTAAAAGCATTTACCCTGCAATATTATTACTCTTCTTTAATAGCCAACTTTTCAGTTTCAATTAAAAATTACACTCAGAAGATGGCAAATTGCATTTTTTTCAAAACTTGTTTCAAAAGAAAACCCATTGTCTGGTTTATTGGAAGAATAAGAATTTATTTTCTACACGATTATTTTTCATTGCTCCTTTACTCTATCATGGTTACTAAGATTTTCAAAGGCGTGTGCCCTGGGACCCCTGTAGAGTGGCAAAGTCTATAAAGTTACCTTCTTTGTGAGCGTGCGCGCGTGCACGCACACACACACACACACACACACAAATACAGAATTTTGTATTCTATGTCTTTATCCCCATTCCCTGTTTCTTAGTACTTCATAATTTTTTTTACATAGTAGAACTTTAAGACTTTTTCTTTATTGATTTCCTTGTTATTTGGCTGAAAGTTTACCTTCATTATACTATCTGCTTTGTTTTTATGACACAACAAAGCTCCCTTTTTATTATCTCTGCTGTTTTTTCAGATGAAGCCTAATGCTACTGCTTGTTTAAATGCGGCCTGTTAGCTTTCTCAGGATAGCTGAGGTACTAATTATAATGCATATTCCTGGGTACCAATACAGACTGTCTCATAATCTCAGTGATTGGAGCCCCAGATGCATAAACTTAACACAAACCCTCTAGAAGATTGTTATACACATTAAACTTAAGACCCTTTCCTATCTTGTAATTACAGATAATATTTCAATGGCATTCATTATGTGCCAGACATTATTCTAAGTACTTATGTATGATAAGTCATTTAATTTGCATAGAAAATTTGGGGATATAATAATTTTAAAAAGTATCTTGCTAAGAACATGAACTATTGTTCTCCATATACTTTGTAATGTACTAATCATAAGTGAGATGACAAGGCCTGTTTAGAATTAATTAAAGGAAGTTGCAAAAATAAGTACTCCTGATTAGCCTTAACTCAGATTTAATTACTTTTAAAATTATCATTGGAATGATGAAATTA
Organism: Saccopteryx bilineata; assembly: GCF_036850765.1. Taxonomy (NCBI): domain Eukaryota; kingdom Metazoa; phylum Chordata; class Mammalia; order Chiroptera; family Emballonuridae; genus Saccopteryx; species Saccopteryx bilineata. The sequence goes on along the minus strand of NC_089492.1, from coordinate 194,499,699 downwards.
TTTCATTGAGATCTTGTTGCATGGCAGAGTAGATTTATTTGAATTATCTTTAGGTCTCAGTTATAGATAAAAGTATATTCTCAAAAATTTTGGAATTTATAGTCATTTACTCATTTTTAGTTTGTATTTATTTACTTATTTATTCTGACAGAGAGAGAAAGAGAGAGGGAAAGATAGGGACAGACAGGCAAGAAGGGAAAGAGATGAGAAGCATCAATTCTTCATTGTGGCACCTCAGTTGTTCATTGATTGCTTTCTCATATGCCTTGACCAAGGGGCTACAGCAGATCTAGTGACCCCTCGCTCAAGCCAGTGACCATGGGGTCATAGCCAGCGACCTTGCGCTCAAACTGGCAACCATAGGGTTTCAAACCTGGGTCCTCTGCATCCCAGTTCAATGCACTATCCATTGCGCCATCACCTGGTCAGGCATATTTTTTTTACAAACTAGAGATATAAACCTTTATGTCACAACTTTGTCATAGTTCACTTTTTAATAAGACATGCACTGATGACATAGTTTAAAACGCTGGGAAAGCTAGATGCTGGGTGTCTTCCAGGCAGGACCAAAGATGTTGTCACTTCAAGGTTGATATGTTCAGGCAGCATGGATCAGATGCACCAGTATATTCCAAGCCCAGTTTTAGTTAAAGCCACCTCCTTTTTGGGGGGCTGTTAGTCCTCATTTCATGCCAAATTTTCACTAGAGTCTCTCTGTTCTTTCAAATGAGTTCATGACCATAATTCCAAAGACAGCTCCCCCAAGATGTGCTGCATGATCAAAATTTTTCCATTCCAGAATCATTCCTGCTGTATCCATGGCGATAATGGCTTTCAGGGCATTCCCTACCGTGAACATGAACATTGGAAGGAAGATAATGGCGAGCCTCCCTTCTGGGATCTTAGTGCAGACAGCTGCAAGGACTGTCATGATTATGCCTGATGCTCCAAATGATGGTCCATATCTTTCTGTGGCAACTTTACATACATAACTGAAAAAATTGAAAATAACACCTGCAGATAAGTATATTGCCATGAACTGTTCTTGACCCAGAATGTTCACTGTGCTGGAGGAAAAATTCCACCAAGCATACATATTTGCTGCCTTGTGGAACAAGGAGAAATGACTGAATGCTGAAAGCAACATGGGAGAACAAAGGACCTTTGAGGTTGGACTGGATGTGAAATAACTGATCATTGTCCAAGGTAAAGAAAGTACTTTCTATAAATGAAATACGAAAACATTTGCAGCTATAATACCTGTCACAGTCTGCCGGCCATTATGTAGGTTATTATACCACTTGTTAATCTCCTTCCTGAAGTCTCCTTCCTTTTGTCGCCTTATGCTATACAACCAATCTGCTTTTATACCATCAAAATAATTCTGGACCCTGAATTTCAGTGATTCATATTGCCAAATAACAGCTGATCCCAATGTACAGCCTGTAAACCCAACAGTAAAAAAAATGGCTCTATAAGAGTCCTTATAGGATAAGGAGAAGGGTAAAAGACTCTTCTATAGGAAGAACCAAACCATTTCTCACGTATGTTTCACCACTTGTTTCTGTGTCTGATTTTCAAGGCTCAACCTTCCTGGGTGCCTTTCTGAAGCCACATTTTTGCTGGATGAAAAAGTTAAACCTGTCTTTGCAGTTGCAGCCACCAGTCCCCCAGCACAGCCCTTGCCTGGCTGCAACCCCACCTATATGTGCCTAGCCTTAAAATGCAATTTTTTTGTTAGATTTTATTTTTAAGTCCTTAAAATTTGCTCACTAGTAAGTTATCTGGAAACAAACAAACAAATAAACAAGAAAACACCCAGAAAAATTTCCTGAGGTTTTAGTCAAGATGAAAGCATAGGTAAGCATGGTACTCGTATTCTTCTGCAACCGTATCAAAATTACAACTATAATACAACTATCATTCAGAACCACCTGAAATCTAGCTGAAGTTTTACAGCTAAAGATATAAAGAAGGAGCCATATTGAAACTAGTAGGAGGGTTGCACATGCAGAATGGGCTGGAACCACATCCATGTATGGCAGGTAAAAACTGGGAAGGATGTCTCAACTTTGGAAATTCTCCCTGAGGAGCAATGGGTCCCAGACACACATCAGAAACCCAACTTAGAATTCCAGTGCCAGGAAAAGAAGTCCCCATAACTTCTGGCTGTAAAAACCAGTGAATATTGTAGCTGAGTGAGATGAAAGGCTGCTGGAGTCCTCAGATTTCCTCTTAAAGGGCCTGTGCATGAACTTAAAATCATGGTTTTGAGCAGCAACTCGAAAGGCATCATGGACATAAGCAGGGAAACTGAATTGTCTGGTATTAAAGAAGGTACAGCTTTCTCCACATAGAAGTGCTGGCAAAAGCCACTATTCCTTTGTTGAGCCCACCCCCCACAGAGCCTGTAGACGGGTGCCATATCTGATCTCCATCAACCAAATTAATACAGTTTGCCTCACCCTGGTGATTCCCTGCCCCCCCCAAGCTACTTCCAGTATCTTTTCCATACAAATGGCCCATCTTGGCTCATGCTGGATTCTCCTAAAATCTTTCAAACAAGCAATATCTGGCTTCACTGTGCCCTCTACCTCTTGCTATATGACCTCAGGCTCAACACTAGCAGCAGCCAACCTTAGTTTGAAGCTTGGCTTCTGGTTTTCTTCAAGCTCTGCACAGCTAACAGCCATCTTTAGATGCTCTGTAGCATATGTCTGGTGGTGCCAGGCATGGCACAGGTGACAGCTGATCTTGACCTGCAACTTCAGAGCAGTGTCAGAGCTAGCACACCTTGTTGACAGCTTCAGACCATGTCAAAGAACTATCTAATCACCTCCACAAGTAACACACTTGAGGGGAATACTCAGTGGGCACCAGAGCCTTGCCAAAGTAATTCCTGCTCTATAGGATAGAGCCCTGAACAGCTGATCCTCCTGGTGGTCACAGCAAATACTTATAGATGATCAGCCTAGGTATAAATACCAATCACTGAGGTACCAACAGCAATTAAGGCTCAACTACAATAGGAGGGTACACATTGCCCAGACTGGAGACACACCTGGATTGCCCACCTGGGGTGAATGAGGAGGCTGTGCCACTGGACTCTATAGAACATCTAATACAGATGGCCATTCAACCAAGACTAGGAAATGTGGCAGCTCTATCTAATACATAGAAATAAACACAAGGAGGCAGCCAAAATGAGGAGACAAAAAAAGTGTCCTAAATAAAAGAACAGAACAAAACTACAGAAAAATAACTAAACAAAACACTGATTATAAAGATGCTCAATGAACTTAGGGGTATAGAAATTTAGAGAGAACTTCAACAAAGACATAGAAAACATAAAAAGGACCATTCAGTAATAAAAAATAATTAACTGAAATAAAGAATACATTATAAGGAATGTACAGTGAGGGAGACAAAGCAGACAATAAGAGATTTAGAAGATCAGAAAGCAGAGATCCAAGATGGTGACAGAGTAGGTGGACACATGTTGCACTTGCTTCCTTCTAGGACCAGACTGGAGTTATAACTAAATTTAAGAACAACCATCCTGAAAAAACAATTTAGGACTAAGTGAAGAGAAGTCTATAACCAAGTATTCACAGAAGAAGCCTCATCGAGATGGGTGGGAAGGGCAGAGATGTGAAAAGGCTGCCGCTCCCAGGAGTGAGTGGCAGCTGAGAGTCTAGAAGGACAGCTCAGCTGTGGGGAGGTTTACTCTGAGATGTGTGAGTCCTAAGCTACAGGTTGGTGCCCTAGCCAGAGCACTGGAGCCTAGAAAAGGTGCCCACATAACATTTGGCAGTGAAAAGAGGTGAGATTTCTGTCTGCAAGAAAGAGACAGAAATTCTCAGAGATACAGGCACCCTCTTAAAAGGCCAACACAGAAAATCTCATTTACAGCCACTTACCCTGGGCTTCATTGGAGAGAGGGCTGAGAGGATTGGAGTTGTGTAAGGAGAGTAAAATTGGAAGCCCAGGGAGAGAGACACCATGGGGGATGGCACCACAACCCCTATGCTGAATCATACCTACAATACAGCAGTTGCCATCTATGTTGCGTAGAACAGTCCTCTCTATGCAGCATCAGCCTGGGGAAAAGCAACTGCTTCACCCTCAGGAATCTCTCTTGCCCCCACCTATGGAGATTGGACCCTGCTGAGAAGTAAGCACCCTTGGCCAGGAATCAGGGGGCTGAAAAGATGCAGGGAGTGACAGTGACTCAATTGTCTGGCATTGAGGCTGGAGCTTTTACCCCCACAATCCTGAGAATATGACTGTTGCTTCCGCACCATGAAAGATTCAGTAGTAACTGTCCAGACTGTAGGGAAGACTAAATCTCTGGGTTTCAGAGGCTATATTCACCGTACTCCTAGTGGCCACACTCTATGGAGTTCTGTGGAAAAACTCAGGAGAGGTCACTGGGGATGTGGGATAGGAACCACATCCACCACCTTTTCTGATGTCTGATTAGCTCAAAGCAACCAGCAGACAGAGGCAGCAGAAGGCAGCTCTCAGGGAACCTTGAGAAGGGTCACAATCGGCCCCAGTGGATGACTCTCTCAATCTTCCTCCTTGAGACCAAGGGCTCCTCAGCTAAAAGAACTTCTGTAAAGGAGACAGTTGATCCCACCCAACTTGAACCTGCTGCTCACCTCTCGAGAGAAATTGAATTGGAGTATCCAGCAGTGGTTGAGGGATTACGCTCTGGACTATGGGCCACTTTCTCCATACTGAGCTCCTGACCAAGAGATCTCCCAAGTATGAGGCCCTATTAAAATTATCTTGCTGACCTCAGTTGCCCTAACTCACCAAGCTTGTACTGTGTGGAGGGGTTGGTGGCGTGAGGCCCATCTCAACCCATGCTACTATCTGTCTACAGAAGATTCTGTGGGAAGATCAGACAGCTGCAAGAGGAGGTGGAGCAGCTGAAAAGTGAAGGAAAATTGTAAGGAACTTGGGCCCTCAAGCTCTAAGCAGGAGGAAGTCTATCATTATATACAGGTTAGCCTCTCATGCACACCCAGGCACAGAAAACAGACACAAATAGTGAATAGAGTGGTAGCTCCAGACGGGTAACCCACAGTGGGTTACAAACAATGTCTGACATCAACCCATACCAGAACCCCGCCTAAGAGAACCCAGAGCCAACACAACCAGTAGTAAGTTGCAGATCACACCAATGATAGACATGACTAGTCATACAAGCATCACACCCAAAGAAGGATTCCATCTGGCACCAGACCCTGTTGGGAATAACTACATTCCAGAGGACAAACACTGCACAGTGTCTAATACAAATGATCAAGGTTGACCCTTTGAGTCAGATAGCCTTAAGGGTTAACTCCACCCACAAAAGGACCAATAGCATCCAAGAGTCATGTAAAACAAGAAAGTAAATATAACTCAAGAAACATTCCTAGAGCTAAGAACTCAGGTTGCCTGGAGGTTAGTACCACTGAACTCACCTTCCTCATTGGGACATCACAACAAATTCAGGAGTCAGAACAGAACTACCCTATAAACAGATAAAATGGGCAGACAACAAAATATGTCCCAAGTGAATCAACAAGAAAAATCCTCAGAAAAAAGAACTAAATGTAATGGAAGCAACCAAACTACCAGACACAGAGTTTAAAATAATAGTTATAAGAATGCTCAAGGGTCTTGAAGTAATAATGAATAATCACAATGAGAAGTTAAGCAAAGAGATAGTAAGCCCTAAAAAGGTCATTGAAACTACATAAAGGAACCAGTCAGAAATAGCAAATAAAATATCTGAAATGAAGACTGCACTAAAATGAATCAACAGCAGGCTGAATGGATCAGCAGTTTGGAGGACAAGATAAATATAAGCACAGAAGCAGAGTAGCAAAAAGAAAAGAAGCTCAAGAAGGCTGAGGAAACTCTAAGAGACCTCTGCGACAACAGAAGAGAAACAACATCAGTATCATAGGGGTTCCTGAAGGAGAAGAGAACAAACAAGGGATAGAGAACTCGTTTGAAGACAGCATAGCTAAAAATTTTCCTGACATGATGAAGGAAAAAGTCACACAAGTTCAAGAAGCATAGAGAGTCCTATTAAAGATGAACCCAAAAAGGCCCACACCAAGATACATAATAATTAAAATGCTGAAGTTAGGTGACAAAGAAAGAATACTAAAAGCAGCAAGGGAGAAACAATCACCTATGAAGGAGCCCTCATAATGCTGACATCTGACTTTTCAACAGGAACACTTGAGGCCAGAAGGAATTGGCAAGAAATATTCAAAGTGATGCAAAACAAGAACCTACAACCAAGACTACTCTATCCAGCAAGGCTATCATTTAAATTTGAAAGAAAAATAGCTTCCTAGACCCCCCCAAAAGGTACAAATTTATTACTATCAATACAGTATAGCAGGAAATGTTAGAGGGCCTGCTTTAAAAAGAGGAGAGAAAAAAATAAATCAAGGGAAAGAGGATTGTAGGTTTAAAAAAAATGGTAATAAGTATATATCAATAAAAAGCCTTTAAATAAATGAATTAAATGTTCCAATCAAAAGACAGGGTAGCTGCATGGATCAGAAAACAAGATCCATATATATTCTGTCTACAAGGGACCCACTTTAGAACAAAAGATGCACATACACTGAAAGTGAAAGGTTGGAAAAAGTATTTTACACAAATGGAAATTAAAAAACAACAACAACAAAAAGAAGCTGTCTGTTTTTGTGGAGTGCAGGCTGCAGGCAGACTGCGGGAACACTGGCTATGATTCCATACTCTGGCTGTTTTGGTTTACCTCCCCCTCTGCCCATCTATTTCACTGCTCCTCCCGGCAGAAGGAAACCCAGTCACTTTGGGTTTTTCTCTCTGTACCCCTCAGACAAAACCCAGAGAGCCGGAACTTCCCTCCTTCCTGTAGTCTGGCAGAGAAAACAAAACAACCCAGTCACTCTAGGTTTGTTTCCCCTCCAGAGCCAACTGCTAGTGCATTTTATCTTCTGCCCTCCTTTTCAAGCAGGCCCATCTTTAGACCATTCAGTGCACAGATTTTTCAGGCATGCCTACAAGCCCAGCTGGGGTTCCTTCACTGCATTATAGTTGTTCAGTTTGTTGAAATATCAAGGGGAGAGATCAGGAGTATCTCTCACACTGCCATTATTCTGACATCATCCACATCATTTTCTAGTATGTCTACCAGAAAGAAGGCTTTTTTAAAAAAAATTTATTTATTTACTTACTTATTTACAGAGACAGAGAGAGAGTCAGCGAGAGGGATAGTTAGGGACAGACAGATAGGAATGGAGAGAGATGAGAAGCATCAATCATTAGTTTTTCGTTGAGACACCTTAGTTGTTCATTGATTGCATTCCCATATGTGCCTTGACCATGTGGCTACATCAGACTGAGTAACCCCTTGCTTGAGCCAGTGACCTTGGGTCCAAGCTGGTGAGCTTTGCTCAAACCAGATGAGCCCGTGCTCAAGCTGCCGACCTCGGGGTCTTGAACCTGGGTCCTCTGCATCCCAGTCCAATGCTCTATCCCCTGCACCACTGCCTGGTCAGGCAGAAAGGCTTTTAATGTCAGATATAATCATCTATTCTATATACCAATGTATTTCAGGTTCTTAGCACAATGTGTGTCACAAAGCAAAACAATGATGAATATTTGTGGAATGAGAGAATGAATGATGTATGATACTTAGTGTGGTATAACTGCTCAATAAATCTGAACTAGCATTGATACTATAAAATCTTACTGTAATTAGTATGTGATAAACTTGAAAATATCTACTGAATAGAACTAGACTGTTTTATTTGATCTCACATATTTATTTTAGAGGCCCTTTTGGCAGAGTTATATTAAGAAATTTCTTAGACAAGCCAAGCAGAGTATATATAACATGATATCTATTGCTGACATGAGGCTGGCAAATTTTCTCCTGTATGTCAATATGTTACAGTCTTTTAAATTTTCTATCTTTTTTTAATGGATATATGTGGGCAGCCTAGGGAGTGGTTCATATGATGAGAAACCAACAGCAAAAAACTGACACCTGCTGATAATCATGTGATTGAACCTGGAATCTAATTCTCCAGCCTCCGTTGATCCTTGGGATGAATGCAGCCTCGCCTGACAGCTTGAGTACAGCCTCATGAGAGACCTTGAGCCTGGAAAACCTGGTGAAGTGACATCTGGACTTTTAATCCTCAGAAACTGTGTGGGATAGTAAATGTTGCTGTTTAATCTGGTTAAGCCTTGGGATAATTAGTTATGGAGCAATAGCCAATGAATACAGATGTTGGTACCTGGAAGTGGAGTGTTGCTATTATAAAACATACAATGTGAGGTGTTGAGGAGAGCATTGGTAAAGGCTGATGAACCTTGAAGATGTTACTAAAAGCCTCATAATCTTTGAGAGGGATGTGAAGTGAGGACTTGTAGGAAAATGTGGAAAATCTTAGAAACTGAAAGAAGAAAAAAAATCTTCATTTGAGAGTGTCAGAGATTTTAGCAACACTGTTGTCTGTAGTTATGTGGGAAGTAGAAGATGTACCCAATAAGTTGTGTTATCCAGCTAAGGAGATTTCTAACCAGAGGACTATGGATGCTGCCTGGTTTCTTCTTGCTGCTTATTGTAAAATGTGAGGGGGGACAGATAAATTAAAGAAAGGATGGTGGACAGTGCTAAAATGAAGACATGGCTTCTGAGCAAAGATCAAATGCCGAGAAAATACTGTTCAAGTTTGAAGCCAAGAGTGTGACAGCCAAATCTTTTGTTTAAGGCTTCAGATAATGCTTCAGAACACTATCTACTTAGACAAAAGGCATGCTAAAGTGATCAAGAGTTTGCCTCATAGTTCCTCTAAATCACAACAGCATTTCTAGGGGAATCAAGGTCATCACCCCTCATCTTGTCAGTAATACAGAAGATCTTATTTAGAAGAGATTTATAGGCTAATAAAGTGGACTCACCATTTACCATTCCTATACCCTCCCCCCCCAGCAATATCCATACTTTTGTCCCTGTCCATGAGTTTTCTTTTTCTTTTTTTGCTCTATTCTTTCCACCTCCCTCATCACCACCACCCCAGCCCTATATTTGTCAACCTGCTCTCTCTATATGAGTCTATCTTTATTTGGTTTGTTCCTTTTGTTCACTAGATTCCACATATATCTTTCTCTGACTGGCTTCTTTCACTTAGCATAATGATCTCTAGGTCTATTGATGCTGTCACAATAGGTGAGATTTCCTTCTTTTTTAATGGCCATGTAGTATTCCATTGTGTAAATGTACCACAGCATTTTTATCCATTCATCTACTGATGGGCACTTGGGCTGCTTTCAGTTCATGGCTTTTGTAAATAATGCTACAATGAACATAAGGGTGCATATATTCTCTCAAATTGGTGTTTTTGTGATTCTTAGGATATATTTCCAGAAGTGGGATTGCTGGATCAAAAGGCAGTTTCATTTTCAATTTTTTGAGATAACACCATACTGCTTTCCATAGTGACTGTACCAATCTGCATTCCCACAAACAGTGCAGGAGGATTCCCTTTTCTCTATATCCCCACCAGCACTTGTTTGTTGATTTATTGATGATAGCCATTCTAAAAGGTGTAAGGTGTATATCATTGTGGTTTTAATTTTCATTTCTGTGATGAATAGTGATGTTGAGCATCTTTTCATATATCTACTGGCCATTTGTATGTATAGTATAGGTATAGGTTAATTTCTGGGCTCTCTATTCTGTTCCACTGATTTATATGTCTGTTTTTATACTAGTACTATGGTGTTTTGGTTACCATGGCCTTGTAGTATAGTTTAATATGGGGAAGCATAATTCCTCTAACTTTGTTCTTCTTTCTCAAGATTGCTGTGGCTATTTGGGATCTTTTGTGGTTACAAATATTTTCGGAATGTTTGTTCTAGTTCTGTGTAATACACCATTGGTAGGTATCCTGATAGAATTTGCATTGAATCTATAGATTGCTTTGGGTAATATGACCACTTTAATGATGTTAATTCTCCCAATCCATGAACATGGTATATGCTTTCACTTTTTGTATCACTTTAGTTTCTTTCTTCAGTGTCTTATAATTTTTTGAGTACAGGTCTTTTACAATCTTGGTTAAATTTATTCCTAGATATTTTATTCTTTTTGAAATAATTGTGAATGCTATCATTTTCTTGGTCATCCTTTCTGAGTAGATCACTACTGGTGTATAAAAATGCAACTGATTTCTGGGTATTTACCTTTTATTTTGCTACTTTACTGAATTTATTCGATATGGTGTACAGAGATGTGTTGTAGAATTGGCCACTGGTATAATTATGTTAACCTGGGTCACCTAATAAAATTTAAAATAAATAAAATAAGAAAACTAATTAGTACATTAAAGGAGTGGACTCCAATAAGATTCAAAGAAGATCTATACAGTTTTAAATGGAATGATATAAGAAGAAACATCACTTACTTGGACCAAAAAGGACAGAGAAAGAATAAAATAAAAAGAGGCTTTTGGGCTCCAAAGTCTACTGGCTGGAAGCAGGTTGAAAAAACTACTTAGCTGCAAATATTTGTTACTTTTTATGAAAAAGGAAGATTCAGAGTGTGGAGCCAGGACTCCAAAGGGGAGAGTCATTGAGAATTATTCTCAGACCTTGAGACCTAATCAAGGAACTGCCAATGTTTGCTTGCCTGAATTTTATTACTGTTATGGATCCATGATCCTGGCCTCCTGCTATTCAAACCACTGTGTACCCACCCTGCATTGTGCCACAGTTGATCTGTGTGACCAATATCATACAACAGAAATGATGGTTTATTATTTTCAAGATTAGGTTATAAAGAACTACAGCTTCCAACCAAAGTTCTCTCTTTGTTTTTCTTTCTCTCATTCTCTTATCATTCATCCTCACTAAATACACTGATATTTGCTGATATGATACCCTTTCAGAACATCTGGCGGAGTATTATTTTTTTTAATTTTTATTTATTTATTCATTTTAGAGAGGAGAGGGGGAGAGAGAGAGAGAGAGAAAGAAAGAAAGAGAGAGAGAGGAGAGACAGAGAGAGAGAAGGGGGGGAGGAGCTAGAAGCATCAACTCCCATATGTGCCTTGACCAGGCAAGCCCAGGGTTTTTGAACCGGTGACCTCAGCATTTCCAGGTCGACGCTTTATCCGCTGCGCCACCACAGGTCAGGCTCCTTCTTGGCGGAGTATTATTAATAGGGTTACAATACATTATAGTTTGCATGGGATAGTCCTGGATAATGCCTATTGTCCTAGAATAATTAAATGCCCCTCTTTACTACCCAGATGTCCTGAATTGAATGATAAATTATATACTATATGATCACAATTATTATTAACATCTTTAGAATCTAGCATATCTAGCTTGTATGTCCATTTACATTTTGTTAAACTGTACCATTGTATGGTATGTATGCGTGTGTTTGTGTGAGTGTGTGGATTGATGGGTGGGTGGGTGGGAAAGAGAGAAAGAAGCAAAACAAGCTGTATTGGTATACACTAAATATTTCTCATTTTTTAATGTTGTTTACTATTTTCTTTACCTTCCCGGCAAAAAGTAACTAAGCTGAGTGAGAAAAGTCAATTTCTATAATCCTGTGGCTGCTAATGATCATTCCTATGTTCTTATTTGTCTTCTAGAACCCTATGCTTTATGAGTCAGCACATTGGTTTTAGAAAAGCCAGCATTTTACAAAGATGTTTCAAGTGTGCTTTGAATCAAGTTTATTTTATTTCTGTTTTCTTTCATGCAGGATTTGAAATTTGGAGGGGAAGAACTCAATCAACAAATTCCTATGTCATGTCTAAAGACCTACAAAACATGTAAGAAGTACATTCCTTAGTGGTAAATTTAATGCCTATTTAAAATTTTGTCTGTTTTGCAATGGATTAAACATGGGCCAATTATAGGTGACAGTTACTACCCAGTTTGATTCACCTGAAAGATCAGGTTTGTGGCAACTATGACCTCATTTTCTCCTGGGATTTATTTCTGCCCTCTTATCCTTATATAACAGTTTGGGGATGGGACATTATCATAATGGGAGTATAGCTGAGAGTCATGTCTTATTTATCTCTGAAAAAAATACCTAAATCCTTAGTCTAGTGTAGACACTTCCAAGATCTTGCTGTGGCAGTGGCTGTTCCTCCTGCCATAGTATTGGGTGTAGGTCCAGAGAGATTCTCAAGTTAACTTGTCTTACTTTGAACTTCAGGCTTGACCCTTTATGACTATGTGAGCTCAAACAAGATGTTCAATGTGCCTCAGCCTCAGATTCTTGTCAGTTAAATGGGGACAAGAATACTTTGATGTATTATTTTAAGGGTTAAATGAGATAATATAACGTATTTAAAAGTTTGCCTTGAACATGCTAAGCATTCAGTAAATACTAGTTATACTGTCCATTGAGGTTTCTCAGCAGGGATCAGTTTTACCCCTTGGAGACATTAGTCAGTGTGTGGAGACATTTTGAGTGTCATGACTGGAACTAGGAAGGGTCTCTTAACGGCTTCTAGTGGGTGGAGGCTGGAGATCTTATTAAACATTCTGTAAAGTACAGACCAGTCCTTAAAACAAAAAAATTATGTGGTTCAAAATGTCAATAGTGCAGACCCTGTTGTATATCAGTGCTCTCCATTCATTGTCATTTTACTTAACCTGTAATCCTAATAGCAGTGAAAATGAGGGATTAGCTGGAGTGGGGCCTTTCTCTGTGAAGATGATTCAGTTCCTGAGAGACTAGGCCATGTGGACAGGATTATATATTGTTAAAGTGTCATTTTAATGCTCAAGGCCAATATCAGTGAGGTGTAGAATAGCCTCTCATGCCCAACATTTCTAATGTTAGGACTTTAACTGGGAAAATGGCCAGGGAGTTCTATAGACATTATTTGCAAGAGCTAATTATAGGCTAACATATCACAGTGAAAATTAGAACTAACCTAAATATCCAACAGTAAGTGATTATTTAAATAAATTATGGTATAACGTTAAAATTAAATACCAGATCATCAGTAAAAATTATGCTATAAATAAAAATTAATTTCATTGGAAATGCCCATAGTATACAAAGTTGAAAATACAGGTTACAAAATAATATTTGCAACATCAGCCTCATTTTGTAAAAGAAAAAAAAGGTGTGTCTAGTTACCTAGCTGTGAAGAATAAGTATATAAATGCTATATGGAAGGGAAAAAAAAAGAAGAAGAATATGCCGTAGGACCTAATTTCCAAGTGACCTGAGGTCTGGTCTGGGTTCTGGTTTATGATTTGACTGCTCCAAGGGGACACTGTCGCTAGGTTTATCTCTAGATAACTGGATCATGTTATAGCCATGTGTTAACCTTTAATATGCATTGTGTTGCTTTTGACTAAGGAAGCTATTTTTAGAAAATCTTTAACTACAAAGAACTGAAAATGCAACCAAGGACCTTTCTGTTTGTATTTCTTTCTTTTTTTCCCTCTTAGCATGATAACTATGAATTCAGTGTTCAATTATTTAGATTAAGTTTTTAGGATATTTCATGACGGCTTTACAATTTTTGCCACAGGGGCAAAGAAAGAAACTGAGGAAACCATCTCACAGTGTTAACAAACGTGTTTATGTTTATGTTTAGATTTAGTGAAATCTGTTAACATTCCTAACTGTATAATAAGGCCACTAAAGACAATAAATACAGTAGTTTAAAATTTACAACAAAGTATATTTAATTTGAAATTGCATTGCTGGCAAATGGGTCCCAATGAACCTGTGTCAATGTAGCTTTAGCCAAATGAAGGGAAATCATTTCCATTACAGGAAACTAAATCAGCTGTGGTATCCAAAAAGGTCTTCCCTCTGGTGGGTGTATTAGTCATTGTCACAGATGGCTCTACTCATGGAATTAAGCTTAAGTCAGGAGAAGAGAAATACAAGATTCTTCTAAATTCAAATGAATTTGGGAAAGCAGGCAAATGCTTTTAGGTCTTGTGAGGCTAAAAATAAAAACAAACAAACACACAAACTAACCTCAAATGAAGTAAAAAAGGAAAAAGAAAAAAGCCTGAGGAAGATTGTGAAGGTAGAAATGAACCTGATCTCCACCCATTTCATTAAAAAAGAAAAAGTTTGCATCATATCAACTATTCGTCTATTTAAATGATTTTTTCCCATAGAATTTCTCTCACAATGTATAAGACTGAAGGGGTATGGTAGAAAATGAAGTGGCAGTAACTCTTAAATATTTGATCTAGAAATTTCTAAAACAAGATATATTTTAATTTTTTGATTGTTGTGAGGTCAGTAGTTAATACAGTAAGTCTCAAAATTGATAGGATCACATTTCAAAAGCAGCTCACCTCCCAACTTTGCAGCATCTGTAATATAAGTATTGACCATTCCCAGTGAATCTGAAAGAAAAAAACAGTTTAAGAAAAATACCAAGCCATGTTGTACTTTTAAAGGCAAACCTTTTCACGATACCTAATTATTAACTTCTCTTTCTTTTATCTACCTTCTTTCTTTTTTTTTAACTGCTGCAGAGCTCCAAGTCAACTATTAGTTGCAGAACTAAATGTTTGTAAAGAAGACAGCGCAGACAAGCTTGGTACTGTCACAGAGGGAAGTCATGAATCCAAGGGAGCGGCAGGACCTTGCTGGAAGGTGAGCCTGGGACTTTGTTTTCCTCTGATGCAAAATGCTAAATGATGAGGTCAGTTGTATTGATTTGCTTTCCTGTTATGCTTTTCTCCCTATAGGGTCCTTTAGAGAAATAGATTTTTAGCAGATCTTAAATATATTTGAGGAGAATTATATGCTAAAGCAGAACAGCTAAAACTCTGAATTGCAAAGCTGTCTGAATTCCTCAAAACTGTGTCCATTGTACCAGGCTGAGTTCTCGCTAGACAATGAGGCAGGCCTGCCACTATGCAAATGAGACAAGGCTTGAGATTTGATGAATCTTCTATCTCCTCTTTCTACTTATCTGACACTTGCTTTGAGGAAGGTTGTAAATGCAAGAGAGATTGTAGTATAATTCCTCAGACTGGCATTTGTGCCCCCAGTCACTATTCGATTATCTTCCAAATTGCTGTGTTTCAGAGAGATAAAGATTTTTTTTATGGCTTGCTGATTTGAGACAACCACAAGAGCCAGCAAAGAGATGGCTAAGCGGCCATGCATAATAATTCCATTGGTAAATGACAAAATCTTTGTGTGACATTTCAAAATTACTATAGAAGATGAATCTAAAATGCAAAATGTCACGTTGGCATGCAAAACTATCACAATATATTTTAGTATAAAATTCATAGAGGTGTTTAATTTAGAATGTGTTTAATAACTCAGTCTGCCTGCATCAATAATCCTGCCTTGAGGTTTAAAGAGATTGTCTTATTTTTTTAACATGATGTTAATTTAAAAAATATTTTGGAAACCAAAATATTAAAGTTATCTTTATTATTAATTAAGATTTTCTAATTAAACCAAAAATAATTGTTATTCTGATTACCTTTAAGTATGATTTGTATGAGAAAAATAAAAAAAAGTTTAACAATGTTTACTGTTTATTTAACTGTGATTTGATTTCAGAAATATACTATTTATATGAAAATATATATTATCTTTCACAAAATACATCTAGGCAGGATTAAAAAGTGCTTACTGTTGGCTATAGATTATTAATGAGTGGTGCTGTAACTCAGGTAGCCAAGAGAGTAACCTGCTTTCAAAAATGACATTATTTTGGCTTAAAGTACAATGTAATAGAGAAATCTTCAAAGTCAAAGTATTCTGAAGGCTATTAGGGAGTTGTGAGTATAGAAAACATGACTTAATGACATTAGCGTTATTAATAATCCCAGTTTCATTTCTGTTTAATCTGAAATAATGGTCCATTAAAAATCTTATCAATTTATAGCACTTATTAAAAATAAAAATGGCCTATTTCTCTCACTGAAGGTAAGCTATGCAACTCAAATGTCATGTAAAATACCCTGGAGTCACATTCTTCAGTCACATGTAATTTAGACTGAGTTTTAAGTAGAAGCATGTACCAATGCTGTGCACCCCACTTTAGTTTTTTTTTTTTTTTTTTTGTATTTTTCTGAAGCTGGAAACGGGGAGAGACAGTCAGACAGACTCCCGCATGCGCCCGACCGGGATCCACCTGGCACACCCACCAGGGGCGATGCTCTGCCCACCAGGGGGCGATGCTCTGCCCCTCTGGGCCGTCGCTCTTCTGCGACCAGAGCCACTCTAGCGGCTGGGGCAGAGGCCAAGGAGCCATCCCCAGCGCCCGGGCCATCTTTGCTCCAATGGAGCCTTGGCTGCGGGAAGGGAAGAGAGAGACAGAGAGGAAGGAGGGGAGGGGTGGAGAAGCAAATGGGCACTTCTCCTATGTGCCCTGGCTGGGAATCAAACCTGGGTCCCCTGCACGCCAGGCCGACGCTCCACCGCTGAGCCAACCGGCCAGGGCTGCACTTTAGTTTTTCAACTCTCCTTTGAAGTCTGTGGGGCAAGTTGACTTCATGTTTAAATCAAATCAAAGTATTCAATTTGGTGAGGTGTTAGTCTGACCTGCTTTGCACTTTACTCATCAATGTGGCATTTGGTCTGTGATTAGTGTTAGATGCCTGGGCTCTTACCAGTCAAACATGGAGTTTGAAGCTTACTGACCATATTCACCCATCCCAGGTATCTTAAGTATGCAGTATGGTTTTTAAAAGTGTTGGTTTCCTGTTAATTCTCTTTATTCTAACAGATGATCTGATGTCACAGATCATTAACATGCCATGCTTAAAAATTGCCTAGACTTTCCCTTGCATAATTAGCAGGCTTTTTCTTTTGAGCCCCTAATTATATATACTGTGTCTTCCCTCTGTTATCATTCCTAATACCTTACAATTAAAGGTTGACTAAAAATAATTGTCTAGTCATTCTCTCTGAGGAAAGCATTGTGGCTAATTTTGTGGTTTCACCTAGTTCCTGTGCAATTCAAGACCCCAGTCTTTTCCTTAGGTTGAACAACCTCCGTCTCCTCAGCCTTTTCAAATACAGGTGAAATGCATAAGGGGCTTGAAGAATAAGGCTCCCCAAGGCTCTTACCTCCTCAGAGTGTCCCTGCTTAGCCAACTGGATGGCTGTGTCTTGCCGTGGTGGCAAACGAACCAAATGAAGACTAGAACCCGCCCAGTGAGGCATGATGGAAATTTTTATGATGTGGGGCTGTATTTCCATGAAAACCTTTATGTGGTAAGCTAGTATTTTTGGACACGTATCACTTTTTATTTAGCTTCTCTCCTCTCCCTATCTCTCTGCCTTTTCATCTCTATCCATATAGATTGAGATATACAACTTCACATGAGTACACATAATTTCCTTCCTTTCTTTCTCTCCCTCCTTTCCTTTCTTCCTTCCTTTAGCAAATACTCAAAATCACCCCTCTGTGCCAAGCACTGTGTTGTAGATCTTACATGGAAATTGTAAGTCCCGTGTGAAATAGAAATGCCACCCTTGTATATCCAGAACATATATTATAGATTCTTCATATAGCTTTTACCTTTTCAGTATTTTCATGATAAAAGATCACTAATATGTATGTGTATTTTGTATGTAATGTGTATTTTGACTTGTGTATTTTTGTGTATGTTTTGCTTGTGTGTATTTCAATCAGGGACACCGATTTTAAGTGAGAACTAAGCTTGAGGTAAGAAGAAACAGAAACTCTATTCTGAATATATAGGGCAGTGTGCTTACCATGCAAAGGGATTAGAGAAGACACTGCTGGGGGAGGGAGGAGGCAGTGGATAAGATTAGAGAGTTGTCCTGAATGCAGGGATAAGAAGTAGAGGTAGGAGATCATCAGGTTACCTGTAGAAGCAGAGAGGGAGAGCTTGTTTCTGTGGGGTATCAGCAGGGGACAGATGGTACCTTCCAGGGAACTCCAGCCCAGGGAAAAGAAAAAAAGGGGTGGGGAGAGTCCCAGACCCTCATTGCATGCTGCTGCATTGGATGCTGGGCACAGACTGCTCACAGATAATAGAACTGCCTTTCACACTATTAATTTCAATGACTAAAACAGACACTAAAAGAGTCAATATAGGTATCACAAAGTGGTTTTTAGGAAGACAGTTTCTCTCTAAAATAGATGGAAGTGTGCTTTCTTTCCTACTTCCCCTTAGGTCTTGCGTTGGAGTTTATTCTTTGAATTAATTTTTGTATGTGGTATTTCATTAAGGGTGGCAATATATTATCCACATGAATGTATTCCTTAGATAATGTACCACATTTATTCTGGCCACTGATGACCAATTGAAATTAAAATGGAAGTGTAACTGTAAAAACAAGCAACTTTGTAAAGTAGGTTTAAAAACTACAAACCTAAAAAGTCATTACTTACCTCCAATATTTGATAAGAAAAGAGAATTTTAATCTCTATTTATCATCACCTTTACTTTTTAGACTTCCAAGACTTTTTGAGGACAGTGATGGTATTTTGCTTTTGAAAGTTGGTAGGGGTTAAAACAAAGACAGCATGCTGTTGGTAGCCATACACTAAGTAGACATTTATTGAAAGCCACAGCTTAACCCTAAACTATATTCATTGCCAGGTTTTGACATAGTTCATTGAATTGGTAATGATGGTGATGGTGGTGGTGTGATGGTGGTGGTGACACCAGAAGTCTTTTTGAAACAGAGACTTGAACTCTTCCTGAGAAAGAATTCTTCCTAAAGGAAAAGGTCTCCTGGGCTGAGAAGAATCACTGAGGAAACAAGCCTCAGTTGGCTCATCTGTGAAATGGGGATAATATCTGTCTACCAGTGCCATTGTAAAGACTGACTGAGATAACACTTGCAGAAATACACAGCACCAACACATAGCAAGAATCCAGAAGCTTCTTTTATTATTACTTTTATAATTATTCTATCTCTTTGATTGTGAAGCCCATAAATCCTTACCCAGTGGACTTGCATTTTAATAGATATGACAAATGCTCATATTTCAGATAACTTTTGAATTAACCTTGCTTGAGAACAATGTAGGTTAACAATTTTCTTTTCTCTAATGAGTCATCCCAAAGGCCTTGTTAAGAACTGTGAGATGCATGTGAGAGGTGTTAGCAGGAGTGGACATAGAGAGGGCTTTTCCCCTGGGGAGCTCATCGCTTCTACAGGGCGATACTTTTAGGACAGGTACCAAGGGTGCAATAGGCATAGTTCAGCCCCTAAACTGAGTTTTTGGCTCTCACCATTTACCTCAGAGAAATTCCAGGAATAAGCTGCTAGCTAAGGTTTTAGTGAATAATTTTTAAAAAGCCCAATCACTGCTGAATCAGCAATAGACACTTTGGTGCATTTTAAGTCAAGTTTTAAAATTTTTTTAATTGCATTTTTTAATTATTTTTATTTTTTACAGGGACAGAGAGAGAGTCAGAGAGAGGGATAGATAGGGACAGACAGACAGGAATGAAGAGAGATGAGAAGCATCAATCATCAGTTTTTCGTGTGGCACCTTAGTTGTTCATTGATTGATTTCTCATATGTGCCTTGGCCATGGGGCTATAGTAGACTGAGTAACCCCTTGGTTGAGCCAGCGACCTTGGGTCCAAGCTGGTGAGCTTTTGCTCAAACCAGATAAGCCCGCGCTCAAGCTGGTGACCTTGGGGTCTGGAACCTGGGTCCTCCGTATCCCAGTCCAATGCTCCATCCATTGTGCCACTGCCTGGTCAGGCAAGTTCTTAAAATTTTAAAGTATAGGAGCTATGCTACCTAAATATTATTCAAAGAGCTTGTTTTCTAGAACTATCTACATAAATGAATATTCTACATGAAAGATGCTATAAGCATTTTTTTATTATTGTTATTAATGGTTTAGATGTCCCTCCCTGTCTCCCTTCACTGCAATGTGAACTGTGAGCACAGAAGCAGCCTCTAGGGCTGTGTTTGTTTTGAGGCTACTCCATGTATGCTGTTGAGTCTTCCTAACAGAGTGTGCTTGGCTCAGATGCCAGGAGGATGAAGAGGTCTATTCAGGAAGAAGGGAAAAATCATTAAGAAATTGAAGTTGCCTCCCACCCTCATTTTCAAATCCACCCAGTTGGATGCCACAGCACGACATGTAGCTATCAAGGCAGGAAGTTGAACTCCTCTGAAACACATAGTGCATACCTATCTGAAATAACAGCAAGACATTTAGTCTAAGTATATAAAGATTCCAGTAGAAATATTTAGCTCGATTACAGGTTAGACTGTTTTTATATGAAACGGCTAACTTCCTCCACAGCAAATTGCCTTGGACAGCACTTTAAAGGTATTATAGAGGTGGGGATAAATAGCCTTGGATCGCATTATGAACCTGTTTTGTTCAAGGAAGGTGCATCAAAACAGGCGAGAGGGATGGAACACTGGCATACTCTTTCTTGGCCAGGAAAAAAGAGTTCACTCCTGCTAGTCTAGCCCCAGGCCATAGCACTTCAGATTTGAATGAGCCTAAACTATAACAAAATAAAATTATATATATAAAAAAAGAGAGACAGGTTGCAAAACTGTTCACCATGTTAAAAAGTGTGTTAAGTTTGTAGGGGGAAAGCAGAGGCTGGCTATTCCTCTAGGAGTAAAACGCTTTTTCCCTTCCTGCCAAACAGAACAAAAATATCTTGCAATAGTTGAAATAACAACCCCAAATTTTCTTCCCCGGTGTCAGAAGTAAACAAACAAAAATAATTACCTCCTGTCACAGTCAAGGAAAATTTACTTTTTAACAGCCTGACAAAATGTCACTGAATTATATCTACCCCTTGGTATCTCCTAGCAAAATCTTGGGTCCCCTAAGAAATATACTAGACTATTTCACATTCAGCATGTATAAGAAAAGTACAAAACATGGGACAACAACAAAAATACAAAAAAAGCACCAAAGCCTCCAGAACTTGACAGGAAAGAGAAGTCATCTGAAGCTGTTTGATTTCAGAATAAAAATGCTGTTGCTCAAAGTCTTGTTCATTCCATTGGGCTCTACCCAATAATAGCAAGTTTTTCACTAACCATACAATTCTGCCTGCCAGTCACTCTGCTAGCAGTTTGTGCTAGACTGACACTTCAAACAACAACTTTTCAAGTAATGCAATTTTTTAATAATAGAAATAGATACACAAAAACTCATCTGTATACATTGTGTATATAATTAATATAAAGAGATTTCAGATATAAACATCATTACATCTAAAATACAGGAATAAGACAACTTCATCTGTAGTCTTAGCTCATGAGTAGGAGAAATAAGCTTCACAGAATTGTTTGGGAGTTCACAGCATTCTAGAAATGCTTAACTGGGAAGAGGTGTTGTTTATTCCTATGCAAAAAGAAGGAACAGAGAAAATATTGTCCAAATGAAAAGGTAAGTCCTAATTCCAGAAGAAGCACTAAGTCTGCTGAAGAAATATTTGTATTATACACCTGAAAGATTATATTGCTAATGAACCTTGGAATAAGAGTACAATATTATGGCATCAAGGGTGGCTTTCCTTTGGCATTGTGCTGGGCTAGAAAGAAAACACTTGAAGGCTAAGGTTAAAAGATTGCTTGTAGGGTTTGAGAAAGTTCTTGAGAGAGGCAGCACATATAGCAAATATAATAAGATTATATAGGTTTCAAACCTACAATTCTATGGTACGTCATCTATATTACATTATGTGTCAACCACCCAAAGTCAAATCTTCTCTCTCACCATATATTTGACCCTGTTTACCCTTTATGGCCCTCCCCCACTACTCTTCCCTCTGGTAACCACCATACTGTTGTCTGTGTCTTTGAATTTTTGTTTATTTTTTTTTATTTATTCATTTGTTGCTTTCTGTTTTGTATCCCACATATCAATAAAATCATATGGTTCCTACCTTTTTCTGTATGACTTATTTTGCTTAGCATGATTGTCTCAAGATCCATCCATGTTGTAAACAACTGTATTTTATATTTCCTTATGGCTGAATACTATTTCAGTTTACATATGTACCACAAAGACACAGCCAAATGTAATAGAATTGAGAGCTCCAAAATAAACCCATATATCTATGGGCAAATAATTTTTGACAAAGGAGCCAAAAACCTACATTGGAGAAATTCTTCCATAAATGGTTCTGGGAAAATTAGAAAACTGCATGCAAAATAATCAAACTAAACTACAGTTTGTCCCATGTACAAATATTAACTCAAAATGGATCAGAAACCTCAATATAAGACCTGAAACAATAAATTATGTAGAAGAGAACATAGGTATTAAACTTGATCTTAGAGAGGATTTGAGGAAGTTGACCCCAAAGACAAGGGAGATAAAGGCAAACATAAATAGATGGAACTATATCAAACTAAAAAGCTTCTGCACAGCAAGAGATACCACCAACAAAACAAAATGGCAACAAAACAGGCCTAGCGTGCGGAGGACCCGGGTTTGATTCCCGGCCAGGGCACACAGGAGAAGCGCCCATTTGCTTCTCCACCCCTCCGCCGCACTTTCCTCTCTGTCTCTCCCTTCCCCTCCTGCAGCCAAGGCTCCATTGGAGCAAAGATGGCCCGGGCGCTGGGGATGGCTCTGTGGCCTCTGCCTCAGGCGCTAGAGTGGCTCTGGTCGCAACATGGCGACGCCCAGGATGGGCAGAGCATCGCCCCCTGGTGGGCAGAGCGTCGCCCCATGGTGGGCGTGCCGGGTGGATCCCGGTCGGGCGCATGCGGGAGTCTGTCTGACTGTCTCTCCCTGTTTCCAGCTTCAGAAAAATGAAAAAAAAAAAATGGCAACAAAACAAATGGGAAAAAATATTTACAAACAATAAATAGCCTTGACAAGGGGTTAATATCTAAAATATATAAAGAACTTATACAACTAAGCACCAAACAATGTAATAAAAAATGGGCAAAGGGCTTGAACAGACACTTCTTCTAAGTGGAAATACAGATGACCAACAGACCTGAAAAGAGACTCATCTTCACTAATTGTAAGGAGAATGCACCTTACACCTCTTAGAATGGCTGTTATCAGCCATATAGGTACAAACAAGTCTTGGAGAGGCTGTGGAGATAAAGGGGCCCTCATTCATTGCTGCTGGAAATGTAAACTGATACAACCACTATGGAAAAACAGTATGAAGGCTCTTCAAAAAATTAAGAATAGTTTCCATATGACTCAGGATCCCCTCTCTGGTTATCTACCTGGAAAATTTGAAAACATTTATTCATGAAGATAGATGTAATCCTATGTTCATTGCTGCATTATTCATAATGGCCAAGCTATGGAAACAATCTAAGTGCTATTAGATAAATGATTGGATAAAGCAAAATGCTTTTAGATAAATTGATTAACAATCTAGAAAGAAAGAAATTCCTAGGGTACCAGAAATTAAGAGGAAATTAAAAAACAGACAACGAATAGGTAAACTGAGTTGTGGCTACTTGGGAGAGGGCAGAGAGTTTACCCATCTTGCTAAAATAAACTTTCGGATTTCAGTGAGAAGTTAGAATATGAGGCTTCAGGCCCATTTCTATGGAGTGTTGAAAAAAGTCTTCTGCATAATTCTCAGGTATTCAAGATTAGTCTAAAAAGGAGACTAGGCAAAAATGTCAGCCCATCCTTAGAGCAATAGACGG
Source organism: Saccopteryx bilineata (assembly GCF_036850765.1). Taxonomy (NCBI): domain Eukaryota; kingdom Metazoa; phylum Chordata; class Mammalia; order Chiroptera; family Emballonuridae; genus Saccopteryx; species Saccopteryx bilineata. The sequence continues at coordinate 194,476,049 of NC_089492.1, read as the reverse complement.
AAATATCAAGAACTTTCTATCTATAGAGATTTGCTTAAAACTGTATTTCTTCTAATAATATGAAATCAAATTTCTGTAATGGAAAAATATAGTAGTTGAAATTAAAAATTCAAAAGATATAGTATGTGGATGAGACCCTCTAAATAGAGAACTAATAAATTGGAAGTCAGATCTGAGGAAATTTCTTAGACTATAGCACTAAGAGAGAAAGTGATAGAAAAAGTGAAGTGATTTGAAGACACAGAGAAGGTATAACATGCAGCTTATAAAATTTCCAGAAGCAGAGAATATGGCAAATAAGGGAATAAATATTACATGAAGAAATAGCAATCATTCGTTCCCCAGGCTGTCCAGAAAACACACATTCTAACTAAGGGAGCAGACATTCTAAGCAGGACAAAGTAAAATCAATCCACATCTGGACACATTGTAGTGAAATTGCAGATATCAGCTGAAGACAATTGAAAAATATATTTAAAATTCAGGGAGAAATTATTGAATAATTAAAGAAAAATCTTTAAACTATCATTCAAGAGTTGGGGAAGGTGTTCCAAATGGAGAGAAACACTTTTCACTAAGAATATTGCATTAGTTTTCTAAAGCTGCCATAACAAAGTACCACAAACTTAGTGGCTTAAAGCAAAGAAGAGTATTGTTTTCCCATTCTGGAGGTCAGAAGTCTGAAATCACGATGTTGGCAGGGCCATATTCTGAACATGCTTGGAAAGAACCATCTGTGCGTCTCTCCTAGCGCCTGGTAGCCACAGGCTCCTTGGGTTGTAGAAGCATCATTCCAGTTCTCCAGCTTCACATAGCACTATTCCTATGTGTCTTCATGTCATTTTTCCTCTGTCTGCTTGTCTCTGTATTCAAATGTTCCCCTTTTGAGGGACACTTGTCAGTTGAATTTAAAGTCCACCCTAATGACCTCATTTTAACTTGATTAAATCTGCAGAGATCCTATTTTGAAATCAGGTTACATTCTGAGATATCGGAGTAAGATTTCAATATGTCTTTTAGGGGACATACGCAATTCAACCCATAACAAATACACCTTTTACAGAAATTTGCTGAAAGAACTAACAAAGGATATCTTTCAAGAACAGGGAAGAACAGAAGACCTAATGACATCTTATATTATTCTTTTGAAATTTCTATGTTTGAAATTTTTTATAATTTTAAAAATGGATATTAAATAGAAGTATGTCTTTTCTATTCAATTTTAATAAACTATTAGACAATTAAGAGCAGCCAAATAGCAAAAAAAAAAAATAAATGACTATATAATTTGCATAATTAAATGATTATTCTCCAGCTAACTTACTCAATAAAAACTCAAAGTTAAATTATGTATTAAGCCTAAAGCTCTATACTTTTTCAGGACATGTACACCACAGCTTGGAAATCACTAATTTAAACCATGTATGTATATGTGAAAGTCCTTTTGTTACAATTAGGAAAGTAAAATGTCATAACAAACATTACTAGAGGAAGACATTAAATTAGGGAAGTAAAAGAAAATTACTCAGATCCTTTTCATGTTTGGTAAAAGATTTGACCTTTTCTTCAGTTGTATTTGGTTTCTAATGCATTAATATGAATAACTAAACAGACTTTTTAGAGCTAATAGAAGACTGAAAAAGAAAATGTAAAAAACACTTTAAAATAATATAAAATCATAAATTAAGAATTGTGACGACTATTGTCTTATAATTGTATTGCATGATCATCTTTTTTGGGGATGACATTTTAAAATATCATTACTGAACTTTGACAATGGTATCTGAATTAAAGAAACTTGTGTTAATTATTAGATAGAACTGCTAGGTTTATAATTTTTCTTTTCATCAGGTACAAAAGTTAGCCAACTTAAAACAAGACTTAAATAATAAAGAAGCAAAATCAGCAAAATTAAGGAAAACAACATTGATTAACACATTTTTAAAAAATTCTGAAAGGCCATGTGTTCAAGTTGGGCCAAGCCTCAGGCAGATCTAACAAACATGACCAAGGTATTCTGTGTGGAGCAGGTAACCCATGCTGACTCCAAATTTGCTGACATAACAGAGTTTTTATTTCTGGAAAGATGTAGCATTCTGGAATAGTTTCTCTAATGATCCCTTTAAAATCGTGGTTTCTTTCAATTTAAAGTAAAGTATCTCATTTTTTACATTACCCTATGCCACAAAGAAAATAAAACCATGTCTTCGATCGAGTGTCTGTGCCACTTAAAAAAACAAAACAAAACAAAAACACAAAAAACTTCATTTTGATGACACTTAACCCCGTTTTATTTGATAAGTACAACTGGTATTTGTATCATATGTCAATGTGTGAATGAAAAATATTTATGAAGGCTAGTTTAAAGGCAAAAAAATAATTTGCCTTACACTAAATTATGTCAATCTTGAGGATTTCTTTAGTCTGCTCTTAACTTATTTGTAACTGAATAAGGCTTTTTCTTTGGATAAGGGACATGGACTGAGTTTTGAGTTTTAATTACTAATAACATCTTTTGTAAATGCTATCATAGAAACTTTCTTTATGTCGATTTAAATATAAAGAACAAATACTAGAGGCCAAGACATGGTCAAATGGTGGATAAGTGTGTGCTCTTCATCCTGATTTGAAGTCTGGTTCAAAATTGAGTTAGCAACGTGACTTAGAGCAGCTCCCCAGTCCCTCTGTGCTTCTGTTATCTCAAGCATGAAACAGTCATCACAAGAATCCCTCACTGACTCTCTCATGTCACTGCTGACAGGGCAGTGGTCCAGAGTGAGTGCTGCAGTGCTGCTCAGTCCCTCATACTGCAAGCACTAAAACATTTTAAAACTAAGAACAAACCAGCTTTAAAAAATAAAGTATAAACAAAAGAATATATATTTTAAATGAAGTTTTGGTTAACTAAAGTATATTTTTACTATTTCTGTTTGTAACATGTCCATGATTATATAGTTTTAAAGAAGAAAAATGAGCAATTAAGAACAATATTTACACATATCTTTATATCTTATGTTTGTTCTTTTCTAAAACCAGTAAGTGATTTTGGACATGAGCAAACCCAACAAAGTTTGTCCTCAAGTGGAAAAGTGGATAAAAGCCTTCTGTTATGCCCTCTGAGATTTTCAAAGTACTTGGGCATGTACAGGGACCTCTTCAAATGAACCTTTTGAAACTAACTTTGACCTGGATTATTTTAAAAACCAAGCAAAAACTTCTCCAGATTATTTTTATATTTCTAAGTGAAAAGAGCTGTATTGGTTTTTCTGATGATATAAGACAACTATAAGCTCTTTATTAATATAATCAGAGAACACACACTCACACAAACATATATACAGTATATATGTAAATTGTCTAGTTTTAAATGCAAGCAATCCTGTTCTAGAATCACATTAAAACTATAATATATACTGAAATTCCTTTTTAAAAAAGTTTTTACATTGATTTGAGAGCAAGAGAGAGGATAAGAAGCATCAACTCATTTTTGAACTTAGTTGTTCTATTTAGGTATGTCCTCATTGATTTCTTCTCCTGCATACTGACTGGGAGTCAAACCTGCAACTTCTAGCACACCAGGTCAAAACTTCATCCACTAAGCCAACTGGTCAGGACCCATGCTAAAGTTCCTTTTATTAGTCATTGCCATCTAACCTAGGTTGGTTAAATTATTCATTCACTGTACAATTGAGAAGTAAGTTTAATAAATAAATAAATAAGCACTTCAAACTTAAAAAATACATGCAATACAAGAGTAAAATACATAAAAACTTGGCAAATATAGTTTTTGAATTTATATTATCTTGCTTGAGTTATTGTAAATCTTTATGTTTAGTGTTAACTCACATAGAAGTTGCTAGGTTCGTCAATGATCACTGCAACCAACATTCATGGCACATAAGTTTTTGTATTACATAATATATTTTGCATATTTTTTTTGTATTTTTCTGAAGTGAGAAGCAGGGGGAGGCAGACAAACAGACTCTTGCATGCTCCCAATTGGGATCCACCCAGCATGCCCAACAGGGGGTGATGGCTCTGCTCTAACCGGAGCCATTCTAGAGCCTGAGGTGGAGGCCATGGAGCCATCCTCAGCACCTGAGCCAACTTTCCTCCTATGGAGCCTTGGCTGTGGAAAGGGAAGAGAGAGATAGACAGAAAGGTGAGGGGAAGGGTGGAGAAGCAGATAGGTGCTTCTCCTGTGTGCCCTGGCCGGGAATCAAACCCGGGACTTCCACACACTTGGCCAACGCTCCACTGCTGAGCCAACCGGCCAGCCAGGGCTATATTTTGCATATTGTTGTTTATTCATTAAGTTACTAATAACCTATTGTGGTTGATTAAAGATGGCTATAGATTCTTTTCTCCTACCACCAAAGAGTGAAATCTAAGTTTCCTTCCCTGAAATCTGAGGGGATAAGAGACTGTGATTACTTGACTAATAGACTATAATTAGTCTATTGTACTACAAGAAATCATGTGATTTCTGGGTGTAAGTTTCAGTGTTAAAAGACTGAAAGCTGCCCTGGCTGGTTGGCTCAGTGGTAGAGCGTTGGCCTGGCGTGCAGGAATCCTGGGTTCAATTCCCGGCCAGGACACACAAGAGAAGCGCCCATCTGCTTCTCCACCCCTCCCCCTCTCCTTCCTCTCTGTCTCTCTCTTTCCTTCTGCAGCCAGGGCTCTATTGGAGCAAAGTTGGCCCAGACACTGGGGGTGGCTCTATGGCCTCTGCCTCAGGCGCTAGAATGGCTCTGCTTACAACAGAGCAATGCCCCAGATGGGCAGAGCATCGCCCCTTGGTGGGCATGCTGGGTGGATCCCTGTAGGGCGCATGCAGGAGTCTGTGTGACTGCCTCCCCATTTCCAACTTCAGAAAAAAAAATAAAAGAAAAAAAAAAGACTGAAAGCTTCTTGTCCTGTTTTATTGGAAATCTTGCTCTTAGAGCCCTGAGTTGCCATGTGAAAAATCCAACTACCCTGTTGGAGAAATCAGAAGGTGAGGTTCTGTGACTACACAAGAGAGAGAGAGAGAGAGCCTGAGCTGAGACTAGCCTTCCGTTTTGTGCTTGCTAAAGTGTAGGATATGTGGGTAAAGCCACCTGGAACACCCCAGGCCAGCTTAGGAACCAGCTACATAGCACTGGGTTGGCTCCTGCTTCTACAATGTGAGGTATATGAGTCATGCCTCATATTTCAATTCATTAATTGGGAGATATAGTAAAATGTTTCAGGACACTAAATTTGGGAGTAGTTTGTTCTGGAGAAATAGATAATTAAAGAATTTATTTGGCCCTGGCCGGTTGGCTCAGTGGTAGAGCGTCAGCCTGGTGTGCAGGAGTCCCGGGTTTGATTCCCGGCCAGGGCACACAGGAGAGGTGCCCATCTGCTTCTCCACCCCTCCCTCTCTCCTTCCTCTCTGTCTCTCTCTTCCCCTCCCGTGCCAAGGCTCCATTGGAGCAAGGTTGGCCTGGGCACTGGGGATGGCTCTGTGGCCTCTGCCTCAGGCGCTAGAGTGGCTCTGATTGCACCAGAGCAACGCCCCAGATGGGCAGAGCATCGCCCCCTGGTGGGCGTGCCGGGTGGATCCTGGTCTGGCGCATGCTGGAGTCTGTCTGACTGCCTCCCCATTTCCAACTTCGGAAAGGTACAGAGAAGAAAAAAAAAGAAAAAAAAGAATTTATTTGTTGAGAGTTGGAGAACCAAAGTCAGGGCCATCTCATATTGTTTGGGTAGATTCTGCAAATTAAACCATGTATGCGTTAAGAAAAAATAATTATTTTTTTTTTAATTTCTAAATTTAGCTTTGGATCATGCAAAAGCCACTTGGCTACTCTGTGACATTATTAAGGTAACTCAAGAGTTAAAAATTTGGCTTCAGTAATAGTAGCTTTTAGTTATAATCAATAGGAAATTAGGTAAGGGTAAAGAAATAATGAGTTGGTACATTTGCTCTCTAGTCTCTCTTATGGCTCCCTGACCTTCCTGTTTGAAATAGGGCAACAAGTTTATCTTTGCAGGAGGGTCTGGGAAGCTTCCTTAGAAGCATCTTAGAGGACCCCAGCCCTGGAAAGCACTTAGGAGGAGCCCAAAGATTGAGAAAGGAGATGGACAGCCTGAACCACTCTGTCATAGGAGGAATGCAAAGACAGATGGTCCATTATCTCAGGAAGAGAGCATCTCACTACCCCCTTGTCTATGTGACTAACTTCACAGACTTTGCTCCTTGTACCATACTAACAGCTCCTGAACTCTATAAAAAGAGTCAGCACCATAAGAGTGTTAAGGAAGTTATTTGAACCTGAATTTCACTCACTGCCTTTTCAGGTTGCTGGCAATATGATTAAAGACACTCATGTTCCACTCAGTCCTAATCTATGTGTACTGGTTCTGTGGTGATGGAGCAAGGATAAGATGACTTGTCCTTTAGTTACACTTTGTGCATATAAAAAGATAGATAGAGGAGGTGGAAGTGAATAGACAAGGGGACATTATAAAATTAATTGTGTTCCCCCCAATTCATATGCTAAAGTCTTAAATCCTAATACCTTAAAATATGACTGTATTTGAAGGTAAGGTCTTTAAAGAGGTAATTAAGTTAATATGAATAATAATTAAGGTCATTAGTGTGGACTCTGATCCAATATGACTGGTGTTAGAAGATGAAAAAAATTAAAACATACACAGAAGGAATACAAATGGAAGGAAGATCATGTTAAGACACAAGGAGACAGAAGAGGGAAGCTTCAGAAGAAAGCAACCCAGATGATCCTTTGATCTTGGACATCCAACCTCCAAAACTGAGAGAAAATAATTTTCTGTCATTTAAGCTACACAATTTGTGGCACTTTGCTATGACAGCCCTAGAAAACTAATACAAGGGCTCATGAAGAACTGGTGACAATGAATTGTCCTTTTTTTTCCAGTGGGGAAAAAGCAGCAACAATAGACTTTAACCTTTCAGAATTCAGTATGTAAATTGGGCATCATTAGAATAAGGTCTGGTTCGCCTATTCCTTGCTGGAGCCATGATATATGGAAGGCATACATGGGCCCTCAGAAACTCCAGAGAAAGCCTCACTTAAACAAACCCACATGCCAGCAGTCTACTTCATATATCCACAGAATTTTAAGAAGTATACCAATCAGTTAATATTTATACATCAGTGTGGCAAGATATCATTTTTATGACAGTAGAGGGGCACCATTTTTGTTTTACTGAAGGGAAATCCAATATGAATATAACAACTTTTCAAATATGACATTTAATCCATGTATATAAATCAAACTGAGAATCTATTCATTATTAAAAGGTTGGCATATTTTTAATACACTGAGAATGAAACACAAATACTGTGAAAAATTTAATGCCTTTTCTTAAAATTTTAAGACACTTATCATGTAGTCATCTAGTGAGTACTAGCACTCATTTTAAAATATTGCCATGAAATCAATAAGTTTGAAGTTTAATGCCTGAAAAGGGGGATGCTCAATTTCAGTGAAATAGGCAAATTTATTTTTTATTTAAAGCTTCCTAAATACTTTAGATGGTAAAGCACTTCAGTAATGTTTTGGTTCTAATAGGTATATGAAGGATATAGTTCATATTCTTGTCATTATTAGTCTTGGCCACAATGTTGACGTGCTTTCAGAAAACTGCATATATCAGAAACTGATTAAAATGACCTGAAGTATTAATTCTTTTTTTAAAAGTGTTAAAATAAAAACTTTAATCCAGAATTCTGAATTCAGCAAAAATAGCCTTCAAAAATGGGGCAAAATTAAAGCATTTTCAGATACTTTTTAAAGTGAAACTCTATCATCAGCAAATATACAGTACTGTTTTTTTCCTTTTAATTTCTATACAATACATGACTGCTTTAAAAAGTTATAAAGTATAAGATTATACAATTATAATATATCATATAGGGATTATGTATCTTTAATATATATGACAACTGTAGCATAAAAACCTGGTTGGTATTGAGGAGGTAAATGGATTTATACAGTTGCAAAGTTTCTTTTTAAAAATTTTTAAATTAATTTTAATTTATTGTGTTAACATGGACTCAAGTGTCCCACTCAATATAATTCCCTCACTTCCATGCCCATGTTTCCCATTACCCTTCCATTGCCCCCTTCCCCAACTCCCTCCCCTTCCCTCTGGGATTTGTTATCCTGTTATCTCTGTCTCTGTGTTATGTATGTATAATTTCACTAATCCCTTTATCTTCTCTGATCCCATCCCTTCATTCCCCTTCCCTCTGACAGCTGTCTTTCTGCTCCCTGTGACCCCACCTCTGCCTCTATTCCATTCTTCAGTACACTTTCTTCATCAGATTCCACATATAAGTGAGATCATATAATATTTGTCTTTCTCTGCCTGGCTTATTTCACTTAGCATAATAATCTCCAGGTCCAACCATGCCATCGCAAAAGGTAAGATTTCCTTCTTTGTCAAAGTTAAGTAGTATTCCATTGTGTATATGTACCAAAGCTTTTTAAACCACTTGTCCACTGATGAACACTTGGGCTGTTTTCAGATCTTGGTTATTGTAAACAATGCTGCAATCAACATGGGAGTGCATGTCTTCTTTTGAATCAGTGATTTGGTATTCTTGGGATATATTCCTAATAGTGAGATAGCTGGGTCAAAAGGCAGTTCCATTTTTAATTTTTTGAGGAAACTCCATACCGTTCTCCACAGTGGCTGCACAAGTCTGCATTCCCACCAGCAGTGCAGGAGGGTTCCCTGTTTTTCACATCCTCACCAGCACTTATTGTGTGTTGATTTGTTAATGAGCGCCATTCTGACAGGTGTGCAGTGGTATCTCATTGTGGTTTAACTTGCATTTCTCTGATGATTAGTGATGTTGAATATTTTCTCATATGCCTATTGGCCATCTGTATGTCCTCTTTGGAGAAGTGCCTATTCAGTTCTTTTGCCCATTTTTTAAATTGGATTGTTTACCTTCCTACTGTTGGGTTTTAGAAGTTATTTATAAATTTTGGTTATTAATCTCTTATCAGACGCATTGGCAAATATGTTCTACCATTGTGTGGGTTGTGTTTGTGTTGTTGTTCATGTTGTCTTTAGCTGTGCAAAAGCTTTTTAGTTTTATATAGTCCCATTTGTTTATCTTGTCCTTTCTTTAACTTGCCCATGGAGATAAATCGGCGAAAGTATTGCTACAAGAGATATCGGAGAGTTCATTGCCTGTTTTCTTTCAAGATGTTTATGGCTTCACGACTTACATTTAAGTTTTCATCCATTTTTAGTTTATTTTTGTGAATGGTGTAAGTTGGTGGTCTAGTTTGGTTTTGCATGTACCTGTCCAATTTTCCCAACACCATTTATTAAAGAGACTGTCTTCATTGTATACTCTTACCTCCTTTGTCAAATATCAATTGGCCATAAAGGTGTGGATTTATTTCTAGGTTCTCTGTTCTGTTTCATTGATCTGTATGCCTGTTCTTATGCCAGTACCAGGCTGTTTTGAGTACAATGGCCTTGTAGTATAACTTGATATCAGGAAGTGTGATACCTCTCACTTTCTTCTTCATTTTCAAGATTGCTGAGGCTATTCGTGTCCTTTTTTGGTTTCTTTTTATTTGTTCTATATCTTTGAAGAGTGCCATTGGTATTTTAATAGGAATTGTATTAAATTTATAGATTGCTTTGGGTAATATAGACATTTTAATGATGTTTATTCTTCCTATCCTTGAGCACGGTATATGCTTCCACTTGTTTGTATCTTCCTTGATATCTTTTTTTCAATGTTTTATAATTTTTCAAATATAGTCTTTTACCTCCTTGGTTAAATTTACTCCTAGGTACTTTATTTTATTTTATTTTTATTGCCATATTGAAAAGGGTTGTTTCCTTAATTTCTCTATCAGACAGTTTATTGTTGGTGTACAAAAGCCACAGATTTCTCTATATCAAACTGAAAAGGTTTTGCACAGCTAAAGGCAATAAGAACAGAATAAAAAGACAAAGTACACAATGGGAGAACATATTCGACAATACATCTGATAAGGCATTAATAACCAAAATTTATAAAGAACTTATAAAACTCAGCACCAGAAAGACAAAAAATCCAATCAAAAAAATGGGGCCCTGGCCGGTTGGCTCAGCGGTAGAGCGTCGGCCTAGCGTGCGGAGGACCCGGGTTCGATTCCCGGCTAGGGCACACAGGAGAAGCGCCCATTTGCTTCTCCACCCCTCCGCCGCGCTTTCCTCTCTGTCTCTCTCTTCCCCTCCCGCAGCCAAGGCTCCATTGGAGCAAAGATGGCCCGGGCGCTGGGGATGGCTCTGTGGCCTCTGCCTCAGGCGCTAGAGTGGCTCTGGTCGCAATATGGCGACGCCCAGGATGGGCAGAGCATCGCCCCCTGGTGGGCAGAGCGTCGCCCCTGGTGGGCGTGCCGGGTGGATCCCGGTCGGGCGCATGCGGGAGTCTGTCTGACTATCTCTCCCCGTTTCCAGCTTCAGAAAAATACAAAAAAAAAAAAAAAAAATGGGCAAGAGAAATGAATAGACACTTCTCCAAAGAGGACATACAGATGGCCAATAGGCATATGAGAAAATGCTCAACATCACAATCATTAGAGAAATTCAAATTAAAACCACAATGAGATATCACCACACCCAAGTCAGAATGGTGCTCATCAACAAAACAACACAGAATAAGTGCTGGTGAGGCTGTGGAGAAAAGGAAACCCTCCTGCACTGCTGGTGGGAATGCAGACTGGTGCAGCCACTGTGGAAAACAGTATGGAGATTCCTCAAAAAATTAAAAATCAAACTGCCTTTTGACCCAGCTATTCTACTTTTAGAAATATATCCCAAGAACACCATAGCATTATTTCAAAAGGAGAAATGCACCCCCCATGTTTATGGCAGCATTGTTCATAATAGCCAAGATCTGGATACAGCTCAAGTGTTTGTCAGTGGATGAGTGGATTAAAAAGCAGTGGTAAAAACAAACAAACAAACAAACAAACAAACAAAAAACAGTGATACATACATATATGGGGCCATGAGAAAGAAGGAAATCTTACTTTTTGCGACAACATGGATGGACCTGGAAACTATTATTTTAAGTGAAATAAGCCAGGCAGAAAAAGAAAAATATCATATGACCTCACTCATTTGAAGAATCAAATGAACAATGTGAAGTGAGAAATGGAATTGAGACAGAGGAGAGATCAAAGGGACCAGAGGAAAAGAGGACAGAGGGAAAGGAGATGATAGGAGGGGATAAACCTGAAGGGAAGGGGGCAGGGCACTATGGGGAAGGGGGCAAGAGAGGTTTTGAGGGGAATACGGGAGAGGGGCATGCATTCAGGCAACACTAGAATCTATGTAAACATAATAAATTAAAATCAATAAAAAAATAATGACACTGTTGGTGAAGAAGTCCATGAAAAAATAAAAAAGCCACCGATTTCTGAATATGAAATTTTATACCTTGCCACCTTGCCTAGTTCATTTATCGGATCTAGTAGTTTTCTGACTGAGAGTTTAGGGTTTTCTATGTTCAGTATCATGTCATTGGCAAATAATGATAGTTATTTTTCCAATTTGGATACCTTTTATTTCTTCTTCTTGTCTGATTGCTGTGGCTGGGACTTCTAGAACATTGTTGAATAAGAGTGGTGAAAGGGGGCACCCCTGCCTTGTTTCTGCTTTTAATTTTTGCCCATTGAGTATGATGTTGGCTGTGGGTTTGTCATAGATGGCCTTTATCATGTTGAGGTATGTTCCCTATATTCCCACTTTGCTTAGAGTTTTGATCATAACTGGGTGCTGGATTATATAAAATGCTTTTTCTGCATCTATTGATATAATCATTTGATTTTTATCCTTTCTTTTGTTTTTGTGATGAATCACATTTATTGATATATGAATGTTGTACCAGCCTTGCCTACCCAGAATAAATCCCACTTGATCATAATGTATGATTTTTTTAATGTGTTGATGGATTCAGTTTGCTAATATTTTGTTGATAATTTTAGCATCTATGTTCATCAGAGATATTGGCCTATAGTTTCCTTTCTTTTATTGTCTTCGCCTGGTTTTGGAATCAGAATTATGCTTGCCTCATAAAAGGAGCGTGGAAGTCTTCCCTCACTTTAATTTTTTTGAAATAGCTTGAGAAGGACAGGTGTTAGTTCTTCTTTGAATGTTTCGTAGAATTCACCTGTGAAGACATCTGGTCCAGGATTTTTGTTTGCTGGGAGTTTTTGATAACTATCAATTTTATTTGTTGTAGTCAGTCTGTTTAGATGTTCCGATTCTTTCAGATTGAGTTTTGGAAGAATATATGTTTCTAGGAAATTAGTCATTTCACCTAAGTTGTCCAATTTTTGGAATATAGATACTTATTATATTTTCTTACAATTTTTTATATTTCTGTGAGGTCAGTTGTTACTTCTTCACTTTCATTTCTAATTTTATATATTTGACTCTTTTCTTTTTTTTGATGAGTCTGGTTAAACGTTTGTCAATCTTGTTTATTTTTTTCAAAGAACCAGCTCTTATTTTCATTGATCTTTTGTATTAGTTTTTAGCCTCTATGTAATTTATTTACATTATGATTGTCATTATTTTCTTTTCTGTATTTATGCTGGGCTTAGTTGTACTTTTTCTATTTCTTTTAGATTCACAATTAAGTTGTTTATTTGAGCTTTTTCTTGCTTCTTAAGGTATGCCTGTAATGCTATGAACTTCCTTCTCAAGACTGCATTTGCTGTGTCTCATAAATTTTAAGTTGTTGTATATTCATTTTCATTTTTTCAAGGAAATTTTTTATTTCTTCCTTGCTCTCATTGTTAAATAATTTATTATTTAATAACATATTATTTAGCCTCTAAATGTTAAAATGTTTTTCAGTTTTTCTATTATAGTTGATTTCTGGTTTCATGGCATTGTGATCAGAGAAGATACTTGATATGATTTCAATTTTCTTAAGTTTATTGAGACTTGTTTTGTGTACTAACAAATTATTTATCCTAAAGAACATACCATGAGCACTTGAAAAGAATGTATATTCTGCTGCTTTGTGGTGAAAGATGCTGAAGATATCAATTAAACCCAGCTGATCTTGTATGTCATTTAAGGCCGCTGTTTCTTTGTTAATTTTCTGTCTGGAAGATCTATCCATTGATGTTATAGGGGTATTAAAATCCCCTACTATTATAGCATTTCTGTTGATCTCACCCTTTATGTTCATTAAAATCTGATTTATAGATTTAGGTGTTCCTATATTAGGTACATAAATATTTATAATGGTTATTCTCCTGTTGGATTGCACCTTTTATCATTATGTAGTGACCTTTTTTATTTCTTACAATAGCCTTTGTTTTAAAGTCTATTTTTTCATATATAATTATTTGTACCCCAGCTTTTTTTCATTTCCATTTGCATGAAATACTTTTTCTATCCCTTCATTTTCAGTCTATGTGTATCTTTTGTTCTGAGGTGGGTCTCTTGTAGACATCATATGTGTGGGTCTTGTTTTCTTATTCATGCCACTACCCTATGTCTTTTGAATAAAGCATTTAATCTATTTACATTTAAGGTTATTATTGTTATGTACTTATTTATTGTCATTTTATTTTTTAAATCTACAATTCTCTTTTTCTCAATTTCTTATTTCCCCTTTTCTCTTTTCACAGGAGGCTCCTTATATTCTTGAAGTACTGGTTTGATTGTAATGAATTCCTTGAGGTGTTTTTTTTTGTTTGTTTGTTTGTTTGTTTTTGGTCTGGGAAGCTTTTTATTTCTTCTCAATTTTAAATGATAACCTTACTGGATAAAGTAGTCTTGGTTGTAGGTTCTTGTTTTGCATCACTTTGAATATTTCTTGTCCATCCCTCCTGGCTTCTGATCTCAAATGTTTCTGTTGAGAAGTCATATGTCAGCATTTTGGGGGCACCTGTGTAGCTATTAATTGCCTTTCTTTTGCCACTTTTAGTATTTTTTCTTTGTCTATTAACTTTAGCACTTTAATTAACATGTGTCTTGGTGTGGCCTCCTTTGGTTCCTCTTTAATGGGACTCTCTGTGCTTGAACTTGTTTAACTATTTGTTCATCATTTTAGGGAAATTTTCAGCTATGATTCAAACCAGTTCTCTATCCCTTGTTCATTCTCTTTTCCTTCAGGAACCCCTTTGATGCAGATCTTGTTTCTCATCATGTTATCACAGAGTTCTCTTAGAGTTTCTCCAGTCTTTTTGCACTTTTTTGTTTTGCTGCTCTGATTATGTGCTTCTGTTTATCTTGTTTTTTAAATTGCTGATACGATCCTCTGCTTCATCCAGCCTGCTGTTGATTCCTTCTAGTGCAATCTTCATTTCTTATATTGTATTTGTCGTTTCTGACTGGTTCTTTTTTTATGATTTCAATATCCTTTTTGATGCTATCTCTTTTTTTAGGTTCTCTTTATGACCATCCACTTTTGCTATAAGATCCTTAAGCATCCTAAAAATCATTATTTTAAACTCTGTATCTGGTAGTTTGGTTACTTCCATTTCATTTAGGTTTTTTTCTGGGGATTTCTTTTGTTGATTCATTTGGTTCACATTTATAGATGTCTGCCCATCTTAACTATGTTTTAGGTAGCATTGTCTGACTTTGAAATTTTTGTGGTGTCTTTATGAGGAAGATGGGCTCAGTGGAACTGACCTCCAGGTCACCTGTGTTCTTTTTTCTATGAATGCTTCTTGAGGGTACTATTTTTTTTTTGTATGTGAGTATTGAATTCAGTTGGTCCTTTAGTGGGTATGGTTATTCCTTTAGGATGGCTGGCTCTAAACCAGTGGTTCTCAACCTTTCTAATGCCGTGACCCTGCAATACAGTTCCTCATGTTGCGGTAACTCCAAACCAAAAAATAATTTTGGTGGCTACTTCATAACTGTAATTTTGCTACAGTTATGATTCAGAATGTAAATATCTTATATGCATTATGTATTCTCATTGCTACAAATCAAACATAATTTAAAGTGATTAATCACAAAAACAATATTTAATTATATATTGAGAAATATTTATTACTAATTCCAATAAATAACATTTCACCATGGCATAGCATGGGTTTAAATATAACAACAATTCCAAATAAATAACATTTCACCATGGCATAGCATGGGTTCAAATATAACAACAGTAATATAACAGTAAACAACAGTGCAATATTTTGCAACAGTATGCTGCCAAATTCAGTGAGATGGTTGTGGTTGCTTTTTGCTTACCAATTCAGAAATTCTTGGGGCAGTCTTTGCAAGGGCACAGCAAAGATCATTTTCCACAACAAGTTTACTTTGGTATTTAGACTTGATTACCAGCAAGCTGGAAAACCCTGTTTCACAAAGATATGTTGTTGGAAAGGGAAGAAGAATGCTCAGCACAGTCTCAGACAGAATAGGATATAACTGTAAACACTTAATCCAGAATTTTGTCAGTGGCATCATAGAGAAATCTGTTCTTGCTGCATCATTGTTAATTAGGTCAATGAACTCTTCTTGCGCTGTCTCCAGAACATTTTCAACTTTCACTGTGAATGGACTTCTGGCAAGTGCAAATACAGTGTCAGGTAGATTATGAAAGTATGATGAAATTTTGTCTGCAAGCATGTGTAAATGTTCTTTCACAGAAGTCGAGTGCCTTAAACAGTTGGCTGTTTTGGCAACTGTGTAATGAGCTAAATGCGCCAAACAATGCTCTGTTATTTCACACTGAAGTCAGATGTTTGTCAAGAGGAAAAGTTTTAAAACGTGTCTTTGAGCTTTGTGATGAACTGAAAACATTTTTTAATCAGAAAGCAAGACCGCAATTTGAAGCACTTTTTAGCGGTAAAACTGCAGAAAATAGCTTACTTGGTGGATATCTTTGTCATCTTGAATGACTTAAATTTATCACTGCAAGGACCAAATGCAACATGCCTCGATTTGTCTAAAAAAATTAAGTCATTCCAAATGAAACTTCAGCTTTGGAAAAATAAATTGGATAAAAATAAAATTTACATGTTTCCTACATTATCTGCCTCCTTTGAGGAACATGACATTGAGCTAGACTTCTATAGGAGGCAGATCTTTTACACTGCAGAATCCGCACAGCAGATTCCTCAATGTGAGGCCTCTTTCAGTCTATTGGGGGTGGTGGATTCCACCTTTGAAATTTTTCTGCTCTAGGAAAAGTTCTAGCGTGAAAAAAATTAAGCAACATGCTCTATATTTGAGTGGAATCTGCTGCGACCTCCCATTGACTTGAATAGGAGAGGAAGAAATGTGTCAGAAACTGTCATTTCTCCACCTCTTATTGAAATCAAAAGGAGGCTGCGGGGGATTGTGTGGTAACCTGAGATTTTCGGGAGCTCTCTTCCACAAAATCCGCCACACTCCCAATGAAATTAATAGGAGGTGGATTCAATGCCAGAAACTGCTGATTTCAGCAGTTTCCTCATTCAGAATATGGAAAAATAGTGGGAGATATGGGAGATAATTATACATTGGGGAACAGTGTGAACTACATCTTATAGTGGTCTCTTATAGTATAAGACCAATGTAGTTCACACTGTGTAAATGTATGGTGCTTTGTGTAAGTGTAAGCTGCTTTGTGAACTGTGTAATGATTACACACAAAGTACCTTACACTTACACAGTATTGTGTGTATGGTGTGTGTACTGTTTTTACATTATTAACCTTTTTTACACCAGCAGGCTGTCTTGCAGGCTCTCTTGGCTCTCCGCCTCTTGCCTCTCCACCTCCTAGGCTTCTGTCCTCCAGCGCTTGCTGCACCCGCCCACTGATGACATCAGCAAGCGCCGGACACATGTAGTGCGCTGCTATGGACGAGTCCATAACAGCGTGCGTTCAAGTTGAATAGCGCTGCTGCAGACGGTAGCGCGGCTTCTCAGTGGCTAAAGCCATCAGAAATATGTATTTTCCAATGGCTTTAGGTGACCCCTGTGTTTTGGTTGTTCAACCTCCCCGGAGTCATGACCCACAGGTTGAGAACTGCTGCTCTAAACATTTATTTACCTTGATCATTTATTACACACTGTACAATGACTGTCCTATTGGGCCTATTTATTTCCCACAGTATCTGGTGCCTGGTAGACTCCTTTTTTTGCACATGCTGCTTGTGTAGCTAGCTGAGATTAGAGTTGGTGCTGTCTGCCTCCCACTACCAGTTGTATTGGTTCTAGATCATTTTAGGTTGGCACCATCTGTTGTTTGTAATATGCTTTGGGCTACTTGTCTGCAGCTACTGCTCTTTTTGCTGTTTGACTCTGCTTTTTCTGTGCCTGGGTAGTGTGGGAGGGGCAACCTGTGTATAAGGATCAGCTTCCTCCTGCTTAGAGATAATAGCAGCTCTGTAAAAGCCCCAAGCTCCGTAAGATTTGTCTCTAACTTTCACCTGTTTCTCCTCATGTTGTAGCTGCCTAGTCTTTGACAGAATCTTCTGCGGGAAGACTGTAGTGTGGGCTTAGACAGGCCTCACCCAACCAACATCTCTACAGGTTGCACGCTTGGTGGGTTAGGGCAGCTAAGGTTGGGAATATAACAATAGTGGGACCTCCTACTTAAGGGGTCTCTTGGTCAGGAGCTCAGTATGGGTAATGTGGCCCCTACTCCATAGCCTAATCCCTCAGTCACTACTGGATACTCAAATTTTATTTCTCCCCAAGAAGGTGAGCAGCAGGTTCAGATTGTGAAGGGCAATGGTTCCCTCTGCAGAAGTCTTACAGCTGGTGAAACCCTGGTCTCAGGAAGGAAGACTGAGAAAGTCCTCTTCTGGGGCTGACTGTTGTCTGCCTTCCCCATTGTGGCTATGCCTCTCAGCCAGATCCAACACTAGGTTGACAGGTACCCATAAGTTAAATGTTCTTGCTCCAAGCCTCTCTCCCTTCCCTGTTTGGAATCTAGCCCAGCAGGGCAGGATGTCCTATGCCCAGGCTGGCTGACTGCGAAGCTCCACCCTATCCAATGCACCTGAGCCACTGTGCCAGTGCTGATCACAGACAGGGAAACTCACCTCAGCTGGGCCAGATGTGAAGAGCCCTTCCATAGTATACCACTATATCAAGGGTTGTTAGGTCCTGAACTGATGTGCTCCATAGCTGGACATAGGATGTGCCAGCCCTGGGCCTCCCTGGGAAGAGTCTGGCATAAACCAGTGGGTGACACTGTACATGACTGGCCCTCAGCAATCTTCTTACAGCTACAAGCAATCCAGAGTTGTGGCTGCCTCTGCTGTCCCCAGGTGCTCATGGAAATACCAAGCTGCACACTTAGGATGGCTTTTACCCACACTGGGCCTGGGTGAAAGTTTGCTTAAAAGGCCAAGCTTCTCTGAATCCACCTCCTGCAGCCTCTGTTTGCTGGCTGCTTATTGGGTTTGGCCACTGAGAAAACCTCTGCTAGAGTCTAGAGCCTGCAGCAATTCAGGAATTAAGAAGGGTGGTAGGTGTTGTTTTGCCCCTCAGCCGCAGGTGTCAGTCTGTCCAGCCTGTTTTCACAGACCTCAGGAGGGTGTGACACCAGGAGTCTCTTGGGTGTGGCCTCTGAAACCCAGAGGTGTAGACTCCCTGCAGTCTGGACAGTTTCTACTGAGTCTGCTGTGAGGTGGACCACCAGTCTTAAACTCAGGAGCATGTGGGGGAAAGTTGCAGCCTCAATACCAGAAAAATGAGTCAATGATGTGCCCCCTGCTTCTGGCTTCTCCACAGGACCCAGTTTCTATGATTGGGGAAGAAGAGACTCCCAAGGGCAGAGCAGTTGTTTTAACCCCTGGCTGGTGCCTCTCAGAGGAGATTGCTTCACCCAGGAAAGATGGCAACTGCATTATCAGAGAATGAGTCAGCACCAGGGTTCTGGTAGCCATCCCCACATTGTCTCTCCCTGGGCCTCCAACTTTATACTTTCCTCACACAACTCTAGTCCTCTCAGCTTTCCCTCCAACAGAGGCCCTGGTAAGTGGCTGTGAATAAATTTTAGATGGATCCTGCATCTTAAAGATCTGCATCTCTGAGATCTCCATCTCTTTCTTGCAAACAGAAACTCAGTTCTTTTCACCTCCAAATGCTGTGTGGGTGCCTCTTGTAGTTTCTGAGACTTTAGGCTGGGGCTCTGGGTCTGAGGCTGAGTACTCACACCTCTCAGGGTGACTGTTCCTACAGTGAGAGTCCTTCTGGACCCTAGCCGCTGCTTGCTCCAGGGAGTGGGTGGCCCTTTCCACATCTCTGCCCTTCCTACCAGTCTTGGTGTGGCTTCTTCTGTAATCCTTGGTTACTTCTCTTAGTTTAGTCCAAAGTTGGTTTTTCAAGATAATTGTTCTTAAATTAAGTTGTAATCCAACTTGGTCCTGGGAGGTGGCAGTTGGAACATCCACCTACTGTGTCACCATCTTGGAATCTCCATGAAGTATTAATTTTTAAAATATGATGTTTCTAACAGTGTGAAAGTGGTTATTTTTATGCAATATTTAATATTACATTAAATAATTGAATGCTTTAATAACTCATAGGAAGGAGTGGTCTTAGGGGAATCAACTTTGAGCATGATTGCTTTTATTGATTATTGATTACTACTATTGGTAATAGATAGCTCTAGAGTATATTATGTCATGTGGTTTTAGAAAGTTTTCCATTATTTCAGTTGGAGGAAGATGCTTTGTCAGTTTTTAAAAGGGTCCCTTCTGATGGTGAAAGAATTCCCTGGATTTGTGAGAACCTTGGTTGCAAATGGCTTTTCCTGAATGGCATCAATGGTTACTGGGTATGCTGCTTTCAGTAGGGGTCTGGTTCTATTAATTTCTAGCATTTAAAACTTAAAAAAATATCTTTCGATATGGCCTCAGTTCTCTCATTTGTAAAATGGTGTTTTGTGAGCATTAACTATTGTGATACATAAATTGCTTAGCATAGGAAACAACTAGTAGCTATATATATATATTTATTATTATAATCCTCTAAGTAGAATGTTCTCTGCTTTCCTTTCTCCTAGATTTCTCTAGTCCTTCCAAACATCTCTTCAAGAGGTAAAGGTTAATCCATTCTTGATTCTCTTCTCTAAGAAATTCAGTTTCTACTAAATTTACTTGATAACATTTTGCCTCTACTTCTTGCTACTTGGTGAGTGAGAGATTTCAAGACCACCAGTGTAAAAAGTTACTTAATTACCATGTCACGTGTTTGCTGGCAGAGAGGAACAGTAATGTGTATCAAGTTTCTGCAGTATGGCAACTCCATTGCTATGCACTTATTATACACTATCAATGCAAACATCACACAACCCAATCCATCATTAAATACATCTTGCAGATGAGGAAAACCAAAGATTTAGAGTTAAAAATTTGTCCAGATGTTTGAAGCTGAATTTCTAAGCCAGATGTGAACCCTACAGTTCAACATCATTTCACAATCCACCTTAAAAGAAGCAGGAAGAATAGATATATCCATATTCTATATTGGTTAATTACTCATCAATCCCTATTATCTTTTTTAGTTTTACCAGACTTGTTTCTACTTCTAGTGTCAAATCTCTCTCTTTTCAGCCTCTTCTTCCTGTCTTCTGAAAGGACAGGGTCTCTTCATGTAGTAAACTAGCATTTAGGAATGAGGTTTTAATAGTCCATGATATTGGTATGTGGTCACTTAAGAATATTTGGCAAAACTAAAATGTTAACTTCTAGAAAGTAGGGACTTGAGTCTATTTTGTTCACTGCTATATTCTTAGCACCTAGAAATGTGTCTATCTCAATGAATGTTTTTTTAAAATGAATGAACAAATCTATAGATTCCAAAGAGTCACATTGTAGTTTTCAAATAGACAGCTATTGACTGCCTTTTAGTTGAAAAATGTTTTTAACTTTTAAAAGTTTTTGGCATTGTATGTAGACTCATATTCTTTATTTTATTGAAAAGTTCTTTCAAAATGCCACAAATCTATTTCTGCCCTTGTGTCTGTTCTCTGCATCTGTTCACATCTGCTGTATTCAGAGTTAAGAATGTCCTAGTTACAAAATAGTAGTTCTTGTTCGCTTTGTACACAACTCAATAATCAAATCATTTGAGTTCTTTAAAGAGAAGAAATTTTCTTCCATATTTGAACTCACACTCAGAGGGAATTTGTTTTAATATTTTAATCTCTCTGCAGAGTGCTTTACAATTACTATTAAGACATTAGTTCTCATCTGAACACTGAGTGATATCACCAAGAGCTGAGTGTGGTAAAAAATTTCTCCAAGGTCACATGGCCTGTTAATTGCAAAACACAGGGCTGTCTTTTTCTATCTGTCTACCTCATACAGGTACCAAACAGTAGACAATGACTTTGAATTGAGGGGCTCTCAGATTATGGTGGTGATTGGAAAGAGATTTATGTTTAAACAAAAACATCACTAAACTTAAGACCCAATAAAGTCCAGTTGAGCAAACTGCAAATCAGATTAGGCCATACCTCTGCTTAAGATGTCCCAATATGGCTCTCCATTACATTTAAAATAAGATCCAAATTCTTCACCTAAGCTTTCACCCTTATGTGATCTGGCTTCTGTCCCCCTTACTATATTTTGTATTAGATTTCTGCTTGTGTATTTCATTCCAGCCTCACTTTCTGTGCTTGTGTTAATTCTTGATGCAGAGCCACTGAATCTGTTGTTGCTTTCTGCCCAGTCAAGTTCCTCTTTAAATCTTGACACAGCTGGTCTCAGGTTAAGTGTCACTTCCTTAGACAAGATTTTCTTAACAGAAGAGCCCTTCCTCTGGTCATTTTCAGCATATGACTATTTTGTATTTATTATTTCAATATCAGTAGTAATTAGAGCCTTTGTCACTATTGATATTGTCTTATTCCTTGCTTATTCTCTCTCCACCAGACTATGGTTCAACAAAATCAAGAAGCTTGTTTGTCTTATTCAACTACGTTTATCTGCACTGCCAAAAGTGACACTTAAATACAAATGGGCATTTAATAAATGTGTGTGAAAAATGACTGATTGATGTTGCAGAGATATTATAATCATTGCTAAATATCTTTGGTAAAATGTGGCTTGCCCAAAGGGAAATGTTGATTAGCAATTATTGCACCAAGTTTTCTCCTTTCTCAATGATGTATTTGCCTGTTCCTTGTAAAACCATTTGTAGTTAATTTGTTGTTCCTTGATCTAATCATGCTGCAGATGTTGAGACGTGCCATCTTTTTGTGCATTGTGGCTCAGTCACTGGGGTTTATAAAAGTAATGGGCTGTGCCCAATTTTTCCCCAATGTGTTCAACTCTCATGGAGAGTGAACAGAAAGATCTATCTTTTGCATAACAAGGAGAAACTGAAAAGAAAATTCAACTTTTTTGTTTTCATAGTCATAAAAATAAATAAATAAAAGGAGAGGTTGGGAGAAAAATCTCCCAACCTGAATTTTCTAAATTAAAATATTCAATTAAATTTTGCTATCACCCTAGAGTGAAATATTCTTAGTTGAACATTTGAGTAGCATATGAAGAGAAATGAGTTATGACATATTAAGGTTGAGGTCAGGTAATGGAATTCAATATATGCAATGACATATATTTTCTCTTGATTTCAGTCATATTTGATGAAAAGTGGTGGAAAGGTCATTTTTAGTTAATAATTATTCAGTTATGAATCAGTTTGATTTTAGACATAAATGTTGCTCCAATCTGTGGAAGTCAATTGGACAGATGATTAAAGACACACAAACTTGTCTTATCTTTGTATCTATATTGGATGTTGATTTTCCAAATGTAATCTGAAAGACCACTTAAATTATGATTATTGATGCTTGTTCAAATTCATATTCCCAAGCCTCACCTAGACTTACTGATTCAAGGATTAGAATGAAGCCTGGAAATCTGCATTTCAATAAGAACTCTTAGGTAATTCTTATACAAACTAAATTTTATGGCCAGTTATTCTAGGGCCATGTGGACATTGTATGATTGCTGATGTTTCTCAGTGATTAAATTAGTTCTTGAGAAATTATAAAATTATAGAAACTTTTGATTTGAAATATCATAGAACTACATCCTCATTTCAGAAAGATTTTTATTTAGAATTACTAATTGTAAGCTAGCTGGTGAATCTAGCCCTCCAGAAAGACTCATTCTTAAGGGATTCTGGATAATTGGGTTTGATTGTTTTTTCATATTTGATAACTGAACTCAAAGTGAGTAATTCAAGAGATAATAGGCACAATATAGAAAAACATGAATTATGTTTTTAGAGAAGAAAAATTCTAGCTCCTTAGTAGGAACCATGAAGACCAGTAAAAAGGTTCAAAAGGTATGACCTTGAGTCTTTTCACTGTAGGCTGTCTGATAATGCACCCCCCACATTTCAGAAAGCATAGCATGAATGTCTCTGAAGCAGGTTGCTAAAAATCAAATTCTTCTTCACCTTCTACATCTATGTACTGTGTGACATTGGGGCAGCTCTCTTTTTCTCAGTAATGTAATTTGTAAAATGGAGTTAATAATAGAATCTACTTCATAGGATTATTGTGGTGATTGAATTGATAAGGATAAAGTGATTTTAAAAGTGCTTTGTATTTAGTGAGCTTTCAATAATTGTTAACTGTTGATAGTATATTAACATTTAGGATTAGGAAACTAAAAAAAAAATCAAAAAAGGAAACTAGAACCACTACATTTGTCCATGAGAGCACTGTTTGCAAAGGTGTCGGAAGTAAGATTTTTCTCCTCTTTTCAGAAGCTATGGTAGTTATAGCTGTTACCACCCTCTGTTCTTGATCCCTAGGCCAAGATAAGTTTCCAAGAATAATTACTTTCTTTTATCCCACAGTGGAAAGACTGGGGCTTAGAACTAATTTGCCTATTTATTTATCTTGGCTGAGGGAATGGAAAGGAAAATAATGATACTATAAACTCTCACTGGTTAACCTACATCATCCTGTGCTGTGCTGTGCATCAATTTCCACTCCTTTGTCCACGGTTTATTAAAAAAAGTTTACTTTGCTATTTCTAATGCAAATTAATTATATTTATTTACTTCCTTGACTATCCTTATTCTCCACAGAATGTTAGACTGGAAACATTCATTTAGGTCATTTCCATTCTCCCCATCTGCCACTTTCCCTCTATCACCACAGTCTTTCTTACCCCTCACTACTCCCTACTACCACCACCAGTGTTTTATAAAATCACAAAACCAAGGTCAAGAGATGGTAGGTTACTTACTTACATGGTAAATTGAAATTTTCTCTTATGTTAATCTGATATTGAACCCCGTGTTTTAACTGCTAAGATATATAATTTCCTTTTTAAATTAGAAAAGCAATTTAACAAGCACAATTCAACAACTAAATATTGAAAATACTTATGTATAAAGTTAGGGGAACCACTTAAGTTGCATTTAGAAGAATTGTAATAAAAAATGTGTAAAGATCACCATTGTGGACTTACCATGAACAATGTAAGCATCATTGGGTATATAGATATTCCCCTTATCTACTTAAGTACAGATATATGACTATTTTCATGTTTTTCTTCCATTGTCTTTTTCATTACTCTGTCAAAAGCCACTAGGTCCTTGACTTTATAATTTGTGACTTAGATCTATGGCACAGAAGCTATCTTGGCACAATAATCATGTTCATAGAACAGGTAAGACTGGACTTAAGTAAATACAATGCAGGGCCAGCAAATTGGCCAGTATTAACTAAGTTATTCTACAATAACAAAGAACCCTAACATCTCATGGCTTAATATAATAGAAGTTCATTTTTCACTCAAACTACAAGTCCTCTTCAGGACAGTTAGATGCTCTGCTTTACTGATTGTCATTCTAAATCAAAGACTGTCACTTGTCACTGTAGCAAAGAAGAAAAGAATAGTCTGGAGGGTGTAGAACTAACAAATGCTGTGGCCGAGAAGTAGTACGTGTTATGTCTGCTTGCAGATCATTGACCAGAACTAGTCAAATGGACCACTCAACCACAAAGGGGCTTGAAAATGCAATCCTACCACATGCTTAGAAGGTAAAGAGCTAGAAATATTTGATGAACAGCATTAATGATATCATGGTTGCTGAGAAGGAAGTGGAGCTTTCTAACAGAGTTGTTCACACATGGATCGATTTACCTTATGAACTGCTAAATATTCCCGCTAGTTGTAAGGTTCAGGTAGAGAATGAACAACTGTCTTGTACATTATAGAAATGATGTTTGAGCAAAAAACTGAATATAACACTGTTTCTCAAAATTTGTGTTGTATATAGTACCAATAGTTTTATTAGATAAACTGTATTTTTCAACAAAATTTTTAAAACACTCTTTTCTGAGGCCACTGTATATTTACAACTCTTTTATTATTTTTATTATTTACTTTAAGTGTTTTACTTTATGAACTTTAAAATTCTTAGAGTATCTTAGTAATTGTTATGAAAACTTATAAGTCATCAGTTTATACCTAGGCCCCACCAGTGTCTCTGCCTGTATTTCTGCCTGAGAATCTGTAGATAAGAAATCATCACCTTCCCTGGCCGGTTGGCTAAGTGGTAGAGCGTCAGCCCCACATGTTGAAGTCCCAGGTTCAGTTCCTGGTCAGGGCACACAGAAGAAGCTACTAACTGCTTTTCCCCCTCCCTCTCCCCCCTCTTTATCTTTTCTCTTCCCCTCCCATGACCATGGTTTCAGCAAAATTGGCCCAGGCATTGAGTATAGCTGCATAGTCTTACTTCAGGCATAAAATAGCTCAGTTGCTGAGCAATGGAGCAGTGACCAGCTGGGCAGAGAATTACCTGGTAGGGAGCTTGCTGGGTGGATCTTGTTTGGGACACAAGCAGGAGTCTCTCTCTCTGCCTCCCCGCCTCTCAATAAAAAAAGAAAAAGAAAAAGAAATTACTTTAAAGATACTGTTCAAAGTGAAGACCTCAAGAATCTTTAGTTATAATTAGCAAAACTTGGAGGAAGAGGGATTTTCTGTCAAAGAGGCTGTCATGAGAAAATAGTATTGACTGTGTGTGTGTTTTTGTATGGTGGGCAAACATTTTAGAAAATAATTTTCACTACAGTACTCAAATGTTTATGTACATATTAGAAATGTTAATATGTATTCAAATATATATTTAATAATAAATAAAACTAGAAAATTATCATAAGGTGAGGTTGCATTATTGCCTTTAATGTGATGCTAAGGAATTACAATTTCTGTGGTAAATGTAAAGTGGTAATATGATGGAAGTTAAGTAAGAAACAACCTACCAGCAGCAAAAAATTGAAGCTTATACCAAACCAAAGTTTTCAGAAACTTTTTTTCAGTTCTAGAGATAAAAATAACTGCATGATTATAATGTTTAGCAGAGAAGCTGGGCAAAAAATGAAAGTTTAATTTTCCATAAGATATTAAGTATTTCTTTATTAAATTCAGATTTCTAAATAAGGCAACATGGATATGTGATAAAGTCATGGATTTATTTATTTATTTTTTTTATTTTTATTTTTACAAGACAGAGCAAGAGTCAGAGAGAGGGATAGATAGGGACAGAGGCAGGAACGGAGAGAGATGAGAAGCATCAATAATCAGTTTTTCATTTTGACACCTTAGTTGTTCATTGATTGCTTTCTCATACGTACCTTGACTGTAGGGCTGCAGCAGACCGAGTAACCCCTTGCTCAAGCCTGAGACCTTGGGTCCAAGCTGGTGAGCTTTGCTCAAACCTGATGAGCCTGCGCTCAAACTGGCGACCTCGGGGTAACGAACCTGGCTCCTCTGCATCCCAGTCTGATGCTCCATCCACTGTGCCACCGCCTGGTCAGGCAAGTCATGGATACTTGACAGCCAATAATGAGCTTTTTCTGTTAGATACATAGCTGGTTCTTTGTTTTTAAAATTTTGCCTCTCACTGATTTGAGAATGATTTGCTTAGTATTGTTTTCTTTTTATTTTTTCTACTTAGGAATTACTATTTCTCTCCGAATTGTTTTAGTTTAAAAGTATTTGGTGTCAAATGGAAATCATTTTGCTTTTTCTTTCAATCCTCCATGCAAAATTCAGCCTTAAAAATTCTTGTTTGCATATTTAGGAAGAGCCCAAAGTTATTATTCTCCTAGAATATGGAGATTTGGCAAAAGAAGAAAATGCATACTTTAATTTTCTGCAAACAAGATGGATTTGCTTTTTTCCCTTTTATATATAGCATTAGTTTAATATTTGAAAGTTTCTCTGAAGAATAAAGCCATTATTTACAATCTAAAAAAAAAATTCTTGTTTGCTTCTTGGATTCTGCTTGTTCTCCACTGTCCTTTCACATACACCTTCTCTGATAGGAAGACTAAATGCACCACCATTATGTTATGCAGTAAAATGTGGCTCTGCAGTGTCTGATCCTTCTGAAAAGAAATGCTCTTCAGGGTACTCTGAAAGCAATAATACTATAAAGACATTATGATTTCCAACTACCAGAACTCCCATGTTGAGAAGACACTGATAGTTGACTGGAGGCCCGATACATTTAGTTCCCTGGATATACAGTATTCAATTACAAAGCTACTGAAAAATATGCATGGAAATGTCACATCATAAGATAGCTGTGGAAATGTTCCAGTGTGTGGAAAGGGTCTTCTGAGAGGTACAAGGAAACTTAGTGATCCTTTTTTGCCAGAGAGGAAAAGACTGAGTGCCAAGCTACACATTACAGGGAAGATCTCTCTATAATATACAGTAAGGGAAAGGTACTAAAAGAATAAATAAGGTAAGACAACTGTTGTACAATAATATTTGATAACATATGGCTCTTATCCCTTTTTAGTCAATATCAATGACTAGGTTTATTCTTGTTTATATACTTGTTTATTTAGGGGCTGTCAGGGTAGTTGCATGTGACTTCTCTATCTTGTAAAACAGGTTGAAGTGAAGTTCCTTTTGTGTGTGAGCACTGACTTCTTTTTTACATGGCTACAGGTGCCACATGCTGTGTGGTGTTACAAGGTTATGTTTGTGGTCTTGAACTGTTTCTCATGTACCAAATGATACTGGTGTTTTATATTTTTATAGATGAGCCTAAACCTTAAAATATTCTTCTTTGTTAAAATAAACTAAAATCTAAGTTTTCTTAGAAATAGTTGGGCTAAAAGCTTAAAATAAATAGTAATAGTTATGTACATTTTATAATTTTATGAACATTTTTATATTTATTATTCAAATTGATAATTGTATCAACTTTGGAAAAGATGCTTATATTCTTGTATTTTCATTGATGAGGAAACATGAATGCATGGAAATTTAGATACAAAAAGAAAAATGACTTGCAAAAAATGATAAGAAAATTAATGATAGAGTTGGGCCTATTTGGTTAAACTTTATCTGGTCTTGGCCTTGGCCAGTTAGCTCAGTTGGTTAAGAGCATTGTCCTAAAACAACAAAGTTGCAGGTTTGATCCCTGCTCAGGGCACACACAAGGGAAGCAGCCAAGGAATGAGTGACTGAATGGAACAGCAAATGAATGCTTCCTTTCCTCCCCCCTTCTCTCTCAGTCTCTCTAAAAATCAATGAAAATTAAGTCCTGGCCAGATAGCTCAGTTGTTTGGAGTGTTGTCCCAGAGTGCAGAGGTTGCCAATTAGATTCCCTGGTCAGGGCACATACAAGAGCAGCTGGTGTTCCTGTCTCTCTCTACCTGCCTCTCTCTCTCTCAAAAAAAAATCATCTAATGTTATTTAATCTATTTTGAACATATCTACTATGATCAGGTTAGTATAAGAGGAATATTAGTTTTCACTTCTAAAAGCAGGGATAGGCCCTGGCCTGTTGGCTCAGCGGTGTTGGCCTGTCGTGTGGAAGTCCCGGGTTCGATTTCCGACCAGGACACACAGGAGAAGCGCCCATCTGCTTCTCCACCCCTCCCCCTCTCCTTCTTCTCTATCTCTCTCTTCCCCTACTACAGCCAAGACTCCATTGGAGCCAAGTTGGACCGAGCGCTGAAGACGGCTCCATGGCCTCAGCCTGAGGCGCTAGAATGGCTTCTGCTGCAGCAGTGGAGCAATGCCCCAGATGGGCAGAGCATTGCCCCCTGGTGGACATGCTGGGTGGATACTGGTCGAGCACATGCAGGAAGTCTGTCAGACTGCCTCTCTGCTTCTATCCTCAGAAAAATACAAAACAAACAACAAAAAAATCAGGGATAAAAATAGATTAAATGACTGACTAGCATCGGTTTAGCCTTCTTTTTAAATGATGTTTTAAAATTAGGTTTTTTATTCCATTTTTTTCTGTTTCTCATTTAGCTTTTATTTTCTTATCACAGAAGTTACTCACAGCCAACTAGTCAAATGAAAAGTATGGCTTGATTAAGAATCTCTCTTGTCAAGTAATTTGTGCCTAATGTTTTTAGCTTTCCCATGGGCTGTTGTAGAAAATGGTAAATCTGGTTTAAATGAAACCTGATCCTGTTAATGGTTTAATAGCAGCTGCCACAGGGTTATGGCATTTTTCAACAGATGCTTCTGTTTCATTTTAAACATAAACTAAGTCTTGGGATATTTACATAAATCGTATAAAATATGCCTACACACTTTAGGCATATTGTTTTAAAATAGTCTTAGGCAAGTCCGTATCTTTGCTCATTTATAAGTATTCACACTAAAAAAATCTACACTTTATTTTTTAAATAAAAGGGCTATATCTTTTAGTTTCTTAAAAATATTATTTTAAATGCCAAAGGGTAGGCTGTACCTCTCCATTTGGGAACTTGGACAATGGCTTGGTCAATCTGATCATTTCATCCATCTTTATACCTCAAAATATTTATTTAGCATTGACAAATTGCTTACAATGATGTGCATTATAGTGTCAACTGAAATAAACAGAATAATGACAAAATTAAATGGGGCATTATTTTTCTTTAAAGAGGTGGACCTTATGATAGTAATTCAAGCTACCATTATGCTTAGGATTATTTTGTCTGGAGTGTGATATTCAACTATCTTTTAAAAACAGTATTTATTCTGTGCAAAGTACTTATACAGGGTACATAAATGGCACAAAGGTAAATGGCAGGCAAATAAAACAATGACTAGGACGTAATATAGAAACAGTTATACAATAAAGTTACCAGTTCAAGCAAAAGGACTGGAAAGTAGTGTATGCCACATTAGTTAACATGTTACAAGTTTGATTCCTGAAGATCATAAAGAACATAATCTTGAACTGGAAAGGTCAAATTTGTCTTTTGTTATATGGGTCTCACTTTTATTGTGCCATGGGAGCTCAATATCCTTGGCTGGAAAGGTTATTTACATAAGTGCATTTAATGAAGTTTTTAAGGGAAAAAATAGAAGTAAAAACCAACTATTTACTTAATTTTTAATTATCTGTCATCACTGAATATGTTGTGTTTCTAAATACAAGCATCCCAATTTCATCTTGTCTTAATTTCTTTTCTAGATACTTCCTCCTAAGAAAGATGTAAAACCTGAAATGGCTTTCTTATTTGAACTCTTTCTCCTTCGTGGGAAGAATACTTGTCTTGACTGTGTTATGGGCTGGTCAGTTTTTCCTTTATGTGATAACAACTTCGATATAGTGGAAGGAAAATTTAAGTGTCCCCTTCTCCGAGGACATTATGACCAGAAACTCAACAACTTCAGGAAAATTGAAGATTTGATTTGTCTTGATTTGGACCACTGGCTGTGCAATCTCTATTTTCAGGTTTGAACTATTATTTTGTACATAGAAAAATAATGTAAAAAATTTTCCAAAGCTGCAGCTCTCTAACCTTTAACTTTCATTCATGCTATTGAAAATTTCAATAAATAATCGCAAACCTTGAAAAGTAGTTATATGTTAATAATGATTTATGGTAATGCAGATTAAATTGATGTCTACAAATGAATAAAATTTTAGTTAGAGAGAGCCTTAAAGAAAATTTAATCTAGGCTTCTGTGTTAAGAATGGGTTAGGATGAGCACTCAAGCCCCTGATTGTCAGTTTATCATCTTTTGTTGCTAGAGCAGATCAGTCTCATCAACATGAGGTAGAGTTAAGGTATGTTTCCTTATCTTAAAGTACTGTTGAACTTTAATTGTGTATTGAGCATGGCTTGTTCTCACAATACAAAAGAGATAAAAAAGTTGGTCTCTGCCTTCTTGTTGCTTGCCATTTGTTTGATGAGTCATACAAAAGAGGATTAATGACCCACATTTCTACAGTTTGTGAGTGGACATGACAAGGCTCCCTTTGTCACACATGTCATTTCAAAGCAAGCAATCCTGTTTACCACAAAACAACAAACAAAACAAAACAAAAAATACTTGGGCACACACTATTTATTTGTATATATTTGGAGTTTTATGTTCTAACCAAGTCTTTTAGCAGAAATGCCATTGCATAAATTTATTCACAGCAAACACCATGGACAATCCAAAAGAGAAAATGGTAACATATGTAAAGACAAAGTATTCCAACATAAATTTAGTCTATTTCTGTCGTATATGTCCAATATATTCTTTCTGGTTATTATATTTTTCCAGTGTACCTGTATCATAAAATGCTATGATGTCTTCTTCCTAACCTATATATTTGTCATCTATCTATCTATCATTATCATCATCTCATCTATCATCTATCTGTCTATGTATGTATGTATGTATGTATGTATATATCTATCTATCTATCATCATCATCATCTATCTGTCTATCTATCTATCATCTATATCATCTGTCTATATCTAGCAACTGATGGAACTATTAAACACAAAGACTTTTAATAAACATGTTTTTGCCTAAAAATCAGCAGTTTTATATCCTTCTTGTGTGATGGCTTTTGTTTCCTACTTATTTTAAGTTGAATTAGCTAGTAATTTTTCTTTTGGCTAATTTCATTATAATGTTTTACTTATGTATCTTGTTGGGGTATTCTAGTTATGCTATTAAAAAAACAACTCATATGAATTCAAAGGAGCATTAAAAATCACCCACAGTTTGAAGAAAACTATAGAAATGCCCCTCCAAATTTAACAAATCAGTGACTTAAATACAGTATCAAAAGATCATAATGAATTGAAAATGGAAATATAGCCATAAAAGGAAATAAATTTTGGTGTAAGTTATTAGCTAATGTGAAAGACATCTATAAATTTTCTTTAAATTTTTACTAATTGTTACCTAACATTCAGTGTTCTGTAAATTATGGCATAAAAAATCAGCACTAACTTTGTTTTATAAAAAATAATTTATGTAGTAAGAGATTAATATTTTACATTTATCACCAAATCAAGAAGTGATGTTTAAAATTTACAAAATAAGAAAAGTAATTGTTTGATTAGAATATTAGAATAACTTGATTTCACTAAAAAACTTGTTTTTGAACACATTACTAAAATGTATCCCTTCTTTATCTCAGACTCCCTACTGAAAAACTTTGTGAAAAAGTAGTAGAATTATCTATCTTCGAATTCACTAGCCATTAACCATTACAGATGAATGTAATTGTTCACTAACATTCTTATACAATAAAGAATAACAAAAATTTTCTCTCTGTAAACTTAAGGGTACTCGAGTAGTGAGTGAGTTTGATTAATAAAAATGGTAACATTAAACAAGACATTATTTTCTGATTATAAGACAAAGTAGAAATGCAGATGTTTCCCTTTCAGTAGGATGAAAAGAAAAATTTCTTATCTTTAAACCCTTATTTTCTTCTTATGTGAAATTCTGAAATATAGTCCAATGCCATTTAGCAATGGGGATAGTTATAAAAAATTTGTTGTCAGGTGATTTCATCATTCAAATGACATAGAGTGTACTTATACAATCCTAGATGGTCTGGACTACTACACAGCTACGCTTATGGTAGAACCCATTGCTCTTAAGCTACAAACCTGTATACCATGTTATTCTACAGAACAAGATTAAAAGGAAGCACAATATAAAATGATGCAATCAAGAAACATGGTAAAAACAAGGTATATGATACTGCTGCTGGCGTAACATGACTTACTATTTTATAGCAACTTTTTTAATAAATAGAATAAATAAACTTTAAAATAATGATAAAAATATAGTATAGTAAATGCATATACCAGTAACATAGTCATTTATTATCATTATTAAGCATTATATACTGTACATATTGTGTTATATTTTTATAAAAATGGCAGCATAGTTTGTTTACATAAACACATAGGTAAGTGTTGTACTACAACCTTTAAAGAGCTATGACATCATTCAGTGATAGGAATTTTTCAGCTCCATTATAGTCTATTTATTGTCATATGTGTCGTCTGGCATTGACTGAAATGTTATGCAGCACATGACTCTGTGAATTTTTCTGATGTGAGCTTTCCTAAATGCAGACATTTTTGAACAAATAAAAAAGTAAATTTGATACTTCTTTTGGAGTTATCAGGAAAAGAATAACTTAGGATGGGAGACAGACCAAATAGATACTGGGACAGAAAAACAGTATTTGCAAAATAGCCTTAGAAGAGATTAAAGGAAACAGTCATATAATTTTTTTCCCATGTCTGTTATGGGAAGGAAACTTCCAGTCAGAGAGGATCAGACAGAAACAGGGCATTTGGCTTAGCCATGACCTTACATGATCTACCACAGTGGTATCAGGGATAAAATGCAGGCTAATAACCCTGGTCATGAAGGAGGAGACTGGACAATTACTCTGATTTAGCTGCAAAGTATGTGTGAAAACATGTAAAAGAGAAAATCATGTAAGCAAGGTAACCTTTTAGCTTTCCCCAGAAAATCTTTTCTATCAATTTCTCACTTTTCTGAATATTTCAATTCTTAGGTCATTGATTATTTCTTCCAAGTACTTTATTATTTAAAATTTAAACAGAGAAAAGTTGAAAAAATTGCAGTGAAAACCCAAATGCTAACCATTAGATTCTTTAGTCTTGTTATTGATTTTAGAGCTTAAAATTATTTTGGGGGGATAATAAACAGTGAACAAATAATTGCTAATTCTATCTCAATGTGAATATTAGATAATATTATTGGGAAGAAGAAATGAAAGAAAAATAATATAAAACAAAGAAAAAACTGATAAACATGTATAGCAATGGCAATATCTGAAACAATCAAACAATTATGTAAATCTGTTATGACAAAAAATGTTTATTTTTGGTGAAGCAATCAAACAAAAGCAAATAATAAGATTTGATAAATTGACATCATAATTGGCCATTTGAATTTTGTGAATTATGTTATTGTTCCAGAGAAAATTATCTGGGCGTGTAATATTTTCATCAGTTTACATAACAGACTTATCTTTTAATAGGTAATTAAACTTCCTCTTTGTTTGGATGATCAACAAAGTCGTGTAAGAGATACTTCTCCTGAATTTCCAGTTTGTTTAAAAGCTAAAGCAGAAAAAGCAGAATCAGGTGTGGAAAAGACAAAGACACCCGTACTTTCTGGGAAACGAAAACAGAAAAACCTTTGTGCATCAATGGTCGACGAAGCTAAATCCTCATTATATTATTCTCAGGGTCAGTTGACTTTTCTTTTTTTTTTGGCAGTCTATTACTAATAATTTAAGTTGTGTTATATTACATAAAACTAGGTAATAAGTTTTAATTATTAATGCATTTCTTTCTATACATGCTGTTTAAAAGAAGGTGATCACCTATAAGAACACTGGTTTTCATATTGCATAACTATAAATCACATAAATTAAATATAAATTACTTCATGGAAACACAAGTTTTTCTCCATGACCTTATTGCTCTCTAAAGTATATATATTTTAGTTTTCTGGGGGAGAATTTTACATTTTTTGGCTCTTATTTCTAGATTTTAATTTTTCTTGCTGCTCATAAGAGTGGTACCAGCAAATGGCTATGAAAGAGAAAATATTCTTAGAAAAAGTTTCTCAGACAATGAAGTTTATTTTATAAGCCTCTGTTTTCAAAGATTGGTTTAATCAAGCATTAAAAGAAATAATGTTCTTTGAAATAGTGTACACAAATTTCAATTATTTTTGCAAAAGAATTATTTTTCTATTAGTAATAATTGTAGGGGATAGATTCATAGTATTTATAGTAATAATAGCAATTATAATATTAGCATAATATTAACATTAGAAGTATTACCAGTAATAATAATTACATGCATTGAATATTTTAATTTGCAAACCTCTGTAGTTTTTTTTCTTTTTTTCTTTTTTTTTATTAATTTTAATGGGGTGACATTGATAAATCAGGGTACATATGTTCAAAGAAAACATCTCTAGGTTATTTTGTCATTCGGTTATGTTGCACACCCATCACTCAAAGTCAAATTGTCTTCCAGTCACCTTCTATCTGGTTTTCTTTGTGCACCTCCTCTCCCCCCACCCTTCCCTCTCCTTCCAACCCTCTCACCCCCTGTAACCACCACATTCTTGTCCATGTCTCTGAGTCTCATTTTTATGTCCCACTTATGTATGGAATTATATAGTTCTTAGTTTTTTCTGATTTACTTATTGCATTCAGTATAATGTTATCAAGGTCCATCCATGTTGTTGTAAAGGATACGATGTCATCATTTATTATGGCTGAGTAGTATTCCATAGTATATATGTATCACATCTAATTTTTATTTTTGAAACTATCAAATATTTTAAACAAACTGTACAGAAAATAACATGCACTAATACTTAGTATCCAGCTTTGTTCATTCTTGCTAATTTGCTTTATTTGCTTTACATTTTTAATTTTTTTTTTTTTTTGCATTTTTCTGAAGCTGGAAACCGGGAGAGACAGTCAGACAGACTCCCGCATGCGCCCAACTGGGATCCACCTGGCACGCCCACCAGGGGCGATGCTCTGCCCACCAGGGGCGATGCTCTGCCCACCAGGGGGCGATGCTCTGCCCCTCCGGGACGTCGCTCTGCCGTGACCAGAGCCACTCTAGCACCTGGGGCAGAGGCCAAGGAGCCATCCCCAGCACCCGAGCCATCTTTGCTCCAATGGAGCCTTGGCTGCGGGAGGGGAAGAGAGAGACAGAGAGGAAGGAGGGGGTGGGGGTGGAGAAGCAAATGGGCGCTTCTCCTATGTGCCCTGGCCGGAAATCGAACCCGGGTCCCCCACACGCCAGGCCGACGCTCTACCGCTGAGCCAACCGGCCAGGGTACATTTTTAATTTTTAAAAGTAACATTTTACATGTAACTACAGTCCTCTGTGAACATAAGCTTCATTTTATTCCTAGTCCTTTTAGAATTATTATTGATCCTTTTCATGTATATTTTAATACATTTTAACATATGTAATTATAAACAACGCATATCTTTTCTATGTATTGAAAGTTTATATTTTTGCACCTTTATTTTCTTTCAACATTGTATTTGAGATTTACACATACATACACATATTACATGCATTTCAGGTTAATTGATTTTACTGCTATATAGAATTTTTTGCATGATTGTAACACTTTGTTCTTATTATTCATATTGTTTCCAATTTTACTCTATTGCAAACAAGGCTCCAATGATTACTCTTTGACTTATCCTCCTTGTGCATATGGGTATGAATTTCACTAGAGCATATGGACCCAGGAGAAGAATGAATCACAGGGCACACACTTAACTTTATAGCTTAGTAACTGTAACTGTTGCTATCCAAAGTAACTGTGTCAATTTACCCTCCTAGTAGCTGTGTAGGTGAGATTTTTTGGCTTATATCCTACCAATCCTTGTCAATGTCAGTTTTGCAAATTAAATTGCAGTGAAATGATATCTAGTTATTTTATTTAGAATTTCCTTGAGTACAAGTAGCTTTAAACATTTTTTCCATATATTTCTGTTGACCATTGGGTTTTTAATTTTGTGAATTGCTTGTTTCTATGCTATGTACACTTTTCTTTAGATCATGTTTTTAGTCTTGTTGCTTTTTAAGCATCCTGGTCACTCTTTTTTCAGGTGGGATGAATGGTGGGAAATACTTGATTTCATATTCAGCTTTTGGTTGTCATTGATTATTCAATTATTCCATTATTAATTCATTTTTAAAACACTTAATTCAATTAACTTAGTGATAGTATTGTATTGTCTTTAAAAATTTATTTCCTTTTGTTACAGTTTTATTTACTAGGTAATACATTTACATTGTTCAAAATAAAATCTACCTCCCATTGCTGCCACCCTCAGCAACCTAGTTCTTCTCCTTTGAGTAAATCAATGTTTTTCAGACTCCCGCATGCACCCGACCGGGATCCACCTGGCATGCCCACCAGGGGGCGATGCTCTGCCCATCTTGGGCATTGCTCTGTTGCAACCAGAGCCATTCTAGTGCCTGAGGCAGAGGCCACAGAACCATCCTCAGTACCTGGGCCAACTTTGCTCAAATGGAGCCTCTGCTGCGGGAGGGGAAGAGAGAGACAGAGAGGAAGGAGAGGGGGAGGGGTGGAGAAGCAGATGGGCACCTCTCCTGTGTACCCTGGCCGGGAATCAAACCTGGGACTCCTGCACGCCAGGCTGACGCTCTACCACTGAGCCAACTGGCCAGGGCGTAAATCAATATTTTTTTGTGCATTATGTAACAAAGATATACATTTAAAAACATATATAAAAATACTATTATAATTTTGAAGTACAACTAAACCTATTGTTATAGTACTTTTTTCATTACTGATATGAATTAATACATGCCTTATTTGCTTTTCTTTATCAGTCCTCCTTGAGTTTTATATACAACTGCTCATTTACCTCTATTAAGACTCTTCACTGATATTTTGTTTTCTATGTCTATACACTTAATTTTGTTATTTCCTTATTCCTATATTCTTCAGGTTTTAGTTGGGGTTTTTAAGTCTCCTTGATGTGAAAACTTGACTTATTTATCTTCAATTTTTATTTATCTGATAGTTATAGGTAAAATCATCATTTTTGACTGGACCTATCCATTTTTTCTTGTAATTCTGTCAGATATTGTTTTATATATTTTAAATCTGTTGTTAAGTGCATTCAAGTTTATGATTGTTTTAATTTGTGGTGTTACTATTTTTTCATATAGATGCAGTCTCCTTCTATATGTTTATGAGTGCTTTTGGATTTCTGTTCTAGTTCTTCTATTATTTATACTACCATTTGAATTTTTTTTTGATAAATGTTCCCATGTCATACTATATTCTGATACTGTATTTTTTAAAAAATAAAACTTGTTTGTGCTACTCTTTTGTGTATGTCTTAGCAGCATAAATCTAGATTTTATTTTTGTGTTCAACACAACTAGATAATGTGTATTTTAATAGGTGTTTAATTTTTAATAATTATTGCTTTCTGTTATATTTTTACTTGGTAACATTATATTTTGAAGTTTTGTGTTTGCTTTTAAAAATATATTTTTTTCTGAATTTCTTTTAACCTAAAATAATTTCTTTAAAAATTATTTTAATTGATTTCAGAGAGAGAGAGATTAGAAGGCTGGAGAGAGAGAGAGAGAGAGAGAGAGAGAGAGAGAGAGAGAAACATCAATTTGTTGTTTCACTTATTTATTTATTCATTGGTTGATTTTTGTATGTGCCATAACTGGGGATCAAACCCTCAACATTGGTGTATCAGGTTGACACTTAAACCAACTGAGCTACCTGTCCAGGCCAAAATAATTTTCTTTATTTTATTTATCCTCTGCTGTTTATAATCTGTAGGTTTTATTGTTAATTATGTTAAACATTATCCTTTATTTTCTCACTTACATATTTAAATATTTATTTTACAAATCTAAGTTTATCAACTTGTTTTCTTCCTGAATGTGGAGAGCACTTTTGGTATACTTTAACTACCCACTAAATACCTCCATGTACTCTCACATTAGTATTATCTAAGCTTTCCTTTTTTAAATTAAGAAAAAAAATGTAGTTCTATTTTTTTATTCTACAAAGAAAATCAATTTACTGCCACACTTGATCAATATCTGTGCTTTGTAATATTTTTAATACAGTATGTTTTTATTCTGGTTTTCTTTTTTTTTTTCTTGTTGAAATAAATCTTTAGTAATTCACTTAGAGTTTGCATCCATGAGTGGTCAACTATTTTAGCCATTGTATGTCTCAAAATCATTATGTTTCCTCACTTTTGATAGATTATTTATCTATGTATGAAATTCTAAGTCATAATTTTTCCTTGCTCTATTATACACTGTTTTGTGCCTATTGTGGCTGATGAGAAATTGATATAAAATAAGTAGTCACTGAAGGATCTTAAGAACGGAAGTGATGTACCAGTATTTCAATTTCTATCTTAGGCAGATTCCTCTAACAGTATTTAGGAGGGTTTATTTGAGGAGAGCATATCTAGAAATAGATCATTTAGAAAAATTTTGAGTAGTCTAGGAAACAAGTGAGGGTCTGAATTATGGCAGAGATATGAAGTTGAAGAAAAGAGTACAAATACTAAAAAATACTAAAGAGGTCAGATAGAATTGACTATAAAACTAAGGAAAATAATGTTCCTGTTGATTAATGAAATATGGGTGGTGAGAGATAATTAAGAATGATTTTTTTTTCATGGACAGTTATAGACATCCAACAGAGATGATGGTGAGAAATAAAAGAGGAAGGGACAAGATTAGGAAAAATCATTAGCTTGATTTTAGACCTATTGTTATTATATTGCATCCAAGAAAATGTTCATGAGACTGTTGAAAAAAATGCATGTGACGCTCAGGATAAAGATGGAGAGTAAGGAAGGAGTCTATTACAGAGTAATAAACATATGAACTGTAACTAGAAGGGTGAGTTCAACAAGGAAGAGTCTTAGAGTAAGCACGTAGCTAAAAAGTCTTATTTTGGAATTTTTAACTTAGGGAAAGTAGGTTCTGACTTAGTAACAATATTTCAATGATACTGACATGTTAACCTAGTTTTAAGATACTGAACAGAAGATAAGAAGCAATTACTTTGAGATCACCTTTTACCAGATCATTTCAGCTTTCTAGTTTTTCCTCAGGGTACTGCAGCTATATTTTCCATACCTACTGCACTGTGCTCTGAACTTGGCTTCTAGAATGGTGCTCCCCATTCCTCCAAAAGGACAGGCGACACTCCAAGGAACATGAGTACGAACATGTCCAAAAAGGGAACACTACGTACCATGAGAGCAAGAATATTTTATGCTTTAGGAAAATGCTTTGGAAAAGGCTGGTTATCATTTTGCTCTGCTTGAGCTCAGAGACTGAAGCTTCACATTCAAAGATCGCATAGGGACGTTTTGCTCCAATTCAGAATAAATTTATGTAAAAACAAAACATAAAAATCTCTTTGACTATAAGTCTGCTACATTGCTTATATTTATTTATTTTTGGAGGATTCCTAAACATATTATTAGCAGTTAATGTATCCCATGGGTTTGTTTTCTCATATATCAAGGCCATGATACAGTATGCTGTTTCTACCACTGATATGTTGCTAAGAGATTTAATAATGGGTAAACAAACACAACATGTGGTAATTCATTTCAAATTAAAAGTTTATTAAACTCTGGATTGATGGCTTTCTGGTTATTTACAATTAAAGAAGCAAACCTTAGGGAAAGGGTGACCACGTGGTATATGTTTATGGCTGCAACATTTCTATGTGAAAAATATGTTTATTATCTTCCACAAGCTGTCCCACATTGATAGGCTTCAGATGTAATGTGCTAAATCTTTTACAGCCCATGAATCATGGAAAAGAGTGCCTTTAATGTTCATTTCTAAACACACATGCCCATGCATGTGCACTGACACACAACACACATGTACACACACCCTAAGAAGATTCTGAATTTAATTTCATAGTTAATGTTTAAGTGATGATAAGCTTTGAAAATAGGTGAATGCCTAAGGCCAGAAATAATTATGGAAAGTTGGAAGCAAAGAACAATGATATAATTTTGGGGTTATTACCTCTTTTAGGCTGTTTTACCTTTATTTAGGGACAAACTAAGGAAATTTTTGTTATGCTTGATAATTTTTTTATATGCTTACTTGCATTAACAATGGACCTTGTGATGCAGAATTTAATTCAGGAGAGTTTTATTGTGCTACAACTATCAACAAGTCATTCTTCTACATGCTGTGGGATCATTAACCAAAATAATATGATGTTCCTTGCTCCCAAGAGTTTATTTGAACCCAGGCCTACTCAACCACTGAGCTATGTATGTGTACACATGTTGGCTAGATGCTGGAAGGTCCTTCCAGCACTTATGTTACATGTAGGACCAGCAAGCTTTCTGGGAGAGACTAATCTTGGAGAAGTGAAGCAGATATGATTGGCTAAATAGCAGAGGTTTAGTTGTAAGGTGAGAGAGGTGGTTGTGGGAAATGTATGTTGTCTGTCTATAAAATGTGTTTTTTATCTCAGTATCACATTGTGGAATTTTCAGGGAGAAAGGAACTGCATGCAAACAGTCTCCAACCTGCAAAAAGAGAAAACCTTTTCACTCAGTTTTTGTGAGAAAAGGAAGTATATTATCTATTACAGTATATATTATCCTGTGAGACAATAAGGCATACTATATATATAATTACAATTCTGTAATTCAAGCTGTTTCAGAGGTCACTGTGGGACAATATAAATGAGTAGATTATGAGCTCGTGTGAGACAGGCTGGCAGACTCCCGGAAATAAATGAGTGAGCTTTTGAGAATAGTTGAAATTTACCTGAAATTCTCTTAATATAACTCCACTTTAAATCCTGTATTGGTAAAATCTGATGAAATATTCAATATATGCTAACTGCACAATCATGTCCTAGAAAAGGTCGGCATAAATGGAAACTCTTTTGCGTAAAAACATCCAGATTTTTACCCCAAAGACAAAGATAATCTGTGCTTTGGAGGAAGATAATTTGGAGTTCAAAAGGTAAGCACAGTGGAAATGTTTTGGTAAAAGAAGACTCACAAGGCTCTGGCTATCCATGACACTCAGTAGATAGAGCATTGGCCAGGCATATGAATGTCTCAGATTTAATCCCCAGTCAGGCATACAAGAGAAGCAACCATCTGCTTCTCTCCCCCTTCTCTCTCTCTTCTCCTCCCACAACCAGTGGCTCCATTGGTCTAAGTGTCAACCTTTGGCACTAAAAATAGCTCAGTTGATTGGAACATCAGCCCCAGACAGGGGTTGCCAGGTGGATCCTGGTCTGGGCACATGTGGGAGTCTATCTCACTATCTCCCTTCCTCTCACTCAAAAAAATAGGGGAAGGGGTTAAAAAAGTTGGAAAATCAGAATGGCACCAAATATATTTGACATTTGGGAACCACTAAATTCCAGCGCATATGAAAGATTAGATTTGGACAAGCACCACTTTAAGGCATGAAGTTCAGTAAAGAGGACATTACATAAGCCCAACGAAAAAATGGGTAAGGCCTGAAATAGAATATGGGATACAATCATGAAGATGCAAGAAACATGTTAAAATTGAATTAATAATACTTCATAGGTAAATAGATATGTTATAATAAAAACATGAAAATTATAGTCAAGAGTATTTTTATCTCAGGTGCAAAAAATAGTTCTACCCTTATCAGAGATGAGGTATTCAAAAGAGCTGGTTTCAAATAAATGTTGACCAGTGATTTTGGTCTAATTGAATGTTGGTGAAATTAAGAAGAAGAGAACCATATAGATGTAATCTTGATAGAGGTAGGGACTAAAGTCTTCTTGAGAGAGGTGAGGAATAACAAGTTTGCAAAAAAAAAGAGTAAAAAAATGTAGAAAAACAATTTAAGGGACAGATGAGAGAAAGAAAATGTAAATTACAAAGAAACAATCTAAAAAGGTAAGAGAAAACCCAAGAAGTGTGACATTATGGAGGTCATGGAATTTTAAATCTCAAGTGAAGAGAGGGTAGTCACATCAGCAAAATATTCTGTAGCAGCACTAATCAAACTTTAGATGCATACAAATAACGCAACTATCTGGTTAAAATACAAATGCAGATTCAGTAGGTCTGAGATGAGCTCTAGATTCCGTGGGTTCTACATGGTGCATATGCTGCTGGTCCATGAACCTCATTTTGCCCTAGATAAACTCTGGAAAGATTGACTAAGACAAAGATGAAAAAATAGTTTGCCTTTACAGTAAAGTGGCTTTTGATGCTCTTTGAGAGAATATCTAAGAAATGAGGTCACACACTAGACTTCAATGACCATGAGAGGGAGGAAGAAAAAGTAGGAAGGCATTGCATATAGCAGGTGCTCTTGTATATGAGGAGAGATTTTCAAGACCAAGCTTAATGGAATCATGAGTTGAGGGAAGGTTTGCAGGAATTTTTCTGATGGACACTTACCTCTCACTTCATAAACAAAGGAGAAAGATCTGGAAGAGGAAAGATTGAGAATAAAAGAGAAAGAGGGAAATTGTTGGTATGAGTTCTCATTGTAAGCAAGCTAGGGGAGAGAGGTGAGTATTGGGAAGGAGAAAGATTAATTCTTCCTCTGAAGTAAGAATAAAAGAGAAAATAATGCAGTATAGATTAAAAAAACTTTCTAATATTTTCTATGTAAGAAAATGTTTTAAAAGTTAAGCAACAGTAGAAACTTCAAAAAAAAATCTTTATAAAGTTTAGGAAAAATAACAAAACACTGAAGAACAATTATGTTCTTTTAGAATTCTAATTTAAAATGTCTTAATATTATTATTAAATACCTTTCCTCTGGGCCCTCTCAAGTTAAGCTATTGCTTTTACTGTTTCTGTAGGTTGTGGCTTGAGGACAAAATAAGAATGTAAAAATTAGGCTGGGAAATCTCTGGAAAGACTGAGCCACCCAAGTGTAGGAAAGAGCTTCTTTAGAGCATGAGACAATTCTGGTGCTTATTTTTTATCTAACATTACTAAGAAAAATTGGGACAAAGTTTTACTGCTTGCAGATGTGTCAGTGATAAGAGGTCAAATAGATACACTCTGTGGCTTCTATGAGAATGGCACCTTGTATTCAATAAATAACATACCTTAACTTTTGTATATGATGATTTTCTGCTTCTGCTTGTGATCCTGTGTTGGTACTCTATGTATGCCGTGTTCCTTTGCCATTCAGACATTCATCCATTTTTGTAAGTTTACTTCTTTGGAGGTATATATATTTGATGGTGGTCTCTTTTTTACTAGAGATTCCTCATCATTACTTATAATGTATATACTACCATATATAAGAGAAAACAAAGAGCCAGTATTGGTCATTATATTATGTGCTACATACATCAAAATCAATTAATATTATGAGGACTTTTCAATATAAAAACAGACCACCCAACCTAATTGATTTTTAATAAATGTTAAGTTCCACTCAGGTTCAACCAAAATGTGA
Organism: Saccopteryx bilineata; assembly: GCF_036850765.1. Taxonomy (NCBI): domain Eukaryota; kingdom Metazoa; phylum Chordata; class Mammalia; order Chiroptera; family Emballonuridae; genus Saccopteryx; species Saccopteryx bilineata. The sequence goes on along the minus strand of NC_089492.1, from coordinate 194,431,784 downwards.
ATAATTTCTGAAAGAAGTTTATTCATATTTAAATATAAATTTGCCTGTATTTGTCATTCAACAAATTTAATAAAACAGTGCTTCTTAATCTTGCCAGTACATGAATCTTCTTTGAAGCTTAGAGCAAATACACATGTCTAGGCTCTGCCCCAGACACATGTACCAAATTCTCAGGGAATAGGACTTGGACATTATTCTAAAACAAAACAGGCTCTGCCAGTTGGCTCAGTGGTAGAGAGTCAGCCCAGTGTGTGGTTATATGTTCCAGATTGATGCCCAGTCAGGGCACACAGGAAAAGTAGCCATTTGCTTCCTCACTCTTCTCCCTCCTCCTCCTCTCTCTCTTTCTCCTCCTTTCCCACATCATGGCTCATTTGGTTCAAGTGCATTGGTCCTGGGTGCTGAGGATGGCTCTGTGGAGCCTCCACCTCAGGCACTGAAAGTAGATCGGTTGTGAGCATAGCCCCAAATGAGCAGAGCATGGGCCCCAGTTGTGGGTTGCCACATAGATCCCAGTTGGGGTGCAAGTGGGAGTCTGTCTCACTATCTCTCCCTCCTCTTACTTGGAAAAGAAGAAAAACAAAACAAAACAAAGTAAAACAAATGAAACAAAAAAACCCCAAACCTCCTGGTGACTCTAATGTGCAGTCAAAATTTAAAAACATTGATATATCGCTGTTGATTGTTTTGGCTTTATTCAATTCCTTCAAATATAGCAAAGTGATTTCCACCTTACGGTATTCTTTCATGCTGTATCTTTTATCTGGAAGAGTAACTTCCACTAACTTTTCATCCTTTATAATCTATCTTGAAAATTTCTTAAAAAAAAACAGCAACCCTATCAGTGCTTTAGTATCACCAGTCACTTACATAAATGTTCTTTCCCTTCATAACAATTGTATATTCCCCATTTGTATGTTTCCCATTTTAACTACAGGACTCGAGGGTAGAGACCAGGTCTGCTTGTTTCACTGCTGTGCCTGGCACAGAACAAATGCTCCATAAAGATTTGTCGAATAAATGAGTGAATTAATGTACTCCTTAGGCAACTGTGGATGATCAAAGTCAATAAGTACAAAGAAATGATTATCATTTAACTATTTCACAACGGTAGAGGAGAAAGTAATGTGGACTTGAAGTTAGAAAACCAGTGTGAATTATAGGTTTACTACTTCAAATTTGTGAAACCTCTGTGAAATATTTTTATCATGTATAAAAAGTAAGAATAATAACTGAATTTTTTACTTTTGGGTTTGTGGAGAGAAAATAAGATAATAAATGTTAAAGTGATTCATTAATTTTTTTAACTTAGTTTGATGATATTGTGTTGCCTGAAATCACTTTGTGTTGCAAAGCAAAAATTCTGGAATCCTCTCTAGTTTTGATTTCTAAAGATTATTAGCAGGTCAAGAAGTGGCCTAATTATGGTATAAATTGAAGCATTCCTGTAGATGATACTCTCTTACTAGGGATCTTGGAAGAGTTGTATTCTTAAATATAGGAGCTTTCTTTATCTTTAGAGATGATGCCTAGTGGTGCTTTGGAAGGCATTGGCTCTATCCTTATATCCATGCCCCCACTGACATGGATGAGTCTTGGAAAACTCACTATCAAGAAGTGTGGCTGTACTGCACACTCCATTAGGGCAGGGATATTTGTTTTGCATAGTCATAAACTTGTTGCCTACAATATTTGCACATCATAGGTTCTCAATAAACATTTATTGAGCGAATAGCTGAATACAGTTCTGAATGAGCTCTGGGCTTATAGATCTTTTCTGTGGAAATTAGACAAACAATTTCTTGTATTTTTAAACTAACATACAGTAAAATTGACTTTTTTTAGTATATAGTTCTATGTAATTTAGCACATATAGTATAAAAATATGACTAGCTAACACCACAGAAATAAAGAACCTTTTCATTATCCCAAACAACTTTCTTTGTGCTGTCTTTGCAAGCACACTTTATTCCTCCACTCCCACCACCTATCCATAAGCCTTGGTACCCACTGAATATTTTAGCATTATTATAGTAGTTAGTGTTTTTCAAAATTTTTATACAATGTGTAATCTTTTGTTGACATTGCCCTGTTTAAATCAGCATAATGCCTTTGAGATTTATCTCAACTGTCCTATGTATAAACAGTTTATTTCTATTCATGGCAGAATAATAGTCCCATTATATGGATGTACCACAGTTTGTGTATCTATTCGATACTTAAAGGATATATATATTGTTTACCATTTTTGGTGTTTATAAATAGAGAAGCTATAAATATTCATAAAGAAGTTTTAGTGTGAGCATACTATTAATTTTTCTAAGATATATACCTAGGAGTAGAATTTCTGGGTTGTAATTTATATGTATATTTAATTTTATAAGAAACTGCTTAATTTGGTTCTGCATCCAATTTCCAATGTGGAAAGAAGAGTTTGCGTACACCAACAAGCAATTCTCAGGGACACAACCAAATCCCATTTTTAGGTGGGTCCAAAAGTCACCTCATTAACATAACAAAAGACACTTTTAGTGCCCTTATCACTTAAGAAATTCTAAGTGTTTTTAGGAGCCCTGTGTTAGAAATGGGGACAAAAAGAAAATCTTTATATATTTCTTTATTATAAATCTCAATATCACATTGCCTAGCTGTTTACAAAGTGGTTTTCTATTTTACATTTCCACTAGCAACATATGAGAGTATCAGTTGCTTTGTATCCTCATCAGCACATAATATTTCAAATTTTTAAAAGTTATTCTTATTTGTATTCAAATTGAATTTGAGCCTTGTTCAGGTGACTCAGTTGGTTGGAGTGAGATTCCAATGCACCATGGTTGTAGGTTCAGTCCTGGGTCAGGGCACATACAAGAGTCAATTAATGAATGCATAGATAAGTGGGAAAACAAATGAATGTTTCTTTCTCTCTCTCTCTCTTCTTTTCTCTTCCTCTCCCCCCTTAAATCAATAAATAAATAAACATTAAAAAAATAAGTTTGAAATCATGTTTTCAATTTTTATTTCGTTAATGGCTATTGAACATCTCCATAAGTACTTATTTGCCATATATTATACACACACACACACACACACACACATTCTTTGGTGAAGTATCTGTTCAAATCTCCTGCCCATGTTGAAATTGAGTTTATTGATCTTAATAAATAGAAAGCCAGATAGTTCTCCAGCAAAAGGGGTTTATTGGGAACAACAAAAACTTGCAATTTTGGACATTCAGTTTAATGGCTAACCACTGCAGGTTTAGATAAATAAAAGAGAGGAACACTCTTTTATGGATTTGAAAGTAGCGTTTATAAACAAAGCAATCATTGGAGGAAACTGAAAGTTTGAAGAAAAGTAACTTCCCTTTGGCTGAGTTATTGTAGTTTCCCACTGGCTAAGCTGTTATCGGGCAAGAAGGAATCTTTTCTTCCTCCTGCTGTTTAGTAAAGTCATATTACTTCTTGTCAGAGATGAAATGTACATCTCTTCCTGTTGGGGTCAGTAATGTGCATAGAGTGACACATGCAGGAGAGTTCTCTCTTCTGACCTTCTGACTCCATTTTAAATGAGGTTTGTTTATTAATTTTCACAGATTGTTTGCTTTTTTGCTTTATTGTTGAATTTTGAGAGTTTATACATTCTAAATACAAATACTTTGTTTGGTTTACAAAACCTTTTCCCTAATGATGGTTTGCTGTTTTGTTGTTGTTGTTTTATACTCTTTCACAGAGCAAAAGTTTTGAATTTTGATTAAGTCTAACTTATCATTGTTAAGTGGTCATACTTTTGATATCATGTATATGACCGTTTTGCTTAACCCAAGTCACAATATTTTTTTTCTGAAAGTTCTGTAGTTTCATATTTTATATTTAAATTATTCATTTAAGTTAGTTTTTGAACTAACTTTTAGAGTTAGTTTTAGAGTGTGAGGCTAAGGATGAAGTCTTAATTTTTTGTTTTTGCACATGAATGTCCAGTTGTTCAACACCATTTGTTGAAAGTGTTATTTTTTCAACACTAAATTGCTTTGTACTTTTGCCAAAAATCACTTGGCCATATGTTTTTGGTTCTATTTCAGTGACTTATTGGGTCAGTGGCCTGGTGAAAGGGATGTGGCCAGTATATTCTGCCATGCCTAATCTGAGTTCTGAAGGAGAGGAAGAATGGAGGACAAACTAATTAGCATCAGACACAGAAGAGCTGAAGGTCCATAAAACTTGGAACAAGAAGCCATGAACAGGCTGGTTACTTGAGTTCCACTGTGTATTCATTCACTCAAAGGTCTACTGTGTGAGCTCAAGTATGTGGCCAGTTTTAGACAAATTTTCACATTATGTTGCCTGAAGTTCTTTGTCCCCAATATCCTCACGTATAAGAAAAACAAGATTTCAGATAATAATAATTATCTCAGACCATGGTGAGACATATTTTTAGTGAATAATTTTTTTATTGATTTTAATTTATTGTGTTTAAATAGATTCTAGTGTTGCCCCAAATGCATCCCCCCTCCTGCATATTCCCCTCAACATCTGTTGTTACCCTGTTTCTATGGAAGAACTTTGAATCTGATGTTTGAAAATAATATATAGTACATGACTTTGCTTTTGATAGTTCAAGTTGAATTGGTGGAGAGATGGTCTCAAATAATTTTCTATTATGTGCATGTCTAATTACTTTCAGATAGCTTGTGAGGAATGAGTACTTCTATAAAATATATCCAAGATTTTAAGAATTTGAAATGGCTATTTCAGAATCACCCATTAGATGAAATATTGGGGGGCAATTTTTTGATATGGCATCTGTTTTCTTAGATTTCTTGATTCTCAAAGAGCATAAGTGAATCTGAGTCAGTTATCTGAGTACAAAATTGAGTCTGAGGGTACCACAGTATGTTTCAAAATTATCTGTACAAAAGCTAAGTGCTTGCAATTTTTAAATGCTTTTATTTAATATATCATGGAAAACTATTTTAAAGTTTTTAAAATCTTTTTTTAAAGCATTAATTGGCCAAGATAAATCTTTTCTTTTCTTCTTTCCTTCCTCCCTTCCTTCCTTCCCCTCCCTTCCTTCCTCCCTCCCTTTTAGATGAAATTGCCACTGTGTAACTTCATTTACAAACTGAACAAGATTTTCAATAGCTGCAACATTAAATTTACCACATTAGGCCTCAATTGGGAAATCTCAATACAGATGTTAATTGGAGGTGTAATAAGGATTGTGGCATTAAATGACTTATTTAAAAATTATAATTTGTTTTAAGCATTGTCTTGTTTTGTGGAATTCTCCTCCATCTATTATGGTTAATTAAAACTTTGAAATTAAAAAAAACTTTGAGATTCAAGTGGATCATCCATTTTGATCCACTTAAATTCAAAGTCATTTCAGACAACTGGTAGAATTGAGAAAGCTTTAAACAGTTGTACAGGTCTTTAATTGTAAATTAGTTTGGACAGCACTGTGATGCAGAGTCCTGTTTGGTTCCAGAGTGATGCTTGCTGACAACCCCTCACTGCTCCAGGAGCAAGGGAACATGTGGAAGGAATTGTTCTTTTACATTTCACAGCTTGTCATTTCCTCTGCAGGGCAGCCCCTGACCCCTCTGAGAGATCCTGACACCCGTAAGGGAAGTGTTCCCACTGATGTAAAGGAAGTGGAGAAGCAGTTTAACACTAAGAAGGGAGAGAGGAGGGTGTGTCAAAACAATCTGGGAGACAGAGAGATGAGATGGGCTTAAAACGTTTCCAGCAGGCTGGAATCTTTGGCTGTGCCATTTCCTTTTTGTGAGAGAAGACTGAAAAATTATTTGGAAGGGCTCAAAACATGAGATTTTTAAAGCTACCTTTTAAAATTTCTTCTTTTTTTAAAAAGTGGAAATGGCAATAAAAATGAATGTGTCATATGTGAATGATCAAATCAAAGTTTTGAGGGAAAGGTAGAACCGTGTGTTTGCTGCTCTCTTTCAATATGTTTCTAATTACAGAGTGTGTGTGGATTAGATCCATGACATCAGATTACAACTCGTGTTTTCAGGACATTTTACACCTTTAACATTTTATTTGGTCTCATATATTCATCACAGTCAATTTTTCTTCTGCATCTGTGCTATTAAACAGTGCAGTGAAGAACATAAAAAGACAATTGGGTGTATTATCATTCAAATAGGTTTACCTTTCTTTCCTGTGTATTGACATTACACCATTAAAAAAATCCTCTATTTTAGGAACCATTAATAAAGTCATTTTTGAAAATACTTCCAAAAAAGGAAGAAAGAAAGAAAGAAAATGAAAGAAAGAAAGAAAGAAAGAAAGAAAGAAAGAAAGAAAGAGAAAGAAAGAAAGAAAGTTCCTTTTATTTTTAAAACACTTGAAACCCTTTTTCAGGATGCATGCATTTTGAATGTGGCTTTGACGCAGTGGCAATGAGTATTTACTTACTCTTTCTCTTCCCGCTTTGCCTGTCTTTGGGTGTGGATGTGTTTCTTATTCTATTATGGTGAAGATATTAACAAACACCAGCATGCCTGTGTATTCAGCAATTGTTTATATAATGTAATACCCATGAAAATAAAATTTTTTCTTAGCTAATACTTAATCTGATGATGCTCAGTATCTTTATATTAGATAAATGTCCTCTAAAAATGATACTGTGGAAGTAAACATTGACTGACTATGAGATACTACAAGTGACCTAGCAGTTTAGGGAAATTTAACCATTTCTAAAAACTCTCTGGAGCATTAGTTTTGGAAGAAAGAGTGAACGAGGACCTGTGACGAGACAGGCTTCTCTTTGGTGCCACTGTGCAACCAGAACATTCCCTTACATAACCATAGCTAAATGCACAGTTTGAATAGGTTGGAAATAAGAAACTGTCGAGATAAAATGTGCTTTTATTCTATGTTTAGTAATACGTGGATTTTATGATGAAATAAAACGTGGCTGGCGGAAGAATTCACTCCTTACATATGACAAAGCAGCAGCCTATCTGACTGGACTCTCCAATCGCTCCAGTTTTATAGTATTGGTTTTCACTATGGATTTTTTTTATATATGTAAAAAATTTTATTTTATTGTGGTAATAACATTTAACAGATCTATGCTCTTGTAAATTTTTAAATGTACAACACAATATTGTTAATTATACTGCTGACTTTGTCCAGCAGGTCTCTAGACCTTTCTCTTTGGCATAAAGGAGACTTTATACCTGTTGGTTAGCAGCTCCTTGTTTCTTTTCCCCAGCCCTTGATCACCACCATGCTACTCTTTGATTCTATGAGTTTGACACTTGTGGATACTTCATATAAGTTAAATTATAACTAGGTATTTCTCCAAAGAAAACACACTCTGAGTTTTTTCTAAAAGTCTTTAGCAGGTAGCATTTCCTATAGATAAATATGGTCCTTGTCAACTGATGAAGTTATAAGTGGGAATAAAAAATAAATGATATTGTGAAACCTTACATAAACAGGTTCATTAACTCTTTGTAAACATGAGTCCAGCTTTCAGGACTTTAAATAGTATGACTGACTTAGTTCTCCTTTCAGTGTCCAACATAGAATAAGTATGTGAATGACTGTGTTCAATATGGAAATAATTGAAATGAAAATTGGTAGAAAAAAAAAGTGTTTTTAAGCTGGAAAAATCTATCAAATTTGATGATCCATATGAAAAAGGAAATATAAATTTGAAAAATAAGATTTTAAGTGAAACAAGTTAAATATTTACTTTGACATGAGATTCAAGAAAATATGTCTTTTTTGGAATTATATTTATTTTCTAGGGAAATCCGTCTGTTCTTGAAAGCTGACCCTTGGTATTGAGGGATTGACTCATGGTCTTGGTGCTTGATAGAGCTAACACATGACACCTTATTTTTGAATACTTTGTATTACTAACAGTCAACAAGTTTGATCCAACTTTATTTGTAAAACCACTATTATTTTTTAAATTTATTTGCTGTAACTTTGTTGTACATTCAATTCACAATTCATTGAACACTGTACCTTAACTATTTCTCTAGAATCTTGAACATTTAGAATTTTATAGGTTTGAAGTTTTAGTTAAAAAATCCTGTATTATTTCTGACTTGTACAGAAATAAAAATATAAAGAACATAATGCTAGTTTTAAAGACATTGATTATTCTTGTAATAGAGTTTAGAGAAACAGGTTGTGGAAATATAATTTAGTGAAAAACAATAGAGAACCCAAGAGCACAAAATTTCTTCTTTTATTATACTCACTCTTGTCTGCAAACAGATTTATAAATTAGTTTCTAGATAGTTAGGCTGATGAACTGTTTATATCAGCAAGTTTGACTTCTGCAACTTTAAAATTATATTAATCACAGGTAAAAATTCCTAAGGCCAATTATTTAAAAGGTGTAAGCATTTTTTTCTTGAGCCATAGCTCATTGTATCTCCTTATACCTTCATTTAGACTTTTAATATAACATCTCCCCTCACCCCCTTTTTCAGACTTGCAGATATCAGGCATTGTGTATGTGAAGAATTGCCATAAAATATACTTTTAACCAAGTGTGGTAAATTAGTTTTTGAGAAACCAGGAGTTCATCATTTTGATTTTTTTTAAAGAAAATTCCATAGAACATCTCATGTTGGATAATACTAGTAGTTGTTGAATATGTATTGGAAATATTTTCTCTCAGTCTACAGCTTTCCTTTCTAGTCTCTTAACAGGGTCTTTCAGAGTAAAGATTTTTAATTTTAATGAAACATAATTTATCAATTTTTCCTTTAATGGATCATGCTTTTGGTGTCTAGTCTAAGAACTTTGTTCCTAGCTCTAGACAGCATATTTTCCCTTTTCTTCCTTCCTTCCTTCCTTCCTTCCTTCCTTCCTTCCTTCCTTCCTTCCTTCCTTCCTTCCTTCCTTCCTTCCTTTTTCTTTCTCTCCCTCCCTTCCTTCCTTCCTTCCTTCCTTCCTTCCTTCCTTCCTTCCTTCCTTCCTTCCTTCCTTCCTTCCTCCCTCCCTCCCTCCCTCCCTCCCTCTCTTCTTTCCTTCCTTCCTTCCTTCCTTCCTTCCTTCCTTCCTTCCTTCCTTCCTTCCTTCCTTCCTTCCTTCCTTCCTTCCTTCTCCCTCCCTCCCTTATCTCTCTTTCTTTTCTTTCTTTCTTTCTTTCTTTCTTTCTTTCTTTCTTTCTTTCTTTCTTTCTTTCTTTCTTTCTTTCTCTTTCTTTCTTTCTTTCTTTCTTTCTTTCTTTCCTCTTTCTTTCTCTTTCTCTCCCTCCCTCCCTCCCTCCCTCCCTCCTTTCCTTCCTTCCTTCCTTCCTTGCTTCTTTCTTTCTTTCTTTCTTTCTTTCTTTTTTCTTTCTTGTCTGTCTAAAAAATTAGTAGTTAAACATAGTTTTCTATACCTGTGTCTGGAATCTATATTCACTTCCCTTGTTTTATATATTTGTCTCTCTACCAACATCACATAGTCTTGATTACTAAAGCTACACAGTAAGGCTGTAGAGTTCTTTTACATGTGTTGAAATCAACTTACTAATATTTTGTTGAGTATTTTTGCATCCAAGCTTCTGAGAGATATTGGTATGTAGTTTTGTTTTTTATTACTGGCTCATTTTCTAGGAAAGCCACCTGAGCCTAGAATTAAAAGTTTTTAATTCACCTAATTTAATGTTTATAAGACTATTTAAATGATTTATTTCATCTTGCCTGAGTGTTGGTTATAGTATTAGAGGAATTGGTTTATTTCTTCTAAGTTGTTGGCTGCAATAGCATAAAGTTATTCAGGGTATTCCTTTGGTTTTCTTTTTAATTGCTGCCCTTTCTATAATGATATTCTGTTTCATTCTTGGTATTGTTGAGTTACTTCTCTCTTTTTCATTATTGCTAGAAGTTTATCAAGTTTATTGGGTTTTTAATTTTGAGGAATCAGATTTTGTTTCATTGATTTTTTAACACTGTTTTCCTATTTCAGTTTCATTGATTTCTATTTTTATTCACCATTATTTTCTTTCGTCTACTTGGTTTCAGTTTACTTTGCTCTTTTTCTACGTTCTTAAGATGAAGTCTTAGATTATGGATTTCTTTTTCCTTTTCTGATAGAAGCATTTAGTGTTATAAATTTCCTTCTCTGCATTTTTGTGAATGATCATGGAAGTTGAAAAAGAAATGTATGCTGAGTGATTGTTCTGTGAAGTGTTTTACATGTGAGTATGTTTAAATTTTGTTTTGTGTGTTATGTTTAGATTTTCTATAACCTTGCTGATTTTATGCCTAGTAGTGCTACTATTTGATAAGAGAGAAGTGTTAAAATTCTTAATAATATTGGTAATTTTTCCATTTCTTTTTTCAGTTCTATGAGTTTTCACTCTATATATTTCAAAGCTTTGCTACTTGGTGCATATGTATTTAAGTTTGTATGTTTTTGGTATGGTATGTTTTACTAGTATATTGATTGTTTAATTATTATATAATGTTTTTGTATGTCTGGTAATATTCTTTGTTCTGATTTTTATTTTATCCAATTTTTCTTTTTAAAAATGAATGATTACATGGTATATTTTTTCCCATCTTGTTCACTTTTAATATGTCATTGAATTTAAAGTACCTTTTCTGTTAATAGCATATAATTAGGTCATTAAAATATTTTTCTCTGCCAATATCTGCTTATTAATTTGTATAGTTAGACCATTTGCATTTAAGATAGTTATTGATTCATTAGGACTTAAGTCTGTTTTTTTAATATATTTTTTTCATTATTTCCTCTCTTTCTCTTTCTTCTGTTCTTCTTGGCTTCTTGTGCATTACTTGAACACTTTTTAGGATTTCATCGCTTTGTGTTTACAGTTGTTGAGCATATATTTTGTGTAGTTTTCATAGTAGTTGCTCTAGGTATAGCAACATACATAGGTGACTTACCAGTTTCCTGGTATCAATATTTTACCACTTTGAGTCAAGTGTGAACACCTTATTTCCATTGTAGTCCCTTTACCTTCCCCACTTTTAAATATATTTATATTTTCTTGATTAACACAGTGTTATAATTTTTGTTCTAATAATCAAATATGATTTCTAAAACTCATAGGGGAAAAAAGAATGGACTGCATGCACTCATATCTGATGCTCTTTTTATTTTTATTTTTTCCTTCCAGAAGCTCCAAGATTTTTTTTTTTACCATAGCTTTTCTGTTTGAAAAAATTTCTATAGTCATGCATTAAGAATAGGTTCTCTAGTGACAATTCTTTTGATTCCTTATCTGAAATTATACTCACTTAGCAAAATGTCTTTAAAGAAGTAGATGGGATTTTAATTGGTAAACTATATTAGTCATTGAAGTCCATCAAAACAGTTTTGAGGAGAAGAGTTTAAAATTAGTAGCTAATTTGGGACTTTAGGACACAACATAATCAACAGTTCAAGTGCTGTAGAAATGTTTACCTGAAACCTAAGTACTTTTATTGATCACCACATTAAATTTAATTTTCTAAATAAAAATTAAAAAACTAGATATGCAGAGAGTATAATAAGTAAAAAAAGGAAAATGCACCCAGATTGCTACCAATCCCAAAGTTCAGAACTCACCAATATTTAGAAACATCATAGCTCCTGTTTAGTTGAACTACTCTGTAATAATTCCTTGAAAAGACAAAAGACAAAAACCAAAAAAACAAACAAACAAAAAAACTCAGCCCCAGAAAAGTAAACAAGAAACCAGATATTGCCAGTTAACCAAGTTGTAAGCCAGCACTCTGATTGGCTATCCTCCTTCTTTCTCAAGAAAGGAAACAGGAAGTCTTTATTCATTGACAAGCTGCCCACTGGAGAAATTTAGAGCGTAGGCAAGAAACAAACAAACAAACAAATTATAAAGCCAAGTATGTAATATAAACTCAACAATATTAAGTAATTACCATTGTTTTCTGCTGGGTTTTATTATTATTCTTTTTCTCTTTAGCACAAATAACTAAAAGTGAGCAGTTAGGGTGCTGAGTCACTGTTCTGTATCTTTTGGTGACAATGAGCCTATATCTATCTGCTACTGAAATTATGCAACCAAGCCACCAACAGAAAGAAGTCAGATCAGTGCAAATTTAGTGGGAACCTGGATAGGGGACCTGCATGTGAGAATCAGAAAGGTTTAAATTTAGATCTTGACTCAACATTAGAGTCCTTATCTTTGTTTCTTTACATATAGTGGGAAGATAGCAGGCTCTACTTGATGGTTAGTAATAATTTATGTAAAGTGTCATACATGTGGCAATAACTACTCACTAAGTCCTCCTGTGTTATTGAATTAATTATCATAATCTTAAACATACATGAGTCTGCCTGTATCCTGATTAATTATAGTATTGGGCAATGACTCCCTTTATTCTTACCCGTAACTTTCTTATAGAAAATAGAGACTTACTAGTGAGTGAAATAATTTATTATTCTAAATAGCTTTGATGTTCTAAATTCAGTGGAAGTATTAATTGATGATAAGCAAAGAAAACTCATAAAAAGCATATTAAATTTTCTGAATTCTTTCAGTGTACTTAAGATTGAGAGTTTAATATTTTTTAAGAATAAGAAGCTGATTTTCACAAAAGACTAAAATCTTCTTAAGAATGACAGAAATGGGTAATATTTAAAAATCATTCTTGGAAACAATTACCAAGTATATTTTTCTCTTGCATTAAAATAATATTTTATTAAGTAAAACATACGTGTCTGAATTTGTTTTTATCTAACAAAGCAAAATAGTTAGAGATTGATATTGAATTGATATTATGGTAGAAACAGTTGCAGTTCTTTGCTGGCAAAAAAAAGATAATCAAAATAGATTGAATTAAATAAGTAACATATGCTAATCTGTTACTATAAATGGAAAAATGCTATATAGAGTATAATGTGTTACTATTGGCAAACTAACTGCTAATATTAATAAGTGGCATTGTTGCATTCCTAATGCCAATGATGTTAAACATCTGCTACTATGAAGAAGCCAGTTCATAAAATCCTAAGTGCATTTTACTTTTCCCTAAAATCTTTGGTCTTTAGAAGGAATATGGGCCAAACCTATGCTCCATTTTTATGATACTTGCCCTTTATCAACATTAAAATTTTTGAAGATCAGTTTGTTTATTTTGCTGGTGAGGAAAGGAGAACTTCTTGCTTCTTGCAATATAACATTAATCTATTTATGTTTGCAGCATAGAAGGAGTACTGTTTATAAGTTCAAAGCATGCTGCAAGCAGAGAGTGTTATCAACTCTAGTTTGTTCACTGTTAATATCCTCAAATAAATAATTTAACCATTCTATAGAAAGGGATTAAACCATTTTTGCTTTCTTTACTGGAGACTAAACACATGATATCACATTTCAAAAAGTTTGAGCATCTATTTCTAATGTAGATAAGCAAAGCTAAGGTTTTGGTCTGTGGTTACAGCCATGGTCATTGCAACATGTCATTGAGAATTCATACTTTGGTGCTCATTTTGGCCTTTAAACTGTTCATTTGTACTGTGAACTAGATTATATGCTTCTGTCAGTTAGCTAAATGCATTTCAAGTCAATTTACTAAAATAGTCACTGTTAAGTGGTACATTTGGACAGTTGACACCTTTGACATTTTCTAAAATAACAAAAATAACTGTATTTAAGTGTATGATTTATGAACATTGTGTACTTACAGAACTTCCATATGATTATGGTTTTTGTTTTAGCTGCTAAAACTCTTTCCACAATCTGCTGAAAGGGCAACTAATTAGTGCTGTGTGATCAGATATTTAACACAGATATCCAAAAATAGATAATATAAATTCAGAATCTATGATCTTGCTGCTTCTTAGAATTGCCTTTGTCTAACAAGAAGAGAACAGCTTGAGACCACAGCAAAGGCAGAGAAAGTAAGGAGGAAAGGATAAGATTGATAGCAGATTGCCTTTATGAAACACGTATTCTGTGGTATAAATACGGAAAGCAACTTGCAATGATTAAAAAGTATTTTGAATCCTTAGTTGTCTTCTAGATTGCTGGCCTCTATTAAAAATGTCTTAAAATAATAGATAGCTTTAATTCTTCAAGGAAAAGAAAAATTATATCATCTAAATGATTTTCCATATTTATAATATAGCTGTGACTTGACTGCAGGGGGGGTACAAAATCTCTTGTATTGCAAGTTTTAAATGTACTAGGCTAAGGTTTACTTAATTAGAACCTTGAGGCAATAAAAGAGCCCTTCTTAAAATTCTGTGATTCTTAATATGCTAAATAATGCAAAGCTTCGACTCTTCAAGCATGAGACACACATCTGGCAGCTTAACATTTAAATTACAGGGGGAAAATTTCTCACTTCAGTAGTAATTTTCTTATAAAAAGGAATAGGAAATGAATTTTAACCAAATTTAATTTCTTTTTAGATTTCCATCTTGTCTAATTGCAGGCATTTTTCTAGGTTCTTCGTATTTGTATGACATACATATTTTCTGTCCATTATATTAATTTTATTTTGAGATGATTCTCACTGTTAAAACTCTTGAAAAACAGTTCTATAGTTTACTTGTTTTGAGAAATCTGATTTCAAATGATAAGATAATGGTATAGAAAACAAAGCAAAATAAAATTTTAGTGACCCACAAAAATATTACTGACAAAAGACATTTTACATTTAGTTCCATTTTCAAGATTTAACTTTTTAAAATATGAATGTTTTTTCTGTCTGGTCATTTGGGGGGGAGGGCTTTTTTCCATGCAACATTTATTATAAGCAACATTTTTCTTTGTATTTCTCCATGAGACAGTATCAGAGCTTTGATTACTTTGACAAAGGTCATTTGAAAACACCATTACAAATATGCCAAGTAAAAAGATTAGCACAACTCAGAGAAAACACACTTTTATAAACATATGCATTTATATATAGGTAGGGTATTGTAATGTTATACAGTTTTGACAAGTGTTTTCCTTGTGCACCTCATGCATTATTAAAAATATGACTGTTTCATTTATTTTTTATAGGTGATCTCAGCTGACATATTCCAAAGGCATCAGGAGGTTACTGTTATTTATAATTATTTGATCTTTTTCTTGAATATAAAAATGAACTAATAATTAAATTGAGTAATAGTTCCATAAAATAAAATAGACTTTCAAAATGATTAACCCATATTTGTATTACTAACACATAAACATGGGTGCTGGTTAGCCTGTGACAAATGCATGTATCCATTTCCACTTTTTAGTTAAAAAAAATAAACAATATTGCAACTTCAAATTTTTGTTATGGCAGAGTAGTGGAACCAGATTAGCCTTTCTGCTATAATCAATCATTAAACTGGACAGAATGTTTGAAGCAATTCTTTTGGGGGCATTGCCATAAGGAAGCATAAGAATAGAAACTTTTGAGATAAACCCTGACTCTCTGCTAGGGCACAACTTTCTGACTGTAGAGCAATGAAATGGAGTCTAAGTAAAGGAAGTTCTACTGAACTGAAGAAACAAAGTCTGGCATATAGAGCAACTGAAGCAGCTGCAGAGTGGAACAGAGTGGGGAGGTATGTGGAGGGAAACCCGAAGTCAGTATAGGGACTGGCTCATGAGTCCTTCAGTGACTATTATTAATACTCTGTTGCATATTTAAAACTTGCCCAGAGACTAGATCTTAAAAATTCTCATTACAATAAAAACATTTTATAATGATGGTGGTGGATGTTCACTAGATTTAATGTGATCATTTCACCATATATACAGATATCAAATCTTTATGTTATACACCTGAAACTAATATAATGTGTATGTGAATTATACCTCAAAAATTGTGAAACATGCATTGACAGAAAATAAAAAATTAAAATTTTTAACCATTGTTTGAAATTTTAACACCCCTTTGATTAATTGATAAAACAATGTGACAAAAAATGAATAGAAAAGGACATAGACTATCTAAATGACAATATCAACTAACTTGACTTAATTGATAGAAAGCACTTCACGTAAACAAAACAATATGCATGTGCTTTTCAAGGGGACATAGAATGTTTGCAAGCTAGATCACATAATGAGTTTAAATTATCTTAATAGATTTCAAAAGATTTAAATATTATAGGATCTGTTTCTCCAACTTAATGGAGGAAAATTAAATATCTCCTTTTTTAAATAAACAAGGCAAGGATGTCTAATCTCATCACACTATAAATTTGGAGGCCTGGCCAGTGCAACAAAACTAGAAGAAAACATAAGAGAAATCTTCATAATCTTGGCAAATATTTATTAGACAAGACACAAAAATTATTCACTTTAAAAGAAAAATTATGCATCGGATTTTAACAAAATTATACTACCGTATTTCCCCATGTATAAGACACACCTTAATTTGGGGGCCTGAATTTTGAAAAAAAAAATGTCTTACATAAAGTTATTGAACTCAAGCTTTATTCATCATAAAATTCATACAACTCCTCATCACTCTTTAAACTCCTATCCATTAACTGTCCTCATCTGTGTCTGACAATGAATCGCTGTCTTCAACAATAAGCGCAAAAACAAGCACGGAAAAAGTGGGAAATGCAAGTAAAAAAACTACAACCATGTATAAGATGCACCCAGTTTTTAGTCCCCAAATTTTTTGAAAAAAGTGGTGCATCTTTTACATGGGGAAATATTTTTTTCTCTTCATGTTACCATTAGGAAAAATAAAAGGCATATTACAGACTGAGAGATACCATCTGCAATACTGTATCTGGCAAATAATTTGTATTCAGATTATATAATCCTTACAATTTACTACTAATAAAAAAACCCTCACTTTAAAAAGTTATAATACTTGGACAGAAGTTTCACAGAAGAAGAAATGACATATCTAATTAATTAATTAATAATTCCTAACAATCTTTAGTCATTAAGAAATGCAAATTAAAACTATAATGTGTTACCACTGGACATCCACTAATATGCTAAAATTAAATAGAATAACAACACCAACTACTAATAACAATTTGGCAGAAACTTTCATACATTACTGGTAGAAACAAAAATAGTACAACTACTTTGGAAAACTCACAGCTTTTTAAAAAAAACTTAACAAACACAATATGAACTGAATTCCACTCCTATGTATTTACCATGAGAAATAAAACTATACCCACAAAAAATGGGTGGAAATTGGAAGTGAATGTTCATAAATGCATTAATAGATGAATTAATAAATAAATTTCAAGGCATTCATCAAAAGGAATACTAATTAGCAATAAAAAGTGATGATTCCCAAAATACTATTCTGAGTGGAAGAAGCCAGCAAGAAAAGAATAAATACTGTACTATTCCATATGTATGAAATTTTATATCAGAATTCTAATCTGTAGTTTTTGAAATTAGGTAAGTGGTTCCCAGGTGTGTGTGTGTTTATGTGCATGTGTGTGTGTTAGGGATAAGGTAATTGACAGCAAAGGGCTTGGGAAAATTTTAGGGGGTTATGCAAAATATTTAAGTTTTGAGGGAGTTACACAAGTGCACATATTTTTCAAAACTTATTGAGTTAAAATGTACACTTTATTGGATGTAAATTAGAACTCAACACTTTGGTTTTAAAAAATAAAAATATTTAATTCAGATATTCTGGATTTAACTAGGGGAAATGCAGTGTGTGGTATCAAAGTTTCCAGTGACAGCATGATATCATACAAATGTTAATCTAAGCAAAGAATGAGGTGGTGCTTGCTCTTACCTTTTATCATAAATATATCATGCAGGGTTCATGTGATAAGGTCTTGATATAATGGGAGTTTGTGGTGAACCATTAGTCCTCCGTTGATTTTATTAGCAGCCCTGCCTCCAGTCTTAAAAAATTGGTTCATATGTCTAGTCAAGGCTAATAATAAAACAAAATGTTATTGATGTCTTTTATTTTCAGACTGTAGTTATAAATTGAGAAGGAAGGCAGAACTTGGTTACAGTCTTCTCTATTTCTAAGTGTTATACTTCTACCCCTTCTACTCCATCTTGAGAATCATGGTTGTTGATTTCTTCAGGATTTGATCAAAGGCAGGGCAGGGATAGAAGACAGAGAAAGGCTTATTTCTCTAGTGTTGTCATAATTATAGGAGTTGTTAGGTTTTTAAAAGATGACCCGGCCCTGGCCGGTTGACTCAGTGGTAGAGCATCGGCCTGGCATGCAGAAGTCCCCGGTTCGATTCCCGGCCAGGGCACACAGGAGAAGCGCCCATCTGCTTCTCCACCCCTCCCCCTCTTCTTCCTCTCTGTCTCTCTCTTCCCCTCCCGCAGCCAAGGCTCCATTGGAGCAAAGATGGCCGGGCGCTGGGGATAGCCTTGGCCTCTGCCCCAGGCGCTGGAGTGGCTCTGGTCGCAACAGAGCGATGCCCCCGGAGGGGCAGAGCATCGCCCCCTGGTGGGCAGAGCTTCGCCCCCTGGTGGGCGTGCCGGGTGGATCCCGGTGGGGCGCATGCGGGAGTCTGAATGTCTCTCCCCGTTTCCAGCTTCAGAAAAATACAAAAAAATAATAATAATAATAAATAAATAAATAAATAAATAAATAAATAAAAGATGACCCTTTCTTTCGTGGAACACTAATATGTTTCTTTAGGCATATTTACTTTTCATATTCTTCTTTTTGTCACGGGTCTTTCACTTTGCACTGGTTTGTTACCACTCCTTTATTAGAACTGTGCACATAGAAGTACATTTTTAAATTTCTTCCCTGTATATATGACTATAAGTGCTGAAAGAGAAAAAGTAAGTAGTCACCATTGAATGGAGAAACACAGTAGCATACGTGCATTAAGAAAGAAAAACAGGCCCTGGCCACATAGCTTTATTGGTTAAAGCTTCACTCTGAAGCACAGAAGTTGCCAGTTCAATCCCTGGTCAGGGCACATATAGGAATAGACCAATGTTCCTGTCTCTTTCTCTCCCTTCTTCTTTTTCTCTAAAATCAATAAAAGTATTTTTAAAAAAAGAAAAAAGAAATAAATATTACCCCAAGCTAATCAGCACACTAAGAAGAGGAAAAGAGAGAAAAAAAATAATTAAATAAATAAAAAAAATAAAACATATAATTTTTTATAATAGCTATAATAGCATAATAATTCCCCCAGTAAAAGACACCGTGTCACTGGGTTTTAAAAGAAAATTCCAGCTATATGGTATTTACAGTCAATATCTGTAAGATAGTGATAAAAAATAAAAAGTTGAACACCTATGGATAAACTAAGTGATATCAGAAAATTAAAACAAAAATAAAGCTGTTTTTAGAGCCAATATCAACATCAGGTAAATTGGTATTTAAAGTTTAAGAGGGTCTAAGCAGTAAAAGAAAAACACTATCTTAGTGATAAAAAGTATAGTTTATGAAAAACATCTGATACAAGCAATATGCACCAAATATCATAGCAGCTGACTAAAAAACCTAACAAGTTTATTTTTTTAAAAAATGTATGTGAGGGCATATATATAAAATACAATAGTGGAGGCAACCCTCTATGATCATAATCTAATTAGATTATAAATGAATGATTCAAATTTGATTTCACTGGTGGCAAGGATTTGGGAAAATACATTTTCTTATATATTGCTTGTAGAACTTTTTAAAAAGTTTTTTTAGAAAGCAACTTAATAACATCTATTAACATTTAAAATATGCAAAATTTTGACCCAGCAATCTTGCCCTGAAAATCCCTCACAGAACTAAAAGCACATGTATAGATGGGTGCATGTACAAATATTTCATTGTAGTATTATTTTGTTAGAAAAACAAAAATGAGCCAGGGCACACAGGAGAAGCGCCCATTTGCTTCTCCACCCCTCCGCCGCGCTTTCCTCTCTGTCTCTCTCTTCCCCTCCCGCAGCCAAGGCTCCATTGGAGCAGAGATGGCCCGGGCGCTGGGCATGGCTCTGTGGCCTCTGCCTCAGGCGCTAGAGTGGCTCTGGTCGCAATATGGCGACGCCCAGGATGGGCAGAGCATCGCCCCCTGGGGGGCAGAGCACCGCCCCTGGTGGGCGGGCCGGGTGGATCCCGGTCGGGCGCATGCGGGAGTCTGTCTGACTGTCTCTCCCTGTTTCCAGCTTCAGAAAAATGAAAAAAAAAAATAAAAAATAAAAAAAAAAAGAAAAACAAAAATGAAGAAGACAAGTGAATGTTCATCAGTAAGGAATTGTTAAATTATGCTATAATAAGCAGCATAATGTATTATACAGTCATTTAAAGTAGTAAATTAGAGTTATAATTACTGACTTGAAGTGAATTCCATGAGGTATTTTTTAGTATAAAAGAGTGTAGGCAGTTATTATGGTATATAATCTCCTTTTTTTGTGCAACACTGAAGAATACCTCTATCAATATATATATCCATATGTTATATATATGTGCATGTGTATATTTGATTACAGAATCATTAAGTAAACAAAATGAGTTATATGTACAGGTGGAATGGAAAGGTGTTAGGAAGCTATGGATGGAAGATATGAAGGAGGATCAAGGGAAAAAATCCATTTTAAGTAAAAGATAATTAGATGTGCAGTTTATGACTTGCAGAGATGACCATATTTTTGAAAAGAACCAGTTGTGAACAGAAGCATGATTCTCTTTCAGTTAAAAGTCTTTATCTTCTATTTATCATCTATCTATCCTTTATCTATCCTCTATCATCTATCTAATCTGTCTATCATCTATCTATCATCTATCTATTCTCTATATCTATCATCTATCTATCATCTATCATTTATCTATCTACCTATCATCTATCTATCTATATCATCTCTATCTATCTATCTATCTATCATCTATCTATCTATCTATCTTCATCATCTATCATTTATAAGTCTGCCTGTGTCTATATGCTTGTACATGTGAATTTGGGAAAATGATAAAGGCTTAAGTCACAGTTATGACAAGAGAGGAAGAAGTATATATAAAAGCTTCTTAATGAGGTAGAAGAGAAAACAGAAAATACTTATCTGAATGACAATAGAGAAGGAAAATCTATGACAGACAAAGAGGTTTGGAGTCTCTGGCTTGGAGAATAGCAAAGTAATAAAGATAAATAAATAAATGCAGAGAAGGAGCCCCTTGAGAGAAATAAAGACCTGTTGTGTTTTGTGTGTCTAAGTGTGGGATGTTAGAAAGACTCCCAGATGTCATGGTTACTTATCTAAATGGAATTGGAAAAGTAGAAAAGAACAACATACAAAAATCTCATTAGTTCTTTGTTTATTTATAGTTTGTTTATTTATATAAGGTCTACTGGAAAGTTCTGTCCGTTTTTGGAATGAAACAAAATACAAATTTTTCTTACCATCAATAAACTTTATTAAATAATATAATTGCCATTATTATTAATGATTTCTTGTCAGTGTGAGGGCAATTTGTATATCTCATTTTTGAAAAATGTTTTATCTTTTGATGCAAAAAATTGAACCAGTGCTTGTTTGATATCTTCTTCATTTTTGAATTTTTTACCCTTTAAAAAATTTTGTAAAGACAAAAACAAGTGATAGTCGGAGGGTGCTAAGTCTGAGGAATATGGTGGATGTGACAGACATGCTTCTGTAGCATTTCTTCCTTGTTGAAATTTGTAAAAATTACAGTGGCGTAAATGAACTTTATCAGTAGCCATGGGTACACTATGGCTTCACACATAAGACTAACGTGAATCAACTTTCTTTTAGTTAATTTGCTATGTCAGTATGTATACATTAAGTGATAAAAATAGAGAGGCACACATGGGCCAAATAAACATGTGCTTATGTGTCGAAACGTTGTGATAGAAACGGACAGAACTTTCCAGTAGACCTTATATATAACGTATTTGACTATATAGTAAGTAAAAAAATTTTAAGCTTGAAAGTAAAATAAATAAATAAAACATCAATAAAGAAAAACATTGATATGTACAATTACATAATATTGAAAATTACATTCTACACACAGATACACATACACATACCTCAGAGAAATTAAAAGGCACACTGCAAACAAAAATATTTTGAACCATTGTGTCAGGCAAAATGTTAATATCTTTGATATGGAAAGATAAAAATCCTAAAGAAAATATTAAATATTCTAACTGAAAAAAAATGGAAATGGGAATTTACAATGTAAAAACAAAAAAATGCTCAGCAAGCAAAAAAATATTCAGATTTCTTAGAATGATAGTATTGAAAATTTAAACAACAATGAAATGTTATTTTGCTTATAAGCAATAAAAAAATATGGTGAGTTTTAGCAAGGATTTGGATAATAGGATATTTTTATACATTGTTGGCTGCAGTTTGAATTTTGATGGTTCTTTTTGTGATGAATTTTTTATTTAATATTCCTGATCTTAGATGCTTTTTTTTTGTGAAAAGCATAAAAGAATACCAATATTTTTGTAAAATTTATTCAATATATTGTAAATGTTAGAGGGCATTGGTTAAAGTTTTATAGTGTACTACTGTGCACTGATTAAAAAATATTTTGAGAAACATTAATAAGTAAGAAACATGATATAAATGTTATAAAGGATGCAAACTGCATTTATGATATAATGATTTGGTAATTTGTATTATGTTCACATTAATATAATGTATAATATTTATTGCATAGTAGATATAACTATAAAATGTATATTAATAATTATCTGATGTATATAAAATTACTATATAAATTTTTATAAAATGGAAGATATGTTTTAGAGCAAAGAAATGTTCTCATTTTACATTAGAACAAAGAAAACTTTAAGGACTTTTAGGAAATTCTTTAGTAAGGACTTTATTCCCTGAACATGCACAACATTCCTACATTTTAACATATGGTGATATAAATTATCTATACATTCAATAAGCAATTGCCCATGCTAGGTAGGATTTCTAACATGGTCTTCCCAAAATGTCTAAGATCTAATCTTCAGAATCTGTATGCATCAGGAGTAAAATTATCCAGGTGAACAAAATCTAATCACATGCACCTGTAAAGAATGGAACGTTCTCAGGTGTGTTGGTAGCAGAAGAGATGGTAGAAGGAAAAGTTGCAGAGATTCAAAGCATGAAAAGGATGCATCTGCTCTTGCTGGCTTGAAGATAGAGAAGACCACATTAAAAGAATGAGAAGGAAACGAATCACAGGATACCTATGTGAACTGCAGCCCTAACTGAGACACTAGTTTTAATCTTGTAAAACTTGAAGAAGACAAACCTGTTAAGCCATGCTATGCTCAGATTTCTGTTTTCCAAAAAATGTGAAACAATAAATAGATACCCAGCAACAATAGAAATTAACATATTTTTCATTGTTAAAAACTGTGTGTGAGTAGTTCTCAAGTAAGATATAATGGAGAGATTAAATGCATAGATTTTTAAGTCAAGTAGACTTGGGTCTAAATTTCAGATTTATCACTGATTTGGGGAAAGTTCCTCGACTTAATTCAAGTCTTAATTTCCAAATCTGTCATATGAAGTAATGATAGCTCCTCTGGCAGTTTATTATTTTATTTCATTGCATTTTTGGGGTATGTATGTGTGTGTGCATACACAGCATAATGTATAAAATCTTCTTAGAAAACACTAAAATGCATTTTATTATTATTTTATAATTGTTATTTCAGCTAGCAACTATACACTGAATATTTAAGTTATCAAGTTTGAAAAAGAATGCTATATTTAAAATCCAAATAAAAATGTTTATTTTTGTTTTCTGCTTTTTTCTATTCTCCTCTCTTATCTTGATTTTGACTGTATCAACCTTACCGGCAATAAATTATGTCTTAGACTTAAAGTAAGGAAGTTCTTCCAATGGTTTACATGATCCTCACCTCAAAAAGCAAAGTGTCAAGCTTCTCACAGAAGCCGCTCCTGACCCATGTAACTCCCTGAAGAAGGATATTTTTTGGTTTCTGACTTTAGTTTGGCATAGTACACTAAGGCAGGGTCAGAAGATATGATGAAACTGTTAATGTTTGAAATGCATGATCGCAGATGGGGCTGAGGAGAATAGGCTGGCTGGGTCATTTTTAGGAACAAAGGCATCAAGACTATGTACTAAAAATTTTACACTATGACAATCCCATGAGAAAATGGTCACATCAGCAATCATAAAGTACAGGGGCTGGCAGAGTTCAAACCCTGAGTGGAGAGAAGAGGATAGGCAGCAAAGATTTGCTGCTTGTGGTATATGACACACGTACACTTAACAAAATTGTTGGATCAACTTCTATGTCAAAGCTGTGGTTCTCCTGAAGCATTCCAAGCTCTAGCAGCTTCTGAGCCAGGATATTTATTACAACACCCTGGGGGTAGACCCTGGCATGTGGGTTTATTGAACTGAGGGGTAGTCAAGTCAATGACAGGCATGATGCTGAAGTAATACCTGCTTATGTGATATCTCTATTTGTTTGTAATTTAAGAAACAGTCATTAAACTCTGTTTCAGGCACTGTGTTAGACTTACAGGAGAAACAAAGGTGAACAAGGCACACTGCCAGCAAGGAGTTTCTGATCAAGAGCGTTTTTTTTTCTCAAATGAAGATGTTTTGCACCACTGAGGGACATTTGACAACCTCTAGAGACAGTTTTGTTATATAAATACAATTTAAATTACATTTAAAGGAACGACATTGATTTTGCTTATCACAGCTGAGGGAAGGGAGAAGAAGTGGAGGTGCTATGGCATCTAGTGGGTAGAATCCAAGGATACTGCTAAACATCCTGTAAAATACAGGACTCAGAACAAAGAATGATCTAATCCAAAATGTCAGTGGTGCTGAGGTTGAAAACCTGTGGTATAAAATAAGTCAGGAAAGATGTGATAAAAGTATCTCAGGTAGGAAGTACTGGGTACAGGCAGAGACAGCATTCCCTACTCTCAAGATTTTATACTGAATCATTGGTAGGAAATGCACAGGAGTCTCTTTGAAAATTTGATCCTGAAAATATAGCTAATGATAGAGAATCTTACTCAGATGAGGGAAGGAAAGCAGATCAAACACAGCTGCTGCTTATAAATTGCATACCCATGGTGTAGCCAGTAGTAGAGTTCTACTCATAATTTATACACTGAATTAAAACCAGGAGCGTAATACAGCTATAAGCCTCTTTCTTAGTATTATTTCTTTAACCCCCATTTGTCAGGCCTTCTGTAAGCTCTTAGATTTCAGTTGTGTAAGTTTGCATATCCTCTGAAGTGAAAATCTGTAATGTTTTTTTTGCACCTTTTGTTTTTAACCCTAGGAAGCATTTTTAATAAAATTGGTTCTTGTGCTATGGACTGTGATCTTGATCTCTTAAAAGAAGACCAGGAATTTCACAATAAGGTAAGATGAAGGCTGTAGAAGTTGACTTTGAAAAGATCATGAAAACAGTAGTCCCTGATGATTAACTATGATTTCTTAAAATATATTTCCAGGTAGAAAGTAATTTGGTCTTCAAAGGAGGTTTTGAAGTGCAGGATATGCTAAAGGAGCTGATGTTTATAAAATCAGTAATGCCAATAAATTTTTATTACATCCAAATCAGACTTCTTTAAGATGTTGAAGACGTTAGTTAAATTAATCAGTCTATATTATTTTTCCCAGCATGGGCAGAGTAATTAGAAAATGTGCTGATTGTACTATGTTTTATTTGGCGTGATCAATGCTGCCATGAATTCTGTCCAGAGACTATCTTGATAAATTTGTATAAATTACATAGCCTGGGCTTCGAAATGTTGGTTACATTAATTTTACTGGTATTACTAAATCCAATGTTTAGATACCTAACCATTTCCAAAGTATTTATATAGATCACGTGCCTTTTAGCTCTAAGTCAAAATACTTAGCTTGGGTAGAAATTTGAAGTAGACTGACCTACAACCCTGCCCTTTCCAAGACAGATGATCTAAATCATTATCTTAATTCTCTACTCTTCTGACTAAATAAATATGGTGTACAGACAAATATTATGCTGTTACCTTGAAACTAAGTTTGTTTTCATCTTAAATAGGTAACTACCATCTGATCAAATAAATGAGTTTTTAATGTTCAGATGAGCACTTATAGCATTTACAGTTGTGGTTGTTTCTGTACTGTAGCTTGTATTAAAGACAAAAGCTTAGGAATCATGTTTGGTAAAATTTGAAAATGTACTGATGCTAGAAAATTACTAGGTGCCAGGAAATGTTCTTGGTCTTCTATATCAAATGAGTCATCTTATTCTCACAAACTAATGGGAAAGATACTACTATTATTATCATTTTCCTTATTTTACAGGTGACAAAAATAAGGCATGGGAGATGGAGTAAGTTAGCCAAAATAACTTTGTTGATAAGTGTATACACAGGATTTGAAACAGCCTTTCTGTTTCTAGAACTCATATTTGTATAAGTGTATACACAGGATTTGAAACAACCTTTCTGTTTCTAGAACTCATATTTGTATCCATCATGAAGTAATACTTCAAAAAGTTGTGTATATCTTTCTTCTTCCAGCCAGCTTTTATATATATTTAATTTTAAAGAGAGAGAGAGAGGGGGGGGGGAGGGAGGAAGGGGGAGAGAGAGAAGAAGGGGGAGAGAGAGAAAGAGAGAGAGAGAGGTAGAAACATTAATATGTTGTTCCACTTATTTATGCATTCATTAGTTGATTCTTATATGCGCCCTGACCGGGGATCAAACCTGCAACCTTGGTGTATCACGACAACAATGATGCTCTAACCAACTGAGCTACTTCTTGGATCTTATGACATTAACTTAAGGGCTAGGATATGGAAACAAAGGACCATTTGCTGAGAAGGAAAAAAGTTCACATCCTTTATAAATATTATGTATTAGATATTTTATGTAATCTCTTTGGGGGACTAAAGAAGGGATATCTCCATGAAACTTTTAAGATATTATAGCTCTAATATTAGCCTTTTAAATAGTTTTGTAAAATTCTCATATCAATTTTTGGCCTTAAAATTTGGGATTACAAGAAAGGCTGAAGTAGGTAAAATGAAATATAACACAATCAACCAAAAAAACTAATTTTTTTCCCTCTCTTTTCTGAGTTTACATGTTTAATTAAGGTGTTCTCTTTATATTTAATTTTTAATAATACATTCAAAAATTGTGATTCAAGCTTTTCCCTGGAGGTCAAGCACTATAGGAAGGTGTCTCAAGCTTGAATTTCTTCAGGAAGCAGTTTGTGCATGTTGGCAATATGTCTCAGTAAGATCATTGTTGTGAGAAGACAGAGCCAAAAGCACAAGTGACACAGTGCTATGGGCTGGGAAGGTTATAATATTTATTAAATCTAAATTTGAGGCTCCCTATTCTGATTTAAGCATTTTCTTATTTTTTTTATCTTCTTATGGTATTAGCAATTCATTTGGATCTTCAATTGATATTAAATACTCTAACCTAGATAATTCACTGGTGGGTTGTGAGAAAATAAAGTTAATATTTCTTCATATGCCAAGCATCAGTTTTTCAAATAACAGATTACCAGAGGAAAATGAAGATTTGTGGTCCCAACTGGTAAAAAATACTAGTTGTTCTCCAGTGGACAGAGACAGAAGCCAAGGTTTTATTTACTTGAGGGTCTTTTCAGGTAAATCCTAAACTACTCAGCCAGAGCCATTTCTAGGTACTGCCAATGGAAAGCCTCCTGAAAACTTCTTTGATAAACACATCAGACATTCATTAAAGAAAGAAGAAATAGTGTTCTTGCTGAATGTTCTTAGGATTTAGGCTGGATTTAATTTGGAGCTATAATTTTTTTTGGATGATAATAACAGCACTGATGGAATTGAAAATGATGTCATATTTATTTGCTTTGATACTTCAGATGCACCTGGTATTTGTTTCTATTATCTATGATTTGCAGTTCTGTGATCTTATTAATGCAAGCCTCTTAGCAGAGTACCTTCACTCCAAACCTTTCTCCCTTTTAAAAAAGTAGTGCCCATTGCTTAGGAAGGCATTAAAACTTCCACGTTGCTCACTTCTGATCTTCCCAGGGCAGTTCAAAAGCATCAGTAATCCTCAGGATTCAGCCCTTTATTCACTATTTCCTCTTTCTAAGGCTCTCTTTTCATGAAACAATCCCCTTGCTCTTCATCTGGCCAGATGGGCAAATGAACAGTGCTCCTCAGAGTTCCATCCAAAGACCCTGTTAAGAGTTTGGGGAAAAATGCTGCTGTTAAATGGAGCTTCATTGTGCTAGTTCCATAATGCTTTCCCACTGCACTGCCATTGGCCTGTGATCTGCAAGCTTTCTTTCTCCATACAAAGGGTAACTCTTGCTTGTTCCATCATTGTCACTCTTTTCTGTTAACTGGATTGTCCATGGAAAGAATTATGGCTACAGGGCAAAGAAACTGAACTACAAGATAGAAACCCTGGGCTTGGCTTCCTACAGTATACAATCAGACAGGCTTACCATGTCATGAGGTACACAACTTTGAGATTAAATATATTTTGTCTTCTTGTAATGTTTTCTACTTATCAGCTTCTTAGAAGTGCTGTAATAAATGTGCAAGGAAGGATGTTAAGTATTCCACTGATCACCTATGCTATGCAATTCACTTTGCCAGGTGCTGCTTAAATCCTTAACATGCTAATGCATTTTAAGTGCTATCCTCCCCCACTCTCAGCAATATTTTGTAGATATTATCTCAGTCTGTATTTGTAAATATTCTATGGTCTATGTAGAAAAAGTATTACTTTTATTTTCAGATTTAGAAATAAAATTTAATTGTGGTGGTTACCAGGGGTGGGGGGAGGGAGGACGCAGGAGGGAAGGAGGGAGAGAGTTAGGGGGAGGGGGAAGGGCACAGAGAAAACTAGATAAGAGAGTGACGGAGGACAATCTGACTCTGCGCGAGGGGTATACAACATAATTTAATGACAAGATAACCTAGACATGTTTTCTTTGAATATATGTACCCTGATTTATTAATGTCATCCCATTAACATTAATAAAAATTTATTTAAAAAAAAAGAAATAAAACTTAAATCATGGACTTGAAATAATCTTCGTCACAAAAATACTGATAAGACTTGACTACATATTTTCTGACCATCACTTGACCTCTTTTGCTGCATTATACACTTTAGTTTTCAAAAAATTTTGAAACACTTCTTTGCTCTCATTTTGTGTTGTGTTTGAAAGAGTGTTAATTACTTAATTTTTAAACCAATTTTGTATAAGAATTGCAAGCCACATAAACAAAATATTTTGTTCATGAACTTAAAAATTATAGTCTGAATTTTATCAATTTACATTTAAATATTTTCTCTTGATTTCTGCAATGAGTCAGAGTATGAGTAGCCATACACACTGTATTTAAAACGTGGCATTCCAGAATTAATTTGCACCACCAATTTCTCTTTTAAAATATAGGTATTCACCTTTCTAACAGCATTACTATTGGAAAAATCTTTTTTGCTTTTTTAAAAAATAATGATTTTATTTGGTTTTAGGGGTACAAAAAAGACTTAGAGTTGTAATGAATCAATTTTCTATCTTTTAAATATTGATGATATTGTGGTTAAAGCATTATTTTCAGATACAGATTCAAGATAGGAATTTGTGATTGGCAGATTGTTTCTGTTCCTCCACAGGAACAGGCTCACATACCCTGAGTCTCACTTGAGAATTCACCTGTCCATATTTACAATAATACCTTCATTTTGGATTTACAACTTTTATTTCTTTGTGTTTTTATTCCTCTTTGGGCTCATTTCTTTAGAGATAAACTAGTTTCCATGATTTCATGTTTTCTAAAACATCTATTTGAAGAACTTTTTAGCACAACAACTTGAATATTCTTTAAAGAAAATTCAAAGATTTATAAAGTGTTTGCTGTTTTTAGAATTCACAAGCATTTTTTGTTGTGACTAAGCAACTGGAGATAGAATTTAATGTTATTTTAGTATAAGTACTTAATGAAATGACCAATAATAGCTATTTCTTGAGTATCTACTCTGTGCTTGTTACCATTTTAGGTGCTGTGAAAGATAGATAAATATACCACATCCCATTTACACCCTGGATATAGCTCAATAATCAAAATATTCACAGATTAACCAGCTAGAAAGCAATTTAATGCACCCTATCATGAAACACACTTTAAAAAATTAGGAGCTTTGGTGGGTAAAACAAATATTTGGTGCCAATTTCAATTTTCTATCAAATGAGATTGAATAAAATAAACAACTCATGAAGAAATGCCATAAAATTTAAAATTCAAAAACATGTTTTAAGCAGCCTAATAAGGTACACAAATAAAATATATTTATTTGGAATAATTCAAAGCTCTCATATCTTTAAAAGATTTTTAGAAATCTTTAATTTAGTCAGAATCAAATAATTAATAATACCAACACTGGCTTCTTTTCTGAGAAAACACCAAATGAGGATACGGGTACTACAAGAAGGCCCAGAGGCCTGGTGCCCTGGAGAGAGAAACAAGAGGCTTTCATGACAGATTTGGCAGCTGGCATCTTGACCAAGGTTGTAGCTAGGGTAGGGCCAGGGCTTAGGCCATGGAGCTCTCAGAGGCAAGGCTGAGGACAAGAACTGGTTGCCCATCACCAAGCTGGGCACTGGGTCAAGGATAAAAAGATCAAGTACTGGAGCTGATCTCTCTCTTCTACCTGCCCATCAAGGAATCAGAGATCATTGACTTCTCCCTGGGGGCATCCCTCAAGGACAAAGTTTTGAAGATATTCAGTTTCAAAAGCAGACTTTAATGGCCCAGAGTACCTAATTTAAAGTACTTATCACCATTTGGGACTATAATGGACATACCTCTCTCGGTATTAAGCGCTCTAAGGAGGTAGCCACTACTATCTGTGGGCCCATCACCCTGGCCAACTTCTCCATTGTCTTTGTGCAATGAGGTCTCTGGGGGAATAAGGTAAGCAAGGTGACTAACCACTGTAGCTTTGTGCTGGTGTGCCTCATCCCAGCCCTCAGGGGCACTGGCATCAACTCAGCCCCAGAACATTTCAAAGCAGCAGAATATACATTTTTTTTGAGTGCACATGGAAATTTTCTAGGATAGACCACATGTCAAAACATGGAACAAGTTTTAATAAATTTAAAAAGATTGAAATTATATCAAACATCTTTTCTGACCATAATGGTATGAAACTAGAACTTAATCACAAGAAAAATACCAAAAGATCACAATAAGACTAAGAGGCTAAATAACTTACTAAACAATAAATGAGTTAATAATGAGATCAAATAACAAAACAGAAGATATCTTGAAAAAAATATAAATGAGAACGTAACAATCCAAAATCTATGGGAAATAGTAAAAGCAGTCTTAAAAGGGAAATGCATAACATTACTGACCTACCTCAAGAAACAAAAAAATGTCAAATGAAAAATTTAACCTTACACTAAAAAAACTTGAAAAAGAAGAACAAGAGGAGGAAGAAAGATGGCAATGGAGTAGGCGGACATTCCAACAGCCACCTCCCAGGACCAAATTTATTACAACTTAATTTAAGATCAATCATCTTGAAAAACCAATTTTGGACTAAACTAAGAAGAATCTATAACCAAGGATCACAGAAGAAGCCACATCGAGACTGGTAGAAAGGGCTGCCCTGCTCCCAGGAGCGAGTGGCAGCTGAGGGTACGGAGGGATTCTCATGGTAGGGTGGAATGCCCTGAGAGGTGTGGGTCCTCAGCCCAAGGCCTGGAGCCCCAGCCTACAGCCCCAGAACCTAGAAGAGGTTCCCAGACAGCATTTAGCTGTGAAAAGAGCCAGGTTTCTGTCTGCGAGAAAGAGACACAGCTCTTGAATGCAGACTCCATTTCAAAGGGCCTGCACAGAAAACCTCATTCACAGCCACTTACCTGGGGTTCTGGCGTGGGAGAACTGGAGTCGCTGGAGGGGAGTGTAAAGTTGGAGGCCCAGAGAGAGACACTGGGAGACAGCCACTGGAACCCCTGTGCTGAGTCATTCTCCAGTACTAAAGTCACCATCTTTCATGGGTGGAACATCTTCTTTGTGCGGCATCAGCCTGGGGAGAAACAACAGCTCTGCCTTCGGGAGTCTCTCCTCCCCCAATCATGGTGAAGGGTCATGCTGAGAGGCCAGGAAGCAGGGGCGCATCAGTGACTCAGTTTTCTGGTGTTGAGACCAGAGCTCCCCACTACACTCTCACTAGTCTATGACTGGTGCTTCCACTTCACAAGAGACTCAGTTGAAACTGTGGGTGGGCAGACCACACCTCTGGGACTGAGAGGCCACACCATCCAGACTTCTCAGGCCTCACCCTACTGAGGTCTGTGAAAAAAGTCTGGACAGACTGACACCTGGAGCTGAGGGGTGGAGCCATACCCACCACCTTTCCTAATTACTGAATTGCTGAAGGCTCTGTAGCAGAAGTTTTTTCAATGGCTGAGTCCAACAAGCAGCCAGCAGACAGGTTGCAGGAGGTGAGACTCAGGGAAACTTGGCCATTTGAGTGGACTTTTCCTCAGAACCAGAGTGGGTAAAAACCAGCCTAGGAGTGCAGCTTGGTATTTCAATGTACACCTGGGACCCGCAGAGGCAGCCACAAACTCTGGATTGTTTGTAGCTCCAAGAAGGTTGCTGAGGCCCAGTCACGGGCAGTGTCACCCACTGGTCTGCGCTGAGTTCCTGCTTGAGAGGCCCTGGGATGGCACATATAGGGGCCAGCTATGGAAAGCATCAGTTCAGGACATAATAACCCTTGCTAGAGTGCTGTGGACCAGCACGGCTCCTAATAACGGTGCAGAATTAAGGAAACATACCCATCAAGAAAAAATGGGACCAGGAGGACTCTTCAAATGCTGATGGCAATATCCGAGTGCCCCATAGCCCCAGTTTGCTTTATTATATAGCTATATGCAAATCAAGGAAGTCCTTGATAAAAAGTTACACATCCAAGGCTAAGACAGGAAATCTCCCACGGCAAAAACAGGATACATTAGTGAAATCTACCAACATCTGAAAACAAAAAAGAGTCAGAGGAAGGGGTTGTAAATTGCTTCCAGCAACCTAAGGAGGAAAGTGAAATGGGTGCAAATACTCAGCATAATAGCCAAATATGGAGATGGAGGGGGGAGAACTTAGCCTTTTGCTAAGCCTTGAATCTACAATGGCTTTCTGCCATTTATGATCCACAACATATCCCCCTTTTCTTTTTTATTTTTAATTTGTGTGCTGAGATTTGCATTCATCTGATTTCCTAGTTTCCTGGATTCTAATTTGGAGGCAGACTGAAAAAATACAGAACAAACACAAAATTAGTATAGTCAATGCTAACAGATACCCAAACAAACATTCTAATACATTACAGTGATTAAAGCCTTTAAGCAAATTCTTGGCCAATAGAACAAGAATCTATAAAAGAGTAATGTCCTTAACATGTTCATCAAGTCCAAGTTGGCACCAACACCATTCCAAATCCCTGCAAATGCAACCCCACCCCAGTTCAGTCCTTTAGGAGCTGTCACAGGAGCAAGAGTCCAGAAAAAGTCCACATTCAGGAAAAGTCCGCATGGCACTGGAATTGTTGTCACATTTCTATACTTTGAAGCTCATGTCCAAGTCCCAAAGACAGATGCTTCTAGCTGGTAATGATTTAGGTACACTGGGAAAGCAAACTGCAGCATGTGTGGATATGGAGCTTCTGTTCTCCTCTGCCTGGAGAGTTGAGACCAGGGTGCTTTTCCCTGGAGCTCTGCAACCGTGGCGTGGTGAATAGAACCTTGGGATACACTAAGCTGGGTGGCAAAGGTAAATTTGTAATAGAAGTTGGCAAAAAGGAGAAAGCTCTAAATTAGGAGTAGGTCCCAGCCTAAAATATGAATGGGGCATTGAGGCAGGAGGAATAAAGGAAAACTTTATATATTAAACACAGCAGCAGAAAATAGGACTATCAACACCCACAACAGAGATTTTCGAGGGATGAGTAAAAACCTGAATATTCAGGCAAGATATAGTAAGTGGCCCTTGTGTAAATGAGATCAGTTTACCTGCTACTTGGAAGAAATACCCTAGACTTGTCCAAAGTGACATAGATGGGGCCAATGGCCTTGGGCACCTTCAGCATTCAGTGGCAAATCCCATCAGGCTGAGCAAGGTTAGGTCACAGGTGGCTGGAGCAGGGCTGGAAGAGACTTCACCCTTTCTTAGAGGAGCAAGGGGGAAGCCTACCTTCCAGTGTCCCTTCTTCCTCACAGCAAAGGCATGTAAGCCTGGCAGGCTTTGGCTCAATGACCTTCCTTTCCACTATTGAGGCAGGGTCCAGATGGAGTCCTATGAGGTCCGATTGGGGCGTTGGAGCCTTTGAGGGTGTATGCCAAGAGCTAGTATTTTACCTGATTGATCTCTTTTGGGCTTTTTCTGCCTCTTGGTACCTTAAAAGCCATGCTCAGAAGATCTTGCTGAAGGGTTTGAAGATCCCGATTCACCTATATATATCTTTTCCATATATCTGGAGCTATTTGGAGAAAGACAAAAAACAGTGTTATTAGCTGGATCAAATAAAAGAAAGTAGAAGTTTGCAGGAGAAAAAGATTTGGTGTCTCCTGTTCATTAGCATTCAAAAGAAATATTTTTTTCTTTTTAAGTAAAAAGCATGATATGGTAGACCCATAGGAGTTCCAGGATATGACTCCCCCTTTTATATTTTTAAAATTGACCTTACATATTTTCTGGGTACACTTCAATAATACTTTGACTTTAAAGATTTTAAGAAATACCCATAATTTGAAAGGTTTACAAAATATAGTAAATGCTTTTGCTACATATGCAGGAGCATTGTCAGTTTTAATCACATTAGAAGTCTAATAATAGAAAATGCATAGGCAGTGAGTTATAACATGCTTAGCAGCCTCTCCTGTTCTAGCAGAGGCTACTATAAATCCAGAATAAGTATTCACTGTAATGTGGACAATGAACTGTTTGCCAAATGAAGGTATATGAGTAACATTCATTTGCCAAAGTTGTCCTGGTAGGAGTCCTTGAGGGTTAACTCCAAATCAAGGGACAGATTGTAGTATAGCACACCTCGGACAGGGTTTAACAATTTTTCATGCTGGTTTCCGAGAAAGTTGAAACTATTTATGCAGGGCTGCAGCATTTTGGTGATGAATAGTGTGAGACTGGATTGTTTGATCTGTCATGGTTGCTCCAAATAATTTTCTTTTGGGTAGTTTGATCAATAAGGGCATTCCCTTGTGCCAAAGCTCCAGGGAGCATGGAGTGAGCTCAAATATGTCCTATAAAACATGGAGCTCTATGTTGATGTACAAATCTTTGAAGAAGGAGAAACTGCTGAAATAGTTCCTCATCAGTAGTCATCTCTAAGACAGCAGTGTCTATAGTGGAAACAACCATAAGTAAATATTTTCTGTCTGTATATAGATTAAAGGAGGAACATGGCAAATGCTGAAAAGCCATGATAATGGCATGTAATTCTAGTCTTTGAGCTGTAGGTGCTTCAGGAATGGGCTTATTAACTTGTCTTAAGAAAGACAAATGTAGTAATTAATGAAAATTGAACTATTTTATTAGGCGGGTAGTGAGAATCAATTTGGCCTGTAAAATTTGCAAAAGCAATTTGCCATTTACTGGACATTTCCCAGAGCCATTGTTGTTGATCTTTTGAAAAAGGAATAACAACATTCTGAGGCTTAAAACCTAAATGAACTGATTACAACAATGAAATTGAAACGGTTATCAAAAAACTCCCAGCAAACAAAAGTCCTGGATCAGATGGCTTCACAGACTAATTTTACCAAATATTCAAAGAAGAACTAACATCTATCCTTCTCAAGCTATTTCAAAAAATTCAAGAAGAAGGAAGTCTTCCAAGCTCCTTTTATTAGGCAAGCATAATCCTCATTCCAAAACCAGGAAAAGACACTACAAAGAAAGAAAACTAAAGGCTGATAATCTTGATGAATTTAGATGCTAAAATTCTCAACAAAATATTATCAAACTGGATCCAGCAATACATGAAAAACATCATACATCATGATCAAGTGGGACTTATTCTGAGGAGTCAAGGCTGCTACAATATTTGCAAATCAAAAAATGTGATTCACCACATAAAAGGAAGGAGAAAAATCACATGATAATATCAATAGATGCAGAAAAAGCAGTTGATAAAATCCAGGACCCATTTATGATCAAAACTCTCAACAAAGTGTGAATACAGAGAACATACCTCAACATGATACAGAGCATGTATGACAAACCTGCGGTCAACATTATACTCAATGGGCAAAAAATTAAAAGCAATCCCGTTAAGATCAGGAAAAAGGCATGAATTCCCCTTTCACCACTCTTATTCAACATAGTTTAGCCACAGCAATTAGACAAGTAGAAAAATAAAAGGCATCCAAATTGGAAAAAAAGAAGTAAAACTATCATTATTTGCTGATGACATGATACTGTACATAGAAAACCCTAAACTCTCAGTCAAAAACCTGCTAGATCTGATAAATGAATTTGGCAGGTGGTAGGTTATAAAATTAATATTAAGAAACAATGGTATTTTTATACATCAACAATAATCTGTGTTAAAGAGAAAGTAAGGAAACAATCCCCTTCCTCATTTCAAACTTTTTAATTGGGTTGTTTGGTTTTTTTGATGTTGAGTTTTTTTTGTTGTTGTTGTTTGTTTTTTAATAAATTTTTATTAATGGTAATGGGATGACATTAATAAATCAGGGTACATATATTCAAAGAAAACATGTCTAGGTTATTTTGTCATCAAATTATGTTGCAAACCCCTCGCCCAAAGTCAGATTGTCCTCCGTCACCCTCTATCTAGTTCTCTGTGCCCCTCCCCCTCCCCCTAACTCTCTCCCTCCCTCCCTCCCATGTCCTCCCTTCCCCCCCACCCTTGGTAACCACCACACTCTTGTCCATGTCTCTTAGTCTCATTTTTATGTTCCACCAATGTATGGAATCATGTAGTTCTTGTTTTTTTCTGATTTACTTATTTCACTCCTTATAATGTTATCAAGATCCCACCATTTTGCTGTAAATGATCTGATGTCATCATTTCTTATGGCTGAGTAGTATTCCATAGTGTATATGTGCCACATCTTCTTTATCCAGTCTTCTATTGAAGGGCTTTTTGGTTGTTTCCATGTCTTGGCCACTGTGAACAGTGCTGCAATGAACATGGGGCTACATGTGTCTTCACGTATCAATGTTTCTGAGGTTTTGGGGTATATACCCAGTAGAGGGATTGCTGGGTCATAAGGTAGTTCTATTTGCAGTTTTTTGAGGAACCACCATACTTTCCTCCATAATGGTTGTACTACTTTACAGTCCCACCCACAGTGAATGAGGGTTCCTTTTTCTCCACAGCCTCTCCAACATTTGCTATTACCCGTCTTGTTGATAATAGCTAATCTAACAGGTGTGAGGTGGTATCTCATTGTAGTTTTGATTTGCATTTCTCTAAT
This sequence comes from Saccopteryx bilineata, assembly GCF_036850765.1. NCBI lineage: Eukaryota > Metazoa > Chordata > Mammalia > Chiroptera > Emballonuridae > Saccopteryx > Saccopteryx bilineata. Next base: position 194,394,415 of record NC_089492.1, on the reverse strand, counting down.
AACTAAAGAAGCGGAGCATCTTTTCATATATCTGTTGGCCATTTGTATCTCTTCCTGGGAGAAGTGTCTGTTCATGTCCTCTTCCCATTTTTTTTATTGGATTGTTTGTTTGTTGTTGAGTTTTATGAGTTCTTTGTAAATTTTGGATATTAGGCCCTTATGTGAGCTGTCGTTTGAAAATATCAGTTCCCATATAGTTGGCTGTCTGTTTATTTTGATATCAGTTTCTCTTGCTGAGCAAAAACTTTTAATTCTGATGTAGTCCCATTCATTTATCTTTGCCTTCACTTCTCTTGCCATTGGAGTCAAGTTCATAAAATGTTCTTTAAAACCCAGGTCCATGAGTTTAGTACCTATGTCTTCTTCTATGTACTTTATTGTTTCAGGTCTTATATTTAGGTCTTTGATCCATTTTGAATTAATTTTAGTACACGGGGACAGGCTGTAGTCGAGTTTCATTCTTTTGCATGTGGCTTTCCAGTTTTCCCAACACCATTTGTTGAAGAGGCTTTCTTTTCTCCATTGTGTGTTGTTGGCCCCTTTATCAAAGATTATTTGACCATATATATGTGGTTTTATTTCTGGGCTTTCTATTCTGTTCCATTGGTCTGAGTGTCTATTTTTTTGCCAATACCATGCTGTTTTGATTATCGTGGCCCTATAATATAGTTTAAAGTCAGGTATTGTAATGCACCCAGCTTCATTCTTTTTCCTTAGGATTGTTTTGGCTATTCGGGGTTTTTTATAGTTCCATATAAATCTGATGATTTTTTGTTCCATTTCTTTAAAAAATCTCATAGGGATTTTGATGGGAATTGCATTAAATTTGTATATTGCTTTGGGTAATATGGCCATTTTGATTATATTTATTCTTCCTATCCAAGAACAAGGAATATTTTTCCATCTCATTGTATCTTTTTCGATTTCCCTTAACAATGCTTTGTAATTTTCATTATATAGGTCCTTTATGTTCTTTGTTATGTTTATTCCTAGGTATTTTATTTTTTTTGTTGCAATCGTGAAGGGGATTATTTTTTTGAGTTCGTTTTCTAATATTTCATTGTTGGCATATAGAAAGGCTATGGACTTTTGTATGTTAATTTTGTATCCTGCGACCTTACTGTATTGGTTTATTGTTTCTAATAATCTTTTTGTGGAGTCCTTCGGGTTTTCGATGTATAGGATCATATCATCAGCAAAAAGTGATAGCTTTACTTCTTCTTTTCCGATATGGATGCCTTTTATTTCTTTGTCTTGTCTGATTGCTCTGGCCAGAACTTCTAGCACCACGTTGAATAAGAGTGGAGAGAGTGGACAACCCTGTCTTGTTCCTGATTTAAGGTAGAAAGTCCTCAGTTTTATGCCGTTTAATAGGATGTTGGCTGATGGTTTATCATATATGGCCTTTATCATGTTGAGATATTTTCCTTCTATACCCATTTTGTTGAGAGTCTTAAACATAAAATTGTGTTGTATTTTATCAAAAGCCTTTTCTGCATCTAACAATCCCCTTCCTTATTGGAACACACACACTCAAAAAAATAAAGTACCTTGGAGTAAATTCAACCAAGGAGGTAAAGGACTTTTATTTAGAAAATTATAAAATATTGATAAAGAAAAACAAGGAAGATACAAGTGGAAGCATATACCATGTTCATGGATAGGAAGAATAAACATTATTAAAGTGTCTATATTACCCAAAGCAATCTATAAATTCAATCCAATTTCTATTAAAATACCAATGACATACTTCAAAGATATAGATCACATATTCCAAAATTTATATGGAACCAAAAAGAACATGAATAGCCTCAGCAATTTTGAAAATAAAGAATAAAGTGGGCAGTATCACATTTCCTAATATCAAGTTATACTACAAGGCCTTGTACTCAAAACAGCTTGGTACTGGCTTAAGAACAGGCACACAGATCAATGGAACAGAGAACCCAGAAATAAAGCCACGCCTCTATGGTCAGTTCATATTTGACAAAGGAAGTAAGAGCATACAATGGAGTAAAGATAGTCTCTAATAAACGATGTTGGGAAAATTGAACAGGTAAATGCAAAAAAATGAAACTAGACCTCCAACTTACACCATTCACAAAAATTAACTCAAAATGGATAAAAGACTTAAATGTGAGTTGTGAAGCCATAAATATCTTGGAAGAAAGCATAGGCAGTAAACTCTTTGATATGTCTCGTAGCAATATTTTTGCTGATTTATCTCTACGGGCAAGTGAAATAAAGTACAGGATGAACAAATGGGACTATATTGAACTACAAAGCTTTTGCACAGCTAAAGACATCATGAACAAAATCAAAAGACAAATCACACAATGGGAGAACATATTCGTCAATACGTCTGATAAGGGGTTAATAACCAAAATTTATAAAGAACTTCTAAAAGTCAATATCAGAAAAATAAACAATCCAATTATAAAATGGGCAAAAGAACTGAATAGACACTTCTCCAAAGAGGACATACAGATGGCCAATAGGCATATGAAAAAATGTTCAACATCACTAATCATTAGAGAAATGCTAATTAAAACCACAATGAAATATCACCTCACACCTGTCAGAATGGCACTTATTAACAAAACAACACATAATAAGTGCTGACAAGGATGTGGAGAAAAGGGAACCTTCCTGCACTGCTGGTGGGAATGCTGACTTGTGCAGCCACTGTGGAAAACAGGATGGAGTTTCCTCAGTACATTAAAAATGGATCTGCCATTTGACCCAGCTATACCACTTTTACGAATATAGTCTAAGAATACCAAATCACTGATTCAAAAGAAGAAATGCACCCTCATGTTTATTGCAGCATGTTTACAATAGCCAAGATCTGGAAATAGCCCAAATATCCACCAGTGGACAAGTGGGTTAAAAAGCTGTGGTACATAAATACAATGGAATACTACATGGCTGTGAAAAAGAAGAAAATCTTATCTTTTGTGACAGCATGGATAGACCTGGAGATTACTATGCTAAGTGAGATAAGCCAGGCAGAGAAAGAAAAATACCATATCATCTCACATATTTGTGGAATCTAATGAACAATGTGAACTGAGGAACGGAATAGAGTTAGAGAAGGGGGCACAGGGACCAGAGGGACAGCAGTCAGAGGGAAGGGGAATGAGAGGATGAGAATAGATAAGGTAAAGGGATTAGTGAAACTATATGTACATAACACAGAGATACAGATAACGGGACAGCAAATCCTAGAGGGAAAGGGGGAGGGAGTTAGGGTGAGGGGGGCAAAAGGGGGTATAAAAAGGGACACAGTGGTGGGGTGAGGGAGTTATATTCAATGGGACACTTGAATTCATGTAAACACAATAAATTAAAACTTAATAAAATTTAAAAAAAGAATAAGCAAAGCACAAGTGAGTAGAAGAAAGGAAATAATAAATATCAAAGCAGAAATGAATGAGACTAAAATATAATAATACTAAAGATCAATGAAATCAAGAGCTGATTCTTTGAAAAGATAAAGGAGATTCAAACCTTTAATCAGAATCATCGAGAGAAAAAGGGAGGACCCCCCAATATATAATCAGTAATCAAGAGAAGTAACAGACACCAAAGAAAAGAAAGTATTGCAAGAAAAAATTACACACTAACTATATGACAGCAAATGGACAATCTGGATGAAATGGATAGATTACTAGAAATATATAATTTTCCAAAACTGAATCAGGAAGAATTAGATAATTTGAATGAACATATTACAGCTAGTGAAATTGAAGCAATAATAAAAAAATTATCAACAAAAAATATCTTGGTACAAATATAAGGTGACAAAATATTTTGACTTTGGGTGATGGGTATGCAACATAATCAACTATTTAAATGGTATATAAATGTTTACCTGAAACCTATGATCAGTGTCACCCTATTAAATTTAATTTTCTAAATAAAATTTAAGAAAAGGTCCTGGACCAGATGGCTTCACTGGTGAATTTACAAAAAATTTAAAGTAAACTAACACTTCTCTTTCTCAAATATTTCAAAAAATTCAAGAGGAGAGAAGACTCCCAAACCCATTTTGTAAGGCTAGCATTATACTAATTCCAAAATGAGATAAAGATATTACAAAGAAAGAAAAGTATAAGCCTATATCCCTGATGAACATATATGCTAAAATCTTCAACAAAATATTAGCAAACTGGATCCAGAAAGTCATGAAAAAGGTCATACACCATGCTCAAGTGTGATTTATTCTAGAGATGAAGGTTAGTATAACTTTCTTAAATAAATGTGATACATCACATATGCAAAATAAAAGATCACATGGTCATATCATAGAAGCAGAAAAAACATTTGATAAAATTCAGCATCCATTTATACTAAAAACTTTTAGAAAAGTGGGAAGATAGGAACATAACACAACATAGAAAAGGCAATATATGATAAACCCACAGCCAACGTCACACTCAGTGGGCAAAACCACAACAGTTTTCCTTAAAATCAGGAATATGACTGTGATGTTTATTATCACTACTCTCGTACAATACAGTATTAGAAATCCTAGCCACAACAATCATATGAGAAGAAATAATAGGCATCCAAATTGAAAAGGAAAAAGTAAAACTGTCATAATTTTTAGATGACATGTTACTGTATGTAGAGAACACTAAAGATTCTACCAAAACACTGCTGGAACTGATAAATAAATTCAGTAAAGCAGCAGGATACAATATAAATGCCCAGAAATCAATTGCATTTTTATATGCCAACAATGATCATCAGAAAGAGAAGCCCCCCCCAAAAAAAAATAACATTTGTAATTGCTTCAGAATGATTAAAATACCTAGGAATAAATTTAACCAAGACCTGTATTTAGAATTTTAAAAGTCACTGAAGAAAGAAATTGAAGAAAATACAAATAAATGAGAACATATACAGTGTTCATGGCTAGAAAGAATCAACATTATTAAACTATCTATATTACCCAATCTATACGTTAAATACAATTCTTATCAAGATACCAATGGTGTATTTCACAGAACAAGCACAAATATTCCGCCCTGGCCAGTTAGCTCAGTGGAAGAACATCGCCCCAGCGTGTGGATATAATGGGTTTGATTCCCAGCCAGGGGACACAGGAGAAGTGCCTTCTGCCTCTCCACCCCTCCCCCCTTGCTTCTCTTTCTCATTATCTCTCTCTTTTCCTCCCTTCATTAAGCCGTGGTTTGATTGGAGTTGGCCCTGGGTTCTGAGGATGGCTCCGTGGTGTCCACCTCCGGTGCTAAAAAATGGCTCCAGTTGCAATAGAGCAAGGGCCCCAGAAGGGCAGAGCATAGATCCCTAGTTAACATTCCAGGTGGATCCTGGTGGGGACAAATGCAGAAGTCTATCTTTGCCTCCCCTGCTCTCACTGAATAAAAAAAAATAACAAAAAACAAAAACAAATATTCCAAAAGTTTATACTGAATAGCCACTGCAATGTTACAAAAGAAAAACAAAGTTGGAGGAATCAATGTTTCCTGATATGAAACTATACTACAAGGCCATAGTAATCAAAAAAGCATTTTATTGGCATAAAAACAGATATATAGATCAATGTAGCAGAATAAACAGCCCAGAAATCAATCCATACCTATATAGTCAATTAATATTTGACAATGGAAGAAGAACATACAATGAGATAAAGACAGTCTATTGAGTAAATGCTGTTGGGAATACTGGACAGACAGGTGCAAAAAAAAAAAAAATGAAACTAGACCACCTTCATACATTGTACATAATAATAAACTTAAAGTGGATTAAAGACTTAAATATTAGATTCAATATCATACAAATACTAAAAACCAGAGGCAGTAAAATCTTGGACATTTCTCATTACAATATTTTTTTTTCTGATATATCTCCTGGAGCGCAGCAGACAAAAGAATAAGTAAACATATAAGACTACATACAACAAATTAAAGTTTTTACATATCAGGAGAAACCATCAACAAAATGAAAAGACAACCCACTGAATGGAAGAATATGTTCACTTATATATTTGGTGAAGGATTAATATCCAAAATTATAAAGAACTGATAAAACTCAACACCCTATTATTATTTTTAATAATCCAGTTAAAAAATAAGCAATAGACCTGAATAGGCACTTTTCTAAAGAGGACATAGGGATGGTCAATATACATATGAAAAGATGTTCAATATCACTAATCATCAGAGAAATGCAAATTAAAACCACAGTGAGATATCTCCTCACATCTGTCAGAAGAGCTATCATCAATAAATCAACAAAAAACAAGTGTTGGTGAGGGTATGGAGAAAAGGGAATCCTTGTGCATTGTTGGTGGGAAGGTATACTAGTAAAGCCTCTGTGGAAATTAGTATGGAGTTACTTCAAAAAATTAAAATGGAACTGCCTTATGACCCAGTGATTCCAATTCTGGGAATTTATCTGAAGAAACCAAAAACACTAATTTGAAAGAATAAATGCACCCCTATGTTATTGCAGCATTATTTATGTTAGTCAATATGTGGGAGCAGCACAGGTTCTTATCACTGCATGAGAATATAGAAAAGCCTTGGTACATTTACACAATGGAATAGTACATGGCCACCATAATAAAGAAGGAAATCTTACCTTTTGTGGCAACATGAATGGACCTGGAGATCATTATGCTAAGTGAGGTAAGGCAGTCAGAGAAAGACAAGTTCTATATAATTTCACCTATATGTGAAATCTAATACATAAAATGAACTGACATGAAAAATAGAAAGTGACTTATACATAGAGAGCAGACTAACAGCTGTGAAGGGGGTTCTATTTGAGATGGGTTGAAGTATTGAGCAGAAAAGCACAAAACCCCCCAAAATCCACAACTCATGGACATGGTGATTGCCAGGGTGGTGGTGGGAGGTGGAGGAGGGCATAAAGGAGATAAATGATGATGGACAAAGACTTGACTTGGAGGGGGAGGTTAACAGTCAATATGCTATACAGAGATGTGTTTTAATATCAGGCACCCAAAACCTGTATAATTATATTAACCCATGTCACCTTAATAAAATCTATTAAAATTAATTTAGGTTATAAAAACATTATGTCTAAACTTAAAAAAATAGAAGTACAGAAATGAAGTTGCCAAATTAATAGAAACCAAATACTTTTATTGGTACAGGAGCTATATAACCTGAGAAAGATAAAAAGGACCACAAGAAAAGGTCCTTTAAATTGACAGCTATCATAACTGGATTTTGTTCTTAAGGTAATCAAGTCAAATAATTTTATAGTAAAAGACATTTTATAATAAAATTAGTTGATTTCACTTACTCTGAGTTTCACTCTAAGGTTTTTCTGATTACTGTAACCTGTGAATCCAAAGCAACACTTTGCAATTTCAAAATATTTCAGCTACCATGTGAGAAAAACCATGTGTGAACTTAGCAACTATCTTCTTGCTATTGGTAATTAAAAATATTTTAGAAGATTGTAAAGAAAAGGAGAGAAAAGTTAAAACAACAATCTTACAAATACAAGTCATGCCTAGTTTTCTTCTTCTGTGGTCTAGTGGTTTTCAAGTGACTTTTTGCAGTAACAGTTTGAAATAAAATCTTACAGGAGACATCAATATATAAACAGTTGAAAGTTGAGCTATTTTAGTGGAGGACGGAAGAAAAGCTCTGTTGAGTTAGCTGTTCCCTTTTCCTCTTCCCACCTTGGCAAAACACCTAAGAATCTCTTGTTGAACTATTTAGGACTCAGTTTGTCTTGATGGGACAATATGTTTGCTGGGCCCATCAAAATAAGGCACACAATTCTTTCAAGGTCTAGCTAGTTTTAGCTCCACAAATATTATATGGTTCTGAGCTTAAATTTATGTTTTTGAGAGTCACAGGTTGTGAAATTCACAAACTTTGGAGGCAGTACTAGAAAAACAGTGGCCTGTTGAAACAGAGAGAAGAGGTTGACAGAGCCCTGTTGGCCTTTGATTCTCTGGCTCCTACATTCCTGAAATCCAGCTGCCTTCCTGCCTTCTCTGTAGGCTGGTATTTCAAACCTTTCTGCTGATTCTTTTTTGATGAAAACTAGTTCAAGATGCAATTTTTGTTAGCAGAGGAAGAGGATAGTGGAGGAGGAAGGAAAGGAGTAAAGAGGAACAAATATAAGGTGACAGAAAATGATCTGACTTTGGGTGATGAGTACACAGCACAATCAACAGTTCAGATGCTATAGAAATGTTCACCAGAAACCTATGTATGTACTATTATTGATCAATGTCACTCCATTAAATTTATTTTTCTAAATAAAATTAAAGAAATAATATAAAAAACTGAAAAAAATATATAATTTCTTTATTTGCAACTAATAGTCCTGATTTAATAAAAATACTATAACTATGTATTTTTTTTAATTCTAGCATTTATAGAAGCTATTTCATGTGAGATAATACAAACATGTACATGACACAGTCTGCCATCATGGACAGGAGAATTCAGTGAGAGAATGTGAACCTTAAAGCAATATTTTCAGTGCAACAACCATGGCTAACTATGTATGTTTCTGTATCCTCAATAATCCTATAACTTATTCTGTGGAAGGTATCACTGAAGCTAGGTAAACTTTCTCTCTGCTATCTACTAAAAATACTTTATGTTTTTTTTTTATTTAAGGGAGAAAGACTGATTGAGCATTCTGTAAAAGAAAAATCAACTCCTTGGAGAGCTGGAGAAACTGAAGCTTATTCACAAGATATATCTTACTTGGAGGAACTGGAAAAACACAGATTTTCAGTTTGGTGAGTAACTATATCCTGTATTTCTATTTTAAAATTTACATTTATTGAATTAATCAAGATTTTTACTCATTCTATTTTATTATTGCAACAAATGTTGATTACATGCCTATTACAGGTTATGTACTTTGTGCCCTGACTTGGGAAAGTCCAATGAAGTATATAGATATGTAATAACATTAATATGATGTGATAATATTATTTTTTAAATGCACAAATTGCCACTTATACACATGGAAAAAAATGGCCAAATTGCTTGAGAATAGAGAAGCATTGACCAAAAAAATTTGAGCAAAATCTTGGGAAGAAGACAATAGTGGAGAAATGATGACAGTTTTGTGTGAACACTATCTGAAGATGGAATTTGAAAGGATGGCTGGGGTTGACATATACTGTAAACCTTTGTCCACTTCAGATCTAAGCAGTCATAGTTATTTCTATCTTTACCTGGTGGTGTGTATCTGGGTATAGCTGTCTTTGCAAGCATGCATATAACAAATGTAAAAAAAAATGTAAAAGTAGAGAAATGGAGCTCCTCAGAAGTATGCTAACAGGATTTTGCAATGGTAGGGTTCATCAAAGATGGAGAAAGGTACAACAGTGAGTGATGCATAGAGAAACCTAGGAAAGGAGAATGGAGGGCATAGTTAGTATTTTGAGTCAGCTGTTCCAAACCTCTGTCCAACTCAAAATTCATGCCCTGAATGGTTTTCCCATGGGATACTTATTTGCCTTGTAACTTGATTCCCAAAGAATTTTCTGTTACTCTTCCATCCTGTAGCCACCATTGGGAAGACATGCTATCAGCTCAAGTTGTCTTTATACAATCACATTTTCTATAAGTCCTCCTGCTTTCACTTAAATTTGGAAGTCTAAATACTTTCACCATTGTTTTCCTCCAGCAGCTAAAATGTGGTCTGCAGGCTAAACAGGGAGGTGTTCTCTGGATCAAGAGATGCAGGATTGTGTATAAGGAATATCAGTCTGGAAAGGGAGCCCAAGAGCCTAGAAGACAAGAAATATGAATGTCTTTTCTAAAAAATAATACACAATTAATGCTATTTTCAAGGAAGAAAAGGACAAGTTCCCTGTTCTTAAGAAACACTCAGTTTGTGACAGTTTCTATGGGGAGGATGACAAGTACACATTAAATTTCATCAGTAAAATAACAGCAAGAGCAGAGACAAGGTGCTGACTGTGGTGAGCAGATGAGAGTGATGGAGCTTCTGTTCAGTCACATACTAAGTTATTAATCGCTGTGTGAAGTTCACCTTCACTGGAGAAGCAGCACAGTTAAGCTCTCAGGCTCTCAGCTGCTCCATTTGTCCTGTCCTTATTGTGCCTACAAGTTTTCTCTGATGACTCAAGTATCTATTGGCCTATCTCTGTTGGGATGACCTTTCAGAGTCTAGTGTATGCAATTTCAAATGGCATTGTTATTTTGAATGTAGAATTAAAAGACTTAGAGTTTCCAAGGATCTCAGAGCTTCATTTTCTAGTATATCCTTTAAGATGCAACTCTGAGGCATTACTCTTTTAGTAAGCTCTTCCTCATTCTCAAAGTCAAGACTAGGGACTGGAAAGTACAGCTCCCTTGCCAAATTCTGTCTTCCGTCTGTTTTAGTAAAAAGAGTTTAATTGGAACTCAGGCACACTCACTTGTTTATATATTGTCTTTGGCTGTTTTTCCCCACAATGGCAGAATTGAATAATGAAGGCAAAAACAATATGTCCCACAAAACCTAAAATATCTAATGTCTAGGTCTTTACCAAAAAGTTTGCTCACTCTTGCTCTACACACTTAGATGCTTCTCTATTCTTTCATGACATTATTTTAAAGATACTTACATGCTTGTCTCCTTCAACAGGCCAGGTTCTTTATGTGTTTTGGTTTCCTATTGTTGTACAATGAAACACTGTAAGCTCTAAATTTGGAATTCAGGCAGGACACACCATGGAAAGTTTGTCTGTGCTCCATTATGTTAGAGGCTTCAGCTAAGATGGCTCAAATAGCTGGGAGCTGGCTGGGATGGATGCCTTGATTGGGACATATATCTGGGGCTTCAGGTTTGCTCTCAGATGAGATTCTCACTTTTCCACATGGGCCTCACTCTGCTCATGCTTGGGCTATCTCACACGAGCCTGGGTTTCAACTAGCATCCTTGTAAGCCCATAAGGTAGAAATTGCAGATATTTTAAAGCCAAGCCTTCAAAGTTAAATAGTGATTTCCACCATCTTCTTCTGGTCAAAACAACTCACAGAATCAGGCAGAGGAGGGATAGAGTCTATCTCTTGATGCCAGTGTAGAAGATAACATTGCAAATAAACATGTTGGAATGAAATATAATGGGAGGAGGTCACTTTTGGAAACATGTATAGCTTCTAGCAGAGGGTTCAACAAATTTTTTTCAAACAACAAACAAGCTTAAAAAAATGGAAGACTTTAGGCATTGCAGATTGACATAAATAAAGGTTTCAGTTTTGTCAATGCTCTGCAAACTTGAATAACTTTCTTAAACAATCTGAGGATGTTTGGTCTTATATGAAATTAGAATAATAATGCCTATATTGTGCAATTTATGGTTGATATATAAACTGAGAGATAATTTATATAAGAGCTTATACAGTGACTGGAAGATTAGATTTTAATAAAGCCAATCAATATTATTAACATTAATAATAATACATTTTAAGGAAAATGTCTTTTCCAAGGTTAAAATAGAGGGCATCAGTCACCTAAGAATGATTTCTTACTTTCCACATCTGCCTTCTTGTTTGTTCTTCAAACATACTAAGCTCTTTATCAAAGAAAGGCCTTTGCATCTGATGCCTCCTTGGTCTGGAATATTCTCTCCATTCTTAGTGATATGGTAGCTGAACATAGTAAGGTCTCAGCAACATTTTTTACCTCCCTAGCAAGTCCTTTCCTAAGTATCCTGCATAAAGTAGTACTACTTCCTCTTTTGGTTATTTACTTTCTCATCACTGTGTTTGTTTCTTTTAAAGTACTTATCACAATTTAAATTAATATTTTATATTTATTTTATTTGCTTATTTCTGTTTTCTCTCACTAAATAGAAGCTGTAGGCAGGCAGGAACTTGCCTTGTCTGCTCATTCCTGGGTCTTTTAGTTCTAGCTATGGGATCCTGGTCTATAATAGGTGTTTAGTAACTATTCATTGAATAATTAAATATAAGGATGAATGAGTGATTATTCAGCTTTTCCTTTTCTCTCTCTCTTACTCCCTTTCTTTAACTCCCTTAGCTGTCATACTTTTTATATCTTTCCAATCTCTTATGGCTCTTCAGATTGTTACCATTAAAAGAAAAAAGTAATGGGATATTTAATCATTGAAAACATTTTCTTTTATATTTTTATATTTTATTGAATGCATTAGGGAGACATTGATTCACACCAGATTTGAGGATATGGAGACTGCTGAGACCTCTATAAACTTGTGTTTTAAATGGTCTGACATACAATTTTCTTGATGTTTTATTAGAGCTGGTAAATTGTTTATTGTGAAAGCCTTTGCCTAAATTCTCTTCAAATCTTCATACAATGCTTTTAACACAGAATACTGTACTACCCAACTTCAAATGAAGTTATATATATTTATTATATATAATATATAATATAGTATAATAGTTATATATTTATTATACATGATATATATACTATATTATATATAATACATTTTATATATATATAAAATGATGTTGAGTGGGAAGTATGTGCTCCAGTACAGCAAGCTTAAACCCATGCATTTTTTTTCTCTGTCTCTTATATGGTTTAATTCACCCCCTAGCCTTCCCCCCATCCATGCTAATTTACTAATTTAGATAAATTAGGACACTGCTAAAATTTCAGTAAGTCAATGATTCTAATTAAAAAAGAATACATAGGACCTTTTTAGCAAATCAAATATAAGTTTCTCTCATTTGTAGCTATTCATAATTTAAAAGTAAACTTCCAAAATAAAATTTTAAGACTATGACATTTGCTCAGCCAGAAAGATGCCCAACTTAATCCTTTCACCTTTTTCACCAAGCTCCCAACAACCTCTTCTCTGACAGCTGTCAGTCTATTCTCTGTACTTAGGAGTCTATTTTGTTTGTTAGTTTATTGTGTTCATTAGATTTCACAAAGGTGAAGAGATTAAACAAAACAAATAAATAAACAAACAAAAAACTCATAGATACAGACAACAATATGGTGATTACCAGAGGTAAAAGAGAGTAGGGGGAGAAGAAGGTAAAGGGGGAATAAATGGTGATGGAAGGAGACTTGACTTGGTCTGGTGAACATACAATACAATATACGAATGATGTATTATAGAATTGTGCACTTGAAACATATAATTTTATTAACCAATGTCACCACAATAAATTCAATTAAAAAAAAGTACCCAACTAAATTGCCTGAGTGTGTAAATGAGAACACTATTCCAGAACATTTCACCTGGTGGACCTGCTCTGGGCAGTGTCAAGTGATCATAGGCAAGGGTCCCCTTGGTTGGTCCTGGTGGGGTTTGAGTTATGGACAGCTTTTCTGGGTCATGTAATGGTTACTTTTCTTTTAGGGGGAGGATATATAATGGGATGACAGGATGACTATCTTTTGCCAATATCTTAAATCACACAAGCTAACCAAAGTATGCCTTGATACTATTTTATCAAGATGCTTCAGTCGTAGATGTTTTATTTCCATTTGTACTATGCTCCCATTATACACTGCATGTCAGCTTTGTGCAACTCAGTCTATGATGATTCAGTGTTCAATAGCCTTTCTTTTCCATCAGACTAAGAGTTTAATAAATTTTATAAGAATAGAGATTAAGTCAGTCATGTCCTTTCTGGCCTGTCTATGGTAATTAATAAATTGCAAACATTTAATAAATATTTCATTAAATTAATACATAAAAAGTAAGGCTAAAAAATAAGAATATTGACATTTCCAGAAGACAGCTCTGGGGGAAATGACCAATGGCATAAAACTTAACTTTAGGTGTTTTGGACAAGTTTGTCTACTGGTGCTATTGTTTCTACCTAGTGAGCATGTTTGTTCCCTAAGAACACTTTCATTCACCCTTTTTCGTATTAACAGAGTACCCCATCTATACATTTACCCAAAGGGGTGCCGGACTATGATGTGTGTTATGTTTCTATGACCACTATGATTGGCTCAGGGATGGGCACATGGTCTGAACTAGGCTGCCCAAGCCTTTTGCCAGAATTTTATATTTTGTTACTTTGCAATAGAAATAGAAATTGTTTTTCTCTACACAGTTCTAAGCTGGAATGTTTTTTTTAATAATTTTATTTTTAATGGGGTGACATCAATAAATCAGGATAGATATATTCAAAGATAACAACTCCAGGTTATCTTGTCATTCACTTACGTTGCATACCCATCACCCAAAGTCAGATTGTCCTCTGTCACCTTCTATCTAGTTTTCTTTGTGCCCCTCCCCCTCCACCTCCCCCTTTCCATCTCCCTCTCCCCCCTCCCCCTGTAACCACCACACTCTTATCAATATCTCTTAGTTTCCCTTTTATGTACCAGCTACGTATGGAATAATGCAGTTCCTAGTTTTTTCTGATTTACTTATTTCACTTCATATAATGTTATCAAGATCCCACCATTTTGCTGTAAATGATCCGATGTCATCATTTTTTATGGCTGAGTAGTATTCCATAGTGTATATGTGCCACATCTTCTTTATCCAGTCATCTATTGACGGAATTTTTGGTTGTTTCCATGTCCTGGCCACTGTGAACAATGCTGCAATAAACATGGGGCTGCATGTGACTTTACGTATCAATGTTTCTGAGTTTTTGGGGTATATACCCAGTAGAGGGATTGCTGGGTCATAAGGTAGTTCTATTTTCAGTTTTTTGAGGAACCACCATACTTTCTTCCATAATGGTTGTATTACTTTACATTCCCACCAACAGTGTATGAGGGTTCCTTTTTCTCCACAGCCTCTCCAACATTTGCTATTACCTGTCTTGTTAATAATAGCTAATCTAACAGGTGTGAGGTGGTATCTCATTGCAGTTTTGATTTGAATTTCTCTAATAACTAATGAAGATGAGCATCTTTTCATATATCTGTTGGCCATTTGTATTTCTTCCTGGGAGAAGTGTCTGTTCATGTCTTCTTCCCATTTTTTTATTGGATTGTTTGTTTGTCTGTTGTTGAGTTCTATGAGTTCTTTGTATATTTTGGATATTAGGCCCTTATCTGAGCTGTTGTTTGAAAATATCATTTCCCATTTAGTTGGCTGTCTGTTTATTTTGTTGTCAGTTTCTCTTGCTGAGCAAAAACTTCTTAGTCTGATGTAGTCCCATTCATTTATCTTTGCCTTCACTTCTCTTGCCATTGGAGTCAAATTCATAAAATACTCTTTAAAACCCAGGTCCATGAGTTTAGTACCTATGTCTTCTTCTATGCACTTAATTGTTTCAGGTCTTATGTTTAGATCTTTGATCTATTTTGAGTTAATTTTAGTACAGGGAGACAGACTGTAGTCCAGTTTCATTCTTTTACATGTGGCTTTCCAGTTTTCCCAGCACCATTTATTGAAGAGGCTTTCTTTTCTCCATTGTGTGTTCTTGGCCCTTTTATCAAAAATTATTTGACTATATATATGTGGTTTTATTTCTGGGTTTTCTATTCTGTTCCATTGGTCTGAGTGTCTATTTTTCTGCCAATACCATGCTGTTTTGATTGTCGTGGCCCTATAATATAGTTTGAAGTCAGGTATTATAATGCCCCCAGCTTCATTCTTTTCTTTAGGATTGCTTTGGCTATTCGGGGATTTTTATAGTTCTATATAAATCTGATGATTTTTTGCTCCATTTCTTTAAAAAATGTCATTGGAATTTTGATGGGAATTGCATTAAATTTGTATATTGCTTTGGGTATTATGGCCATCTTGATTATATTTATTCTTCCTAACCAAGAACAAGGTATATTCTTCCATCTCATTATATCTTTTTTGATTTCCCTTAACAATGGTTTATAGTTTTCATTATATAAGTCCTTTACATTCTTTGTTATGTTTATTCTTAAGTACTTTATTTTTTTTTGTTGCAATCGTGAAGGGGATTGTTCTTTTGAGTTTGTTCTCAAATGTTTCATTGTTGGCATATAGAAAGGCTATTGACTTCTGTATGTTAATTTTGTATCCTGTGACCTTACTGTATTGGCTTATTGTTTCTAGTAGTTTTTTTGTGGATTCTTTGGGATTTTCGATATATAGGATCATATCATCTACAAAAAGTGATACCTTTACTTCTTCTTTTCCAATATGGATGCCTTTTATTTCTTTGCCTTGTCTGATTGCAGTGGCTACGACCTCTAGTACCGTATTAAATAAGAATGGAGAGAGTGGACAACCCTGTCTTGTTCCTGATTTAAGGGGGAAAGCCTTCAGTTTAGTGCCATTTAATATGATGTTAGCTGATGGTTTATCATATATGGCTTTTATCATGTTGAGATATTTTCCTTCTATACCCATTTTGTTGAGGGTCTTAAACATAAAATTGTGTTGTATTTTATCGAATGACTTTTCTGCATCTATTGATAAGATCATGTGGTTTTTGTTCTTTGTTTTGCTGATATGGTGTATTACGTTAACCGTTTTACATATGTTGAACCATCCTTGAGATTCTGGGATGAATCCCACTTGATCATGATGTATTATCTTTTTAATATGTTGTTGTATTTGATTTGCTAGTATTTTGTTTAGTATTTTAGCATCTGTATTCATTAGAGATATTGGTCTGTAGTTTTCTTTTTTTGTGCAGTCCTTGCCTGGTTTTGATATGAGGGTTATGTTGGCCTCATAAAATGTGTTTGGAAGTATTGCTTCTTCTTCAATTTTTTGGAAGACTTTCAGTAGAATAGGAACCAAGTCTTCTTTGAATGTTTGATAAAATTTTCTGGTATATCCATCAGGGCCTGGACTTTTATTTTTGGGGAGGTTTTTAATGGTTTTTTCTATTTCTTCTCTACTAATAGGCCTGTTTAGGCTTTCTGCTTCTTCTTGACTCAGTCTAGGAAGGTTGTATTGTTCTAGGAATTTATCCATTTCTTCTAGGTTGTTGAATTTAGTGGCATAAAGTTTTTCATAGTATACTACAATAATTCTTTGTATATCTATGGTGTCTGTGGTGATTTCTCCTCTTTCATTTTGGATTTTGTTTATATGAGCTCTTTCTCTTTTTTCCTTGGTAAGTCTTGCCAAGGGTTTGTCAATTTTGTTCATCTTTTCAAAGAACCAGCTCCTTGTTCTATTAATTTTTCTATAGTTTTTCTGTTCTCTATTTCATTTATTTCTGCTCTGATTTTTATTATCTCCTTTTTTCGGCTGGTTTTGGGTTGTCTTTGTTCTTCTTTTTCTAGTTCCTTAAGGTGTGAAGTTAAGTGGTTCACTTGGGCTCTCTCTTGTTTGTTCATATAGGCCTGAAGTGATATGAACTTCCCTCTTATTACTGCTTTTGCTGCATCCCATAGATCTGGGGTCCCTAAACTTTTTACACAGGGGGCCACTTCACTGTCCCTCAGACTGTGAGGGAGGGCCGGACTATAAAATAAAAAAAAACTATGAACAAATCCCTTTGCTTACTGCTGATATCTTATATTAAAGTAAAAAAAAAAATGGGAACAAATACAATATTGAAAATAAAGAACAAATGAATTTAAATCAACAAACTGGCCAGTATTTCAATGGGAACTATGGGCCTGCATTTGGCTAATGAGCTGGTCAATGTCCGGTTCCATATTTGTGACTGCTAGCCGTAACAAGTGATATGACGCGCTTCCAGAGCCATGAGGTATACGTCCCGCATCACCAGAAGTAGTACTGTATGTGAGTGACGCCGCGCTTTGCGGTGGTCTCACTGAACACCAATGAAAGAGGTGCCCCTTCTGAAATGCGGTGGGGGCAGGATAAATGGCCTCAGGGGGCCGCATGTGACCTGCGGGCCGTAGTTTGGGGACCCCTGCCATAGATTCTGATATGTCGTATTGTCATTTTCATTAGTCTGTATATATCTTTTGATCTCTGCACTTATTTCTTCTTTGACCCATTCATTTTTTAAAAGTATGTTGTTTAATTTCCACATTTTTGTGGGATTTTTTTCCTCTTTTTTGCAGTTGAATTCTAGTTTCTAGGCTTTATGATCAGAAAATATGCTTGGTACAACTTCAATTTTTCTGAATTTGCTGATGTTGTTTTTGTGGCCCAACATATGGTCAATTCTTGAGAATGATCCATGTACACTGGAGAAAAATGTATACTCAGTCACTTTGGGATGAAATGTCCTGTGGATGTCTATCATATCCAGGTGCTCTAGTGTTTTGTTTAAGTCCACTATATCTTTGTTGATTCTCTGTTTGGATGACCAATCTAGAGCCGTCAGCATTGTATTGAGGTCTCCAAGTATGATTGTATTTTTCTCAGTTTTTGTTTTAAGGTCAATAAGTAGCTGTCTTATATATTTTGGTGCTCCTTGGTTTGGTGCATATATATTAAGAATTGTTATGTCTTCTTGATTCAGTGTCCCCTTAGCCATTATGAAATGGCCATTTTTGTCTCTGAGTACTTTTGCTGTCTTGTAGTCAGCATTATCCGATATGAGTATTGCTACGCCTGCTTTTTTTGGATGTTATTTGCTTGGAGTATTGTTTTCTAGCTTTTCACTTTGAATTTGTTTTTATGCTTGTTACTTAGATGAGTTTCCTGTAGGCAGCATACAGTTGGATTTTCTTTTTTAATCCATTCTGCTACTCTGTGCCTTTTTATTGGTGAGTTAATCCGTTTACATTTATTGTAATTATTGACACTTGTGAGTTTCCTATTGCCATTTTATATATTGCTTTCTGTTAGTTTTGTGTCTTGTTTGATCCTTCTCTTTTTTTTTTCTATCTTTTCTTTTATTTGGTTGTATTCCATACATCTTTCCTCTGTTGCTATCTTTTTTATCTCATGTGCTTCTGTCGTGGTTTTTTCCTTTTTCTTTTTTTTTATAATTTTATTTTTTTAATGGAGCAACATCAATAAATCAGGATACATATATTCAATGATCAACAAGTCCAGGTTATCTTGTCTTTCAATTATGTTGCATACCCATCACCCAAAGTCAGATTGTCCTCTGTCACCTTCTATCTAGTTTTTTTTGTGCCCCTCCACCTTCCCTTTCACTCTCCCTTTCCCCCCTCCCCTCGTAATCACCACACTCTTATCAATGTCTCTTAGTTTCACTTTTATGTCTGTGGTGGTTTTTTCAATGGTGGTTACCTTTAAGTAATGAAAAGGGTTCCTACCCTGTTCATTGTAGCGCACTATTTTGTGAGTACTTTTGCACTCCATCGTCTTTTAATCTCCATCTTCTCCTCCCTTTTCTTTTTGTTGTTGTCACAGTTTAAATTTGGTTTTATTGTGTTCTTCTTGGAGCTTTAACTTGTGGCTTTGTTTTTTTTTTTTTGTTCTTTGTATCTGATTGGAGAACCCCCTTTAGTAATTCTCGGAGTGGGGTTTTTTTGATGATAAATTCCCTCATCTTTTCTGTATCTGTGAATGTTTTTATTTCTCCTTCATATTTAAAGGATAGCTTTGATGGGTATAGTATTTGTGGCTGGATGTTCCTCTCTTTCAGGACTTTAAATATTGGGGTCCACTCTCTTCTAGCTTGTAGAGGTTCTGCTGAGAAATCTGATGATAATCTAATGGGCTTTCCTTTATATGTTGTATTCTTCTTTTCCCTGGATGCCTTGAGAATTTTTCTTTGCTGTTGGTTTGTGCCAATTTCATTATGATATGCCTTGGAGTAGGTTTTTTGGGGTTAAGAAAACTCGGAGTTCTGTTTGATTCTTGAATTTGAGGCTTTAGTTCTTTCCACAGGCTTGGGAAGTTCTCATCTATTATTTGTTTGAGTATGTTCTCCATTCCATTTTCTCTCTCTTCTCCCTCTGATATACCTATTATTCTTATGTTATTATTTTTGATGGAGTCAGATAATTCTTGTAGGGCTATCTCATTTTTTTTTAATTTTTGAGTCTTTTTCTTCTTCTCTCTGTTGTGCCTTAAGTTGCTTGTCTTCTATTTCACTAATCCTCTCTTCTATCTGGCCTGTTCTATTAGCTAAGCTTGTTACCTCATTTTTCAGCTCGTGAATTGAGTTTTTCTTCTCTGTTTGATTTGTTTTTATAGTTTAAATTTCCTTGGAAATATATTCTTTGTGTTCATTGAGTTGTTTTCTGAGCTCCCTAAATTGCCTTTCTGTGTTTTCTTGTATATCGTGGAGGATTTTTAGGATTTCTATCTTAAATTCTCTGTCATTTAGCTCCAACGTTTCCAATATATTAAATTTTTTCTCCATAGATTTTTCCTCGTCTAGCTGTGTTACCTCTCTTTCTTTTGTATCCATGATATTCAATTTTCTCTTCCTTAATGGCATCTGAGGGTGGTTTTGTTGATAGTATTAATGAGATTTATAAAGAATAAAAAGTTAAAAAAATAAAAAATCAAAAAGAGTTTTTTTTAAAAAAAATTAATAATGCAATAAAGAAAAATTAGAAAAAAGGAAATTATTCCCCCCTCCTTTTTTCCTCTCCTCTCCTCTCCCCTCTTTCTTGAGAAAATCTTGTGGTGAACTGTGAATTAAATTGTACTAAATAGAACAAACAATGCCTGTAATGGAGGGCCTGAATTGGGAAGAAGTAATAAAGGGACAAAAAAAAGGGGGCGTATGGATCCAAAAAAGTGAATAAGAATAAAAATTGGGTCTAGAATAAAATGATTTGCTTTTATGTGTTGGTTGACTAAGAGTTATGATGAGAGAAATAAGAGGGAAACAGGAAAATGGGGGGACAAATTAAGAAATTACTATTGTATTTAGTGGAACAAGAACTAGATAAAATGGAGAGCCAGGGATGGGAGCACTGCTAGTGTGTTAAAAAGGTGAAATAAACCCCCCCCCCAAATGCCACAAACATAAGTTTGAGTCCCAGATAAGATATTGTTCGTAGCCCTGGCTGGTTGGCTCAGCAGTAGTGCATCAGCCTGGTGTGCAGGGGACCCGGGTTCGATTCCTGGCCATGGCACATAGGAGAGTGCCCATTTGCTTCTCCACCCCCTCTCCTTCCTCTCTGTCTCTCTCTTCCCCTCCTGCAGCCAAGGCTCCATTGGAGCAAAGATGGCCCGGGGGCTGGGAATGGCTCCTTGGCCTCTGCCCCAGGTGCTAGAGTGGTTCTGGTCACGGCAGAGCGACACCGCAGAGGGGCAGAGTATCGCCCCCTGGTGGGCAGAGCGTCACCCCTGGTGGGCGTGCCGGGTGGATCCCGGTTGGACGCATGCGGGAGTCTGTCTGACTGTCTCTCCCCGTTTCCAGCTTCAGAAAAAATAAAAAAATAAATAAATAAAAAAGATATTGTTTGTTATTGAGGTTTGAATGAGAGGAGACATAAAGGAGAAAGGCAGAAACTAATATAGAGGGAGAAAAGAAAGAGAGAGAGAGAATAAAAAGAGGGAACCACTAAAAGAAGAAAAAAGAAAAAAGAGGAGAGAGTGAGAGAGAGAGAGTTAAGGGTTTTGGAGTGCAACCCTCATAGAGAGAAAGGAAGAGGAAAGAAAAGACAATGGGAGATGTAACACTTATGGGTAGTGTAGTTCAAGGAGAGGAAAGAGTAAGACCGGCAGAGAGTTAAATGACCAAATTGGAGGAGGAATAAAAAATATCGAGAATGAAGATAAGAGAAACAAACGAACAAATATAATAAAATGGGATAGGCTATAAAGTCTGCATATTATTCTTGATTTTGAGAGATTATCTTCTTGCTTTTTATTTTCTCTCCCTCTTCTTGGTTGGTGACTCTATACCTTGGGTTCTGCCCCTTTGGCACGCTCAGGTAGAGGTTTGCAGTTGATAAGACTCTATGGCATTGTTATGTATTGTGCTTCAGTCTTGTTGGCAGTTGAGGCTCATTAGCATTTATAGGCCCCACCAGTGAGAGAGTCCGTGTTCCTGGAGCCTTTCTCCTAGTCTTTCCTTCCTCAATTAGTAGCCTGATAATCCAGCTATGGGGTTGCTGCTGCCTCTGCCTGAATAGTAAGAGGCTCAAAGAGCTGGCAACTTCTCTCTCTATTCCCACTCAGCACAGGGCTCTGGGTAAGGCTCAGTCAGTCAGAGCTGCTAGCATAATCAGGCGGGGCTTCTGCCCACTCAAAGACCTCTGGCTCTGCCACTCTGTGGGATAACACAGGCACGCACTGCTGAGGCACTTGGAGGAATCTCTCGCCCATTATCTGCGCGTGCAAATCAGGATATCAGGCCAGCAGTCTCACACTCTGAGTGAAACCCCCACCCACCCAGAAAAGTTCCAGTGTTGGAATTGGCTCTCGCTTCGTCCCCGGGCGTGGCTTTTTCAAGGTGCTGGGGCAGCTCAAGATTCCGCTTTTTGGCCCACACAAAGGCCCCTGACTCTGCCCCTCTGTGGGATAACATGGGCAGGCACTGCCGAGGCCCTCAGAGGAATCTCTCGCTCACTATCTCTGCACGCAAACCAGGATATCAGGTCAGCCGTCTCACCTTCTGAGTGAAACCCCCACCCGCACGGAAAAGTTTCAGCTTTGGAATTGGCTCTTGCTCCTTCCCTGTGCATGGCTTTCCCAGGGCACTGGGGCGACACAGAGATTCTGCTTTCAGCCCACACAGAAGCCTCTGACTCTGCCCCTCTTTGGGGTAACACGGGCGCCCACTCCTGAGGTGCTGGGAGGAATCTCTCATTCACTCTCCATGCGCACCGACCAGGATATCAGGCCAGCCACCTCACCCTCTGAGTGAATCCCCCTCCCGCCCAAAAAAGTCCCAGCGTTGGAATTAGTTCTCGCTCCCTCTCTGTGCGCAGCTTTCCCAGGGCGCTGGGGTGGCCCAGAGATTCCGCTTTTAGCCCACACAAAGGCCTCTGACTCTGCCTCTCTGTGGGACAACACGGGCGCACACTCTCAGGGCTTTGGAAGGAATCTCTCGCCCACTATCTGCGTGTGCTGACTAGGAGATCGGGGAAAATGGCTGCCCCGCTTTTCTTTCTTTGTCTGGGTTTGGCATGAGTGTTAGCTTGTATTGCCCGGTTTGCCACAGGAACAGTTTTTCCTCAGCTTGGATCTCCATGCCACAGCCTGGTTTGGCTGTTTGTGCCGCGGCCTGGATCTATTCACCCCCTTTGCCCGCCTCAGTTTCTATATTCTCAGTTCCCAGTGAAAGCCGCCCTGTTTAGGTTAGTGAAGAAGGCGGAGCATTTCTTACTCCCTATTTCTTTCGGGGTTTGATTATATATTTAGCCAATTTTTCGCTCGACCATACCTTCGAGTGTATTGCAAAACATCTGGATGCTCCAAGGATAGGTTTTTCTGTTTCTGGTTGAAGATCTTGTTGAGTTTTGGGGGAGATTTATTGGTATCACTTCCTACCACTCCATTACTCTGACGTCATCTGGAATGTTTTAAGATTGATATTCTCTGTGGCCATGGCCACCCTTTTATACCAACCCTGCTTTCTCTATCTTCTCTTGTTAATATTTGTTATTTATACCTATTCAAAACAAACAGATGTAGGAGTCTCATGATGCTTTGTAGGTGATATATATGTCTTCTGCTGTATACAAAGGAAAACCAATAAAGGTTGCATCAGAGAGACTACCTCAATTTCACATTAATGATGAGTCTATGTGGATAAAATTATTTGCATACATACATTTTAGGTCAAAATAATATTGTCCACTGGGAAAATTTTATTTTATTTATTTTCCTATGAGGAGAAGGACTTCAGTGAAAAAGTTCACAATGTCCATTCAGTTAATTATATATATATTACCACT
Organism: Saccopteryx bilineata; assembly: GCF_036850765.1. NCBI lineage: Eukaryota > Metazoa > Chordata > Mammalia > Chiroptera > Emballonuridae > Saccopteryx > Saccopteryx bilineata. The sequence continues at coordinate 194,370,766 of NC_089492.1, read as the reverse complement.
CATTTGTCTGGGTGAACAGAACTATAGGATCTCATTGCCTGTGGAATGAATTTGGTTCCCTGCTTCCTAACACAGCACTGTAATGTTTGCATAGTGATTTCTCTAAAGAAGTAAGTCTGATTATGTGTGAGATTCCTTTGTTAGTAGTCCTAATGAATGCTTCAATTCAGTAGATATCACTCCAGTGGTTTAAAGAAGGTAACATACCTTGCAGAGGTACCTAAATCTCAACTGGGGAAAGGGATCAGTAACTAGAAAATCTTAAAATGTTTTCATTACTATTCAAATACAACTGGGTGGGTGAGTGACCAGAGAATCACATGCTTTTGGAGCAGGAAGGCATCTTAGGAATTATTTAGTTCAGCCCTATCTGTTCACATGAGTTATACAAGTGTAAAGCTGAGATGTATAAAAGTTATGTGACTTGCCTTAGGTCATATAGCTAATAAGTAATAGAAATAACCCTAGAACCTACATCTTTTCTATTTTGATCTGAAGCTGGAAAAATGACCTGCAGGTCTGGCTGTCAGTTGCCATGAAAACCACTTACATAATACCAGTGTTGGTGAGAAGGAAAGAGGGTAATCAAATGCTAGCCACCTGAGAAAGTGAGGGGACTCCTGTCCTCAAAAACCCATCTCCCCTCTTTGGTTTAGGCAGGAGTTTTTGTAAAAAAGGTAGAAGGAGAGGAAATTAAGCAAAAAGAGATCAAAGAAATTCAAAGGAGGGGGTTGAGAGTTCTTTGCTGAAGTGTTTGGATGTGGGGGGCAGGGATAGTGCAAGGAAACTCACAGTAGTCAGATAACAGTTTGGAGTCCACATTTCTTCCAGAGCCGACATATCTGAAAGCTGGAGTCTGCTCCTTCCTTTGGTTGTTATAGGAATTAAAGCTAACAAGTAGCTTATAAACTAAGGATTTGTTTCGTGTAACAGATGTCCACAGATTCCCAACCATCAAGCTGTCTTCTTGGCCTTGAATGAGAATCAGAATTGCAAGTGTCAGTGTGATGGGAATTTGGGGAAGTAGTTATTCTTTTTGGTTGGATGTTAACCCTTGATGTGCGTCAGCCAGATGTCTGTGGTTCATTGCCAACGTTATCAATTTTAATTGTAATAAGAAGTTGGCCAGAGGTGAAAGCACAGTATTGTCCCTGTCCTTTTGATTTGCTACAGAAAAAACAACCTCAATCACCAAACTGGTGATATTGAATCACAGTTACAAGAGCAATAAACTGGAATTAATATTTTACAGAGATATTTTTGTAAACTTACCTTGTCAGTACATTCTTATTTAGCTCTATTTTTATAGCTAATCAGACTAGTATCAGTAACTCAGTAATATAGCATATTTATTCCTGGTTGCAAATCCAGTCCCAATTATAAAAAAATAAAACCTTCCTAGAACTCTGCTAGTGTTTTATAGTTTCCTGTTTCTCTCAATTATAAACTGTTTCAATATTTATCAATACATTGATGAGAAGTGCTGATTCTTGAGAAAATGCATATTATGGATTAATTTGTTTTTTCCTGCCATGGGGGTGGGTAGTGGGAAGATACCAAAATATTTGCAAAACACATGTTGCTGGCCACAAAGAGTGAGATGTTTGTGTTGTGTTCTTAGTTGGTAATTTATGAGCCTGACCTAAATTTGTTGCTTAGGAAAGGTATGAGTTAACTACATACATCACAACGGGAGAGTTATTCTTTAATAAAATGATACATTTTTCTTTTTATAACACACATGTGATTTGACATTGAAATAAAATGCAGATGCTACTTTGATTGGCATATTCCCTGTTGTGCTTTTCTAAAACACCTTCACATATGGTCTGCTTCATTCCTGAGAAATGACTTGTTGTTTATGTCATACAAAAAGAACAGATTGATTTTACAGTGAGTAAGGAGGATGAATTGTACGTTAGAGAGAAATCTTTGTCTCAGCAGTCTAAACACCTGAAAATAAATGTTGCTTTTTAGAAAAGACTCTCATCATACACCAATGATCCCTTTATTTCATACCCCTTTTCTAAGTGTTAAATAGACATATACATGCACTCTCAGAAAATAGAAAGGGTAGTTCCAATCTCCAAAATATTTATACTTTTTCTTTTCACCATTTAAACATATTCTGAAACCCAACAAACAAATGACAGAGTTGTCTCAATGAACCAACCCCAAATATATAGTACTTCCTTATTGTATCTGTACTCTTCCTAGAATAAAACATTACTCATCTGGATTGGAAAATTTTAAGTAAATTTTAAATATAAAAGTCTATGCTCTGAAGCTTTATTAAGTAAATTTTAAATATAAAAGTCTGTGCTCTGAAGCTTTCTTGGAATCTCCAACTTTTACCCCTTTAGAATTATTTTTCAGAAAAAAAAAATTTGTTCTGTGCTCACTCTTATGACAATAAGTTATCTATATCTATTTTCTTTTCCACAGAACTTTGCCACTTAGAAATCTTTTAATCTTGTTTTCCATGCCTTTGTTTTTCATTTTGTGTTCACAACAACTTTGTAGTATTATATTATTAACCTCATTTTACAGACTACATAAGGGCAATACAGAGTGACTAGATGAGTTTTTCACAAACACTCAACTAGTTTTCTGTTTCCTTATCCAGTCTTTTCCCCACTACAGCATGTTAACTGGTTACCTAACCAGCATACCTCCCTGGTTACCTCAGATGCACATGTAGACTTTAGTGCACTTTGCAGCTTTTAAAATGTAATGTTTTAAAGTCTATTCCTCTTGCGTGTCTGAGAGAGTTATGTTGTGTGTATGTAGGGTGAAGATGCCATGGAGTGGTGGGGGGCTAACCAAGTCAGTTATAGCATGGCCTATCATAGCTAAATCCCTATGAAAGAGTATTCGCAAAAGTCATTTATCAATGATCCACAAACAAGTATGTATTTTTTTTTTTTTTTTTTTTTTGCATTTTTCTGAAGCTGGAAACAGGGAGAGACAGTCAGACAGACTCCCGCATGCGCCTGACCGGGATCCACCCGGCACACCCACCAGGGGCGACGCTCTGCCCACCAGGGGGCGATGCTCTGCCCATCCTGGGCGTCGCCATGTTGCGACCCTCCTGGGTGTCGCCATGTTGCGACCAGAGCCACTCTAGCGCCTGGGGCAGAGGCCACAGAGCCATCCCCAGCGCCCGGGCCATCTTTGCTCCAATGGAGCCTTGGCTGCGGGAGGGGAAGAGAGAGACAGAGAGGAAGGCACGGCGGAGGGGTGGAGAAGCAAATGGGCGCTTCTCCTATGTGCCCTGGCTGGGAATTGAACCTGGGTCCTCCGCACGCTAGGCCGACGCTCTACCGCTGAGCCAACCGGCCAGGGCCAACAAGTATGTATTTTGACTGATGTCTTTATCTTATTAAGTGTGGCTAAAGCATGACCATCTATTACTACTGAGAAGGAATAAATCCTAGTGACAAAGAATATAGGTCCTGAACCATAATACTTAAACTTAAACAAGTTAACTTTATGAATTATTAGTTAAGTAAACTTAGAGAAGTTTATCAAATTATTTGAGCCTCAGTTTCTGTAAAAATAGTTATCTGTAAAATGGAGCTAGTAGTCCCTACCTTATTTTTGTAAGTTGGAATCTGTATGTAAAAAAAAAAAGTAACAGTGAAATTTTCATAGCGTACAGTAAATACCCAATAAATGTTAGCTAGCATTATTAACTGAGGCTCCCTTCTCTTTATTATCCACCACAACTTTATTTTAACTCTTAAAACAACTTCCTGGGTTTTTTTTTGGGGGGGGAAGACACAGTGTTTGCTAGTAACTAAAAGACTTTCAGTGGGAAAATAGGATGTTAGTAGTAAGAAAAGGATACCAAAGGAGTTAACATGTGTGTTAGTTTTCTATTGTTGTGTAACATATTATACAAATTTAGCAGCATATATTAGACTTTTTTTTTTTTAATCTCACAGTTTCCACAAATTGGGAGTCTGGGCTCAACTTAGCTGGTTCTCTGCCCAGGATCTTACAAAGTTATACTCAAGGCATTGGCTGGGCTGTATTTTCACCAGGAGCTTAAATGGGGAAGGAATTCCCTTCATGTCCATTCATATTGTTGTCAGAATTTATTTCCTTGTGGCTGTATGATAGTAAGCCCCAGCTTTTTGCTGACTACTGCTTGGAGGTTACCCACAATTCCTAGAGACCTCCTCTAGTTCAATGTCATTAGAGTTTCTTCACCATCATGATATCTGCTTTGTAAAGCCCATAGGAGAGTCTCTCACATCAGGGAGAACCCGTATGGCCTTTATCTGATATGGTTAGGTCCTCCCCGAATAATTGCTCACTTGATTAACTTAAAATCACCTGATTGGGGATCTAATTACTGCTACAAAATCCCTTCACCTTTTCTATTTTCTATCAACTATAAGCAAGTCATGGATCCCACTCACACTCCAGGAGGGGTCATATAGAGCAGTGGTCCCCAAACCCCGGGCCACGGACTGGTACCAGTCTGTGGGCCATTTTGTACCAGTCCGCAGAGAAAGAATAAATAACGTACATTATTTCCGTTTTATTTATATTTAAGTCTGAACGATGTTTTATTTTTAAAAAATGACCAGATTCCCTCTGTTACATCCATCTAAGACTCACTCTTGATTCTTGTCTTGTAAGTTTGACAATTATATTTAAAAATACCACAGTTTTTACACTGGTTGTATAATTTTATTTTTGTGCATTTATCCGTCCCACCCTAAAGGCCGGTCCGTGAAAATATTTTCTGACATTAAACCGGTCTGTGGCCCAAAAAAGGTTGGGGACCACTGATATAGAGCAAAGGGACAGGAATCACAGGGGCTGACTCATGAGATTCTCATCTGTCTACACATATAAGAAGATGATCAGACAGGCTGCTGCTTTTTGTAGTGGACCATCTCTATACCAACAATACAATGAATCACTGCATATTGAAAAGTCCAGTCTAGTTTGCTTTTTAGTTGAAATTCATATCTGCTTCTTTCCTACTTGTTAGGCCCGAGGCTGAAATGACCAATGCCCATGATTGATCTCTCACAGCCTACGTTGCTCTATATGCTCCCTCCTGCCTCTCAGAAGATTTTTTCAGTTTTATTCTACTGCCCCTATGCCTTGATACATGATCAGGAACTATCTATTTCCTATCTAGCCCCTCTGTTGCCTGTACCCACTATTTCTTATATAGGTCAATTTTGCTTATATTTTTATAAATAACATTTCCTCTTTGGGTTTTTAAGTTTCATGTCTACTTTCTATAGTGCTGCCAGTGATCAGTTAACTCATTTTGAAGATTATTCTCTAGCAGAGTTTTTTTTCTGTTAGTTTTTTTTCTTAAGTATAAGAAGCTATATGAAAGCTCCGAAATATGGTACCATTTCCTTGATCCAGTAGTCCACTAGATTGATGAGAAACACCACATTACCTTTTTGCTCATGTATGTCTACATAAGTGAAATGGCAATGCATAATTTACTTACCATTGACATTTCCTAGGTAAATTTAAGGTTCCTCTTATAATAAAAGCAGAGTGATTTGTTGTGATGTACACTGTTGTATCACTGCAGCCATTCCCTTTTTCTGTCTCTTTGTCTTTCTAACTGGTGATGCCACCTGAAATGATTGAAAATGATAGACACTTTCCAAGTCTCTCATTTACTATGGGTGGCCATGGACCCAGTTCTGGCTGAAGATACCAGCTTGGGCTTCCTTCCTAGTAAAAGAAAGGCAAGCAAGAAGGAGACTCCCTTTTGCCCCTCCCTCATTCCTTTCCACTTTGGTTATTGCTACAAAGATGTGATGATAAAAACTTCTGAAAATGTTTTGTAGCATGAGTGGAAGAAACATAAGAGAAACTAATCCAGCACCCTATTATGCTGAACCATTCTGTATAATCTCTTTCTACCTATCCTATGGGGTCTTTTACATAAGATCATTAAATACACTCAATATTCAATACTCTTAGATTAATATTCTTTTTTCTCATAGTTGAAAGCATTCTTACTGAGAGGATAAACCTCTACAAATGTAGCCCAGATATATTGAGAAGCAGGTGTTCTTTCTTTTATTCAATATTTATCATGTTTACTTGATGCCCTAGATTCTGGACACACAGTATCAGAATACTTTCATATTGTCTGGGACCCACCAAAGTATGTGTAACTAGTTGCTTTTTAGTTTGGTGCAACTGGAAAATGGGCACAGTATGGTGCAGGAGATTCTTCTCCATGGGTACCACTATGATTCAGTCAAGGAGGTGGAAAATAGGTGAGTAGAATTAATTTAGTCAACTGTCTGGAAACTTAACATGGCATCAGTGATAACATTAAAATATCCAGGAGCTTCAGAGTATGAGTCAGTCCAAATTCAAGCCACATGATTTAAATGATTAAAGGCTAAAAAACTAAGAAGAAAGCAATGTTGGGATTTATTTGATGCAAAAACTCAAATGACCAGTGAAATAGATAATGTTCTGTTGTAATAGTGTGCTCACAGCATCAAGAAAAACAATTGAGTGGGTGTATTTTGAGCTTCAGGCATTGTAAATTCTTTCACTCTCATATACTTTATGCGTTCTTTAATAAACTGTAGAGTCTTGGGCCAGCTTCATTGGTGACAGTAGGTGGTCATTCATTTCACAATCCACTAATTTTCATGATTATTCAGTATTTTATGTTACCTAAACTGCTTTGAATTTTGTTTTACTCAAATTGTAATATGGCAATAGCTTATATGATTTCAGAATCATTAATTCAATTGGCATTCTCAGCATATAAAAGTTACACTTTTATCTCTCCAAATACAAACAAAAACTTAAAGATCTGAAATATGCTGATAGTATATAAAACCTTTATTTGAAATATGCATCAGTGGTCTGTTAACCTAATGTGTCTTTTTGAAAAGATGCAGAGAGACTAGAAAATTCTTAGGAAGAACAACAATTGATATCAAGTATAGTCTTATCTGCCTTAAAGTGACAATTGTATGTTTTCTTTAAATTTAATTCTAACTTAACAACTGAATTCTTACATTATATGGAACAACTAATAATAATATGGCTATTTAATATTTTAAGATGTTTTTTGTTTTTAAATATTTTACTCTTGGGACATTTTATAGGGTTTTTACAGGAATATACTACAAAAACTCCAAACACTATACTTCATCTTTCCAGCTCTTCTTTCTGCCATATATCTCCCAACCTAAAATTTGATGCTTTGTGACAACTTCCTGCTGAGTTGTCCTAAAAATCTATGTTAATACTTTCCAAGATGGGCCACTTACTATATTTCAAGGCCACTCAATTTATTATGAACAGTTTTACAGGTTATAAGTTTTTTCCCCCAATTTTGAGTTAAAAAGTACTGGTATGTCCCTATTTTTAAAATTATTAGTACCAGTTTGATTCTTTAAAAACCCACATAGAAAGCAATCAACATATTGCTATATTTATCTTCTCTTTTTTCCTTCCTATCTTCTCTTCTTCCTTCCTTCTTCCCTCCTTTCCTTTCCTTTCCTTTCCTTTCCTTTCCTTTCCTTTCCTTTCCTTTCCTTTCCTTTCCTTTCCTTTCTTTTCCTTTTCCTTCCTTCCTTCCTTCCTTCCTTCCTTCCTTCCTTCCTTCCTTCCTTCCTTCCTTCCTTCCTTCCTTCGTTATATCCATTATCTCTCTGTCTCTTATATGTTTATCTTAGAATTTAAACATTTGTTAAATCTTTGTAGATCAATTAGTTTTCGATTATCACACCTCAATTTCAATATCCATCACCACCTTATCCAATCACCCATTATTGTGATGAGCAACTTACCACTGATTAATCCAGTGATTTTCAACCTTTTTTGAGCCATGGCACATTTTTTACATTTACAAAATCCTGGGGCACACCAACTACCAAAATGACACTCTAACACAGTACATATTATACATATAGTTAATAATATAGTTTCTAAATGTATTTATACTCACTTAGTTTGAAACCTGGGCCTGTTTTGATGAACACAAAAGGGATATCCTGGTAGGAATGGTAGAAAGACACACATGAAGCTCTGCCTCAACATTTCTCAGTCTCTCTCTGTTTTTAGTTTTTATTGCAGTCAAGCTTGAGAAGCTCAGCTCACATAGATATGTGGTTGAAAATGGGAGCAATGTCAAAATAGCTTTGTTGGCCAGAATGGGGAACTCCTTGGCAACAGATAACCAAAAACTGTCCAAAGGAAGATCAGCAAACTTTAGCTTTAAAGTTAGATAACATTGTGATGCATTGTATATCACCCTCTGCGGGGGCCTCTTTTAAAAAGAAAAAGGTCAAATATCTATATATACCATCAGGATAGACATAACCAGCTGAGGCTGAGGCTTCATCTAGTGGTGGCAACATTTACCTCCAGTCCTGACCAGGATTAGAAATTGGAACCATGGGGAGGAGTAGCAGCCTCAACTACTCACCATGGCCACACAATGACAAGTGTGCAGCAGCCTGAGTGGGGACCTTCCTGGGTGTGGATGAGAGGCGGCCTACTATTGGTTCATCACTAGTGGTCGGGATGAATTCTAGAAGGTGATTTGTCAGTGAGTGTTCCTTGTGCCTCCACTCTTTCTGTTGCTAATAGCTAGAGGGATTGTGAGGGGAATGTTTATGTTTGGATGAAGGTGGCTGGCGGCGGGCTGGATAAATAGCCTCCGCGGGCTGTATCTGGCATGCGGGCCATAGTTTGGGGACCCATGTTTAATTTCCCCACAACACACCTGACCATGTCTTACGGCACACTAGTGTGCTGCAGCACACTGGTTGAAAAACACTGGATTAATCAGTACTCTACAGAGAAGCTTTAGAAGAACACACGGATGTAGTACCCACTTCATAGGAGCCCAAAGAATAGAGTATATTCTTTTTATTTATGGACTAAAAAGTATCTTGGTTTAATTTAGTTATAGATTTGGTAGATGTTACTTCACTTCCCAATATCTAGTTCTCTCCTTTTAGGCAGAAGATTGCATCCTCTAGTCCCTTTGCATTGGGCCAGTTTTGTTTAAACTCTTCTGGCCAACTGATTAAAACCAGAAGGAATGTGTGTCCTTCCTATACAAAGCATTTAATTGTTAGTGTAAGACCTGCTCTCTCCTTTCCTCTGCATGATAGTTAGGGAGGAGGCCTTGTGTAGGGATGGTATGATAGACAGATAGAAGAAACTTATATTACAGAGTTCTAATATGAAAGAGAACTATCCTGGGAGCAACTGTCCTATAGCAAACTTTGCATGAATAAAAATAAACTTCTGTTGTGTTACATCATTAAGATGTGGGCTGCCATAGCACAACCTAGTCTACAATAGTTTTCTCCAAGCTACTATAACATAATCTAGTCTATACTAATTGATACAATGGTCAATCCTAAAGGTCTCATCCCTTAGACATTTATAATTTTCTGGAGAAAATGTTCCAAAATCAGTTGTGATGGGACAGACGTATGGAAGTGATTTTCTTAGCTAGCAATGAGCAAGCTTAATACTGCCCTATCTAGACCTAATATATGATGTTATTTACTCCTGAAACATCAGGATGAAGTTAATAATATTACTAATCACATAATAAATATGAAAGTGATATAATTATGTTTGAAAATATTTTTTAAATTGAGAAAATTTCCAAAGCCACTGAATGTATTATTCAAAAATGTTGAAGTATATGTTGTAGAATGAGAGAAATAATGGATATATGTGAGAGAACATTCTTATATTAATCAACTATTAATGTCTCCAGTTTTTCACCTAATGTATATACTCAGAAGCATCTTTCTGTGTATGTTTGGAAAAAACCAGTCATTTCACTTCTGTTTCTGAGTTGTCTCCTATCACAACACTTTCTAAGAGAACCAAGCTCCTGTTGGAGTTTCCCAGTTCCCCATTGATCTCACTCATTCTGCTACCTATCTCCTCCCAGTCTTTTGAGTCAATGTATTCTTGGGTTCGGATACTTCTGTGCTGGCCTCCTTGGATGAATGATCTGGTTCAAGCCATTTTTCATTTGCCTTTCATAAATTTCCGATAATATAGTCTTAGAAGCTTACAAATATAATTGATTCACTAAAAAGTTGAGGTAAATGAAAAGAATACAATATAGTAGAATCAATTAAAAACTTAATGCTAAATATAATTGTTCTCAAATTCCAAGATGGGGGAACTGCCTTTAAATAAATCATTTGTAGGAAATTCCCATGTGGATATTTCTCACTTCCTAATCTTGATCTTGGTTATAAGGTTTACTCTTTCTTCTTTTTGAGAAAGTCCTTATTATCAACCTCCACTGTTTCCATTTATACTTTCCTTTGTGAAAACCTTACCCTACAGATGTAAGGTTTTTCTCTATAATCAGTCTTCTCTTTCCACTCAGCTAATCCATAAGGCCTCTATATACTTTAGAAAGAAGTTTCTCAAAGATGGTATTGGTTGTTATGGGATGAGATGAGTCCAGTGTGTGCTTGAACCTTCCAAGTGAATTTCTCCCTTTGGCCTCTGTTAGCTTGAGGTACAGCTTTGTCTCCTGCTTTGCCTGATATTTAGAAAATAACTTTTGTATCCAATAACCAAAAAGCATGCACCTGACACATACACATTCATCTCAAAACCAGCTCAGATTCTCAGAAACAATCTAGTCTATGTTTATATTAAGGAAAGGAAACATTTTTCTAACTACAATATCATCTTCACCAATTCCCCGTCCTCAAGGATGCTAGTAATTTACAATATTGGCATGACAATTCTAGTTTCAGGAAGCATCACTTCAGTTTTAGAGCAAGATTTCTCAGTCCTTGAGAAATATAACCCTTTACATGGCCAGCTACCACCAATGCCCACTTTTTATCTATATCAAAACCCAGATTACAGTTTTGTATACCTGAAAATCAGGAACACTGTTAGATAAGGCAACTTTCTTGCTTCTGTCTACACACTATGACTGAAATTAATGGCAAGAGAAGTTGGTCTTCAAAACCCATTATAAATCTAGTTTTAAAACAGTTACAGTCACTCCTTACCATATAGTGGTTCACATTTTGTGGTCTCACTGTATCATGAATTTTTAAATTGTATATATCTAATTTTATATCACAGATTTTTTTGCTATGTTGTGGAATTTTGCAGTATATAGGTATTTTTATATATTTATTATTTTAATTATTTTTGTGGTAAAATAAGCATTTTCTAGCTTAAAAAGTTGAAAACAATATAAAAATATTAATTAAAACATATTAAAAGAATATTACTGTACATTCACTGGTAAGTACCCATATAGAATTTTATTTGTTATTAAAATTATGTAGGTTTAAGAGTGTAGAAAGTGTTTAAGAACATAAAAAGTGTTTATAAGAGTATGGGAAAGGTTAAAAACACTGTGAGAAAGGTTTATAAGAGTGTGAGGGGGTTTATAAAGTCTTAAAATATATACAAATAGTAAAATAAATATAAGGTCTCTACTTCCCAAATTTTTGCCTATCGTGGTGGGTTCTGAAAACTAATTCTCACTATAGACAAGGAACCACTGTATTGGAAAATTTCTCTCTCTTTTTAAAAGATATTTCCACATTAATTCTTTTTTGTTTTTAATTTTTATTAATTTTAAATTATTGTATTAACATGGACTCAAGTGTCCCACTCAATATAACATCCTCATCCTCCACCTCCATGTCCCTCATTATACTCCCATTGTTTGCCTCCCCTTAACACCCTCCCCCTATTCCCTCTGGGATTCCTTGTACTGTTGTTAACTGTATCTAAGTAATTTCACTAATCCTCTCACCTCTGATGCCATCCCCTCATCCTCCTTCCCTCTTAAAGCTGTCCCTCTGCTCCCTATAACCACACCTCTGACACTATTTCATTCCTCAGTTAACTTTGTTTATTAGATTCCACATATAAGTGAGATCATATGATATTTGTCTTTCTCTGCCTGTCTTCTTTCACTTAGCATAATAATCTCCAGGTCCATCCATGCCATTGTAAAAGTTAAGATTTTCTTCTTTTTCATGGCCACATAGTATTTTATTGTGTGTATGTACCACCACTTTTTAATCCACTCATCCACTGACACTTGGGCTTTATCTTGATCTTGGCTATTGAAAAAAATGCTGAAATAAACATGGGGGTGCCTATCTTCTTTTGAATCAGTGATTTTGTATTCTTAGGATATATTCCTAAAAGTGAAATAGCTGAGTCAAAAGGCAGTTCCATTTTTAATTTTTTGAGGAAACGCCATACTGTTTTCCACAGTGGCTGCACCAGTCTGCATTCCCACCAGCAGTGCAGGAGGGTTCCCTTTTCTCCACACCCTCACCAGCACTGATTGTGTGTTAACATTTGTTAATGAGTCCCATTCTGACAGGAGTGAGGTGGTATCTCATTGTGGTTTTAATTTACATTTTCTGATTAGTGATGTTGAATATTTTTTCATATGCCTATTGGCCATCTGTATGTCCTCTTTGGAGAAGTGCCTATTCAGTTTTTTAATTGAATTTTTTGCCTTCCTGGTGTTGAGTTTTAGAAGTTCTTTACAAATTTTGGTTATTAACCCTGATCAGACATATTGGTGAATATGATCTCCCATTGTCTGGGTTATCTTTTTATTTTGTTAATGAAGTTAGTTTGATATAGTCCTATTTGTTTATTTTGTCCTTGATTTCACATGCTTGTGGAGATATCAGCAAAAATATTGCTATGTGAGATATAGGAGAGTTTACTGCCTATGTTTCCTTCCAAGATGTTCATGGTTTTGCAATGTATATTGAAATAGTTTTGTTGCATGTACAATACCTACCCAATTTTCCCTACACCATTTATTTTTTTCTTTTTTCTTTTTTTTGATTAATTTTTATGGGGTGACATTGACAAACCAGGGTACATATGTTCAGAGAAAACAGCTCCAGGCCATTTTGACATTTACTCATGCTGCATTCCCATCACCCAAAGTCCAATTGTCCTCTGTCATCTTCTAACTGGTTTTCTTTGTGCCCCTCCCCTCCCCCAACCCCCTCCCTCTCCTCCCCACCACCCTGTAACCTCCACACTCTTGTCCATGTCTCTGAGTCCCATTTTTATGTCCCACTTATGTATGGAATCATATAGTTCTTAGTTCCCTCTGATTTACTTATTTCACTCAGTATAATGCCACCAAGGTTCATCCATGTTGTTGCAAATCATCCGATGTCATTATTTCTTATGGCTGAGTAGTATTCCATAGTATATATGTACCAAAGTTTTTTAATCCACTCATCCTCCGACGGACACTTAGGCTGTTTCCAGATCTTTGCTATTGTGAACAATGCTGCCATAAACATGGGAGTGTACCTCTTCCTTTCAAACAGCGCTATGGTGTTCCTGGGGTACATTCCTAACAGTGGGATAGCTGGGTCAAAAGGGAGCTCAATCCCCAATTTTTTGAGGAATCTCCACACTGTCCTCCACAGTGGCTGCACCAGTCTGCACTCCCACCAGCAGTGCAGGAGGGCTCCCCCTTCTCCACATCCATGCCAGCACCCATTCCGTGCCGTTTTGTTGATGAGCGCCACTCTGACTGGTGTAGGTGACATCTCATTGTGGCTCTAATCTGCATTTCTCTAATGATTAGTGACGTTGAGCACTCCCTCATATGCCTATTGGCCATCTGCACGTCCTCCCTGGAGAAGTGTCCACCCATTTCTTTGGCCCATTTCTGGATTGGATTGCCTGTCTTCCTGGCATTAAGTTTTACCAGTTCTTTATAAACTCTGGTTATTAACCCACCATCAGATGCACCGTCAAATATATTCTTCCATTATGTAGTTCGTCCCTTCATTCTGCTCTTATTGTCTTTAGCTGTGCAGAAGTTCTCCAGCTTGATAAAGTCCCATTTGTTTATCCTGTTCCCTATTTCACCTGCCCGTGGAGACAAATCAGCAAACATACTGCTGCGAGAAATGTCAGAGAGCCTACTGCCTATGTTTTCCCCCAAGATGCTTATGGTTTCACGGCCCACATTTAAGTCCCTTATCCATTCCGAGTTGATTTTTGTGAATGGTGTAAGTTGGCAGTCCAGTTTCACCCCTTTGCAGGCAGCTGTCCAATTTTCCCAACACCATCTGTTGAAGAGGCTGTCTTCACTCCAATGTATGCTCCCAACTCCCTTGTCAAATATCAGTTGTCCACAAAGGTGTGGGTTTATTTCTGGGTTCTCATTGATCTATATGCCTGTTCTTATGCCAGTACCAGGCTGTTTTGAGTACAATGGCCTTGTAGTATAACTTGATATCCAGAAGTGTGATACCTCCCACTTTATTTTTCCTTTTCAAGATTGCTGAGGCTATTTGTGTTCTCTTTTGGTCCCATATAAATTTTTAAAATATGTGTTCTATACCTTTGAAGTAAGTCATTGGAATTTTAATTGGTATTGCATTGAATTTATAAATTGCCCTGGGCAACATAGACATTTTAATGATGTTTATTATTCCCAACCATGAGCATGGTATATGCCTACACTTGTTTGTATCTTCCCTGATTTCTTTTATCAATGTTTTATAATTTTCCAAGTATACGTCTTTAATCTCCCTGGTTAAATTATTCCTAGGCACTTTATTTTTTTGGTTGTAATGATAAAGGGGATTGCTTCCTTAATTTCTCTTTCTGACAGTTCATTGTTAGTGTATAAAAATGCCTCTGATTTCTGAATATTAATTTTATATCCTGCCACCCTGCTGAATTCATTTATCAGGTCTAATATTTGACTGAGACTTTAGGGTTTTCTATATACAATATCATATCATCTGCAAATAATATGGATTCTGCTTTTCCAATTTGGATGCCTTTTATTACTTTTTCTTGTCTGATTGCTGTGGCTAGGACTTCCAGAACTATGTTGAATAAGAGTGGTGAAGGGGGCACCCTGCCTTGTATCTGATCTTAAGAGTATGGCTTTTAATTTTTGCCCATTGAGTATGATGTTGGCTGTGGGTTTCTCATAGATGGCCTTTATCATGTTGAGGTATGTTCCCTGTATTCCCACTTTGCTGAGAGTTTTGATCATGAGTGAGTGCTGGATTTTCTCAAATGCTTTTTCTGCATCTATTGAAATTATCAGGTGGTTTCTCTCCTCCCCCTTGTTTATGTGATAAATCACATTGATTGATTTGCTAATATTGTACCAGCCTTGCCTCCCAAGAATAAATCCCACTTGATCCTGGTGTATGATTTTTTTCATATATTGCTGGATCCGGTTTGCTAACGTTCTGTTGAGGATTTTAGCATCTATATTCATCAAGGATATTGGCCTATAATTTTCTTTCTTTGTATTGTCTTTGCCTGGTATTGGAATCAGAATTATGCTCACCTCATAAAAGGAGCTTGGAAGTCTTCCTTCCTCTTGAATTTTTTGAAATAATTTGAGAAGAATAGGAGTTAGTTCTTCTTTAAATATTTGGTAGAATTCACTTGTGAAGCCATTAGGCCCAGGACTTTTCTTTTTTGGGTGTTTTTTGATAACTGTTTCAATGTCATTTGTTGTAATTAGTCTGTTTAGGTTTTCTGATTCTTCCAGATTAATTTTTGGAAGATTATATGTTTCAAGGAATTTGTCCATTTCATCTAGGTTGTCTAGTATTTTGGCATGCAGTTCTTCATAGTATTTTCTTAAAATATTTTGTATTTCTGTTGTGTCAGTTGTTATTTCTCCACTCTACTTTCTAATTTTATTTATTTGAGTCCTCTTTTTTTCTTGATCAGTCTGGTTAAATGTTCATCGATCTTTTTTACCTTTTCAAAGAACCAGCTCCTGGTTTCATTGATCCTCTGTATTGTTTCTTTAGCCTCTATGTCATTTATTTCTGCTCTGATCTTTATTCTTTCCTTCCTACTACTATCTCTGGGCTTTACTTGCTGTTCTTTTTCAAATTCTTTTAGATGTAGGGTCAAGTTGTTTATTTGAGCTTTTTCTAGCTTCTTGAGGTATACCTTTAATGCTATGAACTTCCCTCTCAAGACTGCTTTTGCTGTGTCCAATAAATTTTGAATTTATGTATGCTCATTATCGTTCATTTCTAGGAATTTTTTAATTTCTTTTTTGATCTCATTGTTTACCCATTCATTATTTAATAACGTGCTATTTAGATTCCAAGTGTTTGAGTATTTTTCAATTTTTCTGTTGTGGTTGATTTCTAGTTTCATGCCATTGTGATCAGAGAAAGTGCTCGATATGATTTTAATCTTCTTAAATTTGTAGAGACAGCTTTTGTGCCCTAACATGTGGTCTATTCTAGAGAATGTACCATGATCACTTGAAAAGAATGTATATTCTGCTGCTTTAGGGTGAAAGGTTCTGAAGATATCTATTAAATCGAGTTGATTTAGTATGTCCTTTAAGTCTGCTGTTTCTTTGTTAATTTTCTTTCTTGAGAATCTATCTAGTGATGTTAGTGGGGTATTGAAATCCCCTACTATTATAGTATTGCTGTTGATCTCGCCCTTTAAATCCATCAAAGTCTGCTTTATATAATTAGGTGCTCCTATATTAAGTGCATATATATTTATAATAGTTATATCTTCCTGTTGGATTGCTCCCTTTATCATTATGTCGTGACCTTCTTTATCTCTTACTATAGTCTTTGTTTTAAAGTCCATTTTGTCTGATATAAGTATTGCTACCTCAGCTTTTTTTTATTTCCATTTGCATGAAATATTTTTTTTCATCCTTTTATCTTCAGTCTATGTGCATCTTTTGTTCCAAGGTGCATTTCTTGTAGACAGCATATGTATGAGTCCCATTTTCTTATTCACGCAGCTACCCTATGTCGTTTGATCATATCATTTAATCCATTTACATTTAAGGTTATTATTGATATGTAATTGTTTATTGCCATTTTATTCTTTAAAACTGTATTCCTCTTTTGCTATATTCTTTTTCTCCTTTGATCTGTTTACAAGAGGCTCCTAAGCATTTCTTTCAGCCTTGGTTTGGTTGTAGTGAATTTCCCAAGTTCTTTTTTGTCTGGAAAGCCCTCCATTTCTCCTTCAATTTTAAACGACAGCCTTACTGGATAAAGTAGTCTTGGTTGTAGGCCTTTGCTCTGCATTACTTTGAATATTTCTTGCCATTCCCTTCTGGCCTCAAGTGTTTCTGTTGAGAAGTTGGAAGACATCCTTATAGGGGCTCCTTTTTAGGTGATAGTCTTTTTTTCTCTAGCAGCTTTTAATATTTTCTCTTTATCACTTAGCTTTGGTATTTTAATTATGATGTGTCTTCATGTAGATTTCTTTGGGTTTCTCTTTAATGGAGTTCTCTGTGCTTCCTGAACATGTGAGATGTTTTCCTGCCTTAACTGAGGGAAGTTTTCAGCTATGCTATGCTTGAAGAAAGTCTCTATCCCTTGTTCTTTCTCTTCTTCTTCAGGAACCCCTATGGTGCGAATGTTATTTCTCTTCATGTTGTCACAGAGCTCTCTTAGAGTTTCCTCAGACATTTTGAGTCTCTTTTCTTTTTTCTGCTCTGCTTCCTTGCCTTTATTTATTGTGTCCTCTAACTCGCTGATTTGATTCTCAGCTTCATCCATCCTGCTTTTAATTCCTTCCATTGTGTTCTTGATTTCTGATATTGTATTTATCATTTCTGAATGATTCTTTTTTATTTCAATGTCCTTTTTTATATTTGCTATCTCTTTATTTAGATGTTCGTAACGACCATCTACTGTTGTTCTAATATCTTTGAGCATCCTAACAATCGTTATTTTAAACTCTTCATCTGGTAATTTGGTTATATCTGATTCATTCAGGTTCTTTTCTGGGGATTTCTCTTGATTTATTTGTGTTGCATTTCTCTGCCTTCTGTGTGTAAAAGAAGGTCTTGGCCATTGGAGTCCAATGGGTGTGGCCTCTGTGTTCCCTAGGTGTGGTCTGTCTGCAGGCCCACCACCCCCTCTGCTGTTGCTGCCTGGGGTGTTTGAGTATGGGTGTTACTGATGCCTGCCTACTGGGGCTGTTGCTGTGGTTTCTGCCTCTCCTTCATGGGAGTGGCTGTGATCACATGCTCGGGTTTACAAGCCTTGGTGGCCATGGCCTTCACCCCACCCCCATGTGTGGCATTATGTTTAGCCCTGAGGGCAGCGGCGAGCGCCTTTGCTCAGCTTTGGGTCTCCGCTTGTTTCTGGGCTTCTGCCTCGCCCTTGCAGGAGGAGCCTGCTTGT
This sequence comes from Saccopteryx bilineata, assembly GCF_036850765.1. Classification (NCBI taxonomy): domain Eukaryota; kingdom Metazoa; phylum Chordata; class Mammalia; order Chiroptera; family Emballonuridae; genus Saccopteryx; species Saccopteryx bilineata. Next base: position 194,352,563 of record NC_089492.1, on the reverse strand, counting down.
GGGACCACTGCAAGCCTTGGCTCCACAGGCCAGGTGGGACTGTATGCCCATGCTCAGTAGTGGGACTCTGCCTATTCTGGGTTTTTGGCTCCATCCCCGCTGGCAGAGCTGGCTCCCAAGTCAGGCCACAAGCCTCCGTTCCATGGGCAGGACAAGGCTGTGCTCCTGTGCCCTTGCTCAAGGGGTGGTCTCTTCCCCTTCTGGGGTTTCTGCCCTTCCCTGCAGGCTGGATTACAGGTGGCCTGCAGCTGGGGTTGACCACCTTTACATGCCCCCTCCTTCCCAGCTGGGCAAGACTGAGCTCACACTTGGGCCCAGTGGTGGCCACTCAGCTTCCATCCTTGCCGACAGAACCGCACCTCTGCATTCCACCACCGCCTGCCCTCAGGCGAGCCCTCAGCCGTGTGGGTGGGGGCACTACAGCTCAGACCCTTAGACTCATTACTCTAGCCCCAAAAGCTCCCTCCTTCTAAGCAACTCTGCTCTAATTGCCACGGGAGAGCTTGTTTGGCTGGTGTCCTGCTTCCCTTTGCTGGTATTGCTGTTTCCAGGGGAAATATTCACTTTAGATTTGGGGAGTGACTCGTCCCAGGTGTTAGGGTGGCTGTCTCCCAAAATGTTTCTCCCTGTGCCTCCTAGATTACACTCTCTTCCTGTTACTTCATTCCTCTCTTTTCTCCCTGACCCCCAGAGCCCCGGGTGAGTGGTTGTGAGAGACGTGTTCTGTGCGGTCCCTTTAAGAAGAATCCTGGGTCTGAGAAATCAGTCACTTTCTCACAAACAGTATTGTGTCTTGTTTCCAGCTAAATACTGTCCATACACCTCTTCTAAGCTCTGGGCTGCAGGCTGGGGCTTTGTTCCTGGGATTCAGGACCCTCCCCTCTCTGCAAAACTCATTTCCCGCCACGCGAGTCTCTCTTGGCTACCATTTGCTCTGGGAAGCTGGGCAGCTTTCTCCACATTTCTGCTTTTCCTACCAGTCTCAGTGTGGCTTCTTCAGTGTTCCTTGGTTGAAGATTCCTCTTAGTTTAGTCCAAAGTTGGTTTTTCCAGATGATAGTTTTTAAAATTAGTTTGTAATCCACTTTGGTTCTGGGAGGTGGGAGTTGGTAAGTCCCCCTACTCCATCGCCATCCCGTCTTCTCCTTACACTATTTATTAAAGAGACCATCTTTACTCCATTGTATGCTTTTACCTCCTTTGTTAAATATCAATTGACCATAAAGGTGTGGGTTTATTTCTGGGCTCTCCGTTCTTCGGTTCCATTGATATGCATGCTTATTTTTATGCCAGTACTACTCTGGTTTGATCACAATGACCTTGTATTATAACTTGATATCAGGAAATCTGGTACCTCCTACTCTATTCTTCATTTTCAAGACTGATGAGGCTATTCATTTTCTTTTTAGGTTCCATATAAATTTTTGGAATATTTGTTCTATATCTTTGTAGTATGCTATTGGTATTTTAATAGAAATTGCATTTAATTTATAAATTGCTTTGGGTAGTATAAACATTTTAATAATGTTTATTCTTCCTACCCATGAACTCAGTATATACTTCTACTTGTTTGTATTTTTCTTGATTTCTTTTTTCAATGTCTTATAATTTTTTGCTTACATGTCTTTTACCTCCATGGTTAAATTTACTCCTAGGTACTTTATTCTTTTTGTTGCAATAGTAAAGAAGATTGTTTCCTTAATTTCTCTTTCATTGTGTTTATTGTGGGTGTATAAAAATGCGAGTGATTCCTGAATAATAATTTTATATCCTGTTACCTTACCAAATTCATTTATCAGATCCAGTAGTTTTTTTGACTGAAACTTTAGCGTTTTCTATGTACAGTATCATGCCGTCAGCAAATAATGATAGTTTTACTTCTTTTCAAATTTGGATACCTTTTATTTCTTTTTGTCTGATTGCTATGGCTAGGACTTCCAGAACTATGTTGAATAAGAGTGGTGAAATGGGGCACCCCTGCCTTGTTCCTGACCTTAAGGGGATTCCTCTTAATTTTTGTACTTTGAGTATGATGTTGGCTGTTGCTTTGTCATAGCTGGCATTTATTATGTTGATATATGTTCTCTGTATTCCTTTGTTGAGAGTTTTGATCATAAATGGATTTTATCAAATGCTTTTTCTGTATTTACTGATATAATCATGTGATATTTATTCTTCTTTTTGTTTATATGATGAGTCACATTATTGATTTGCGAATATTGTACCAGCCTTGCCTCCCTGGAGTAAATCCAACTTGATTTTGATGTATCCTTTTGATGTTTTGCTGGGTCTGCTCTGCTAATATTTTATTGAGATGTTAGCATCTATGTTCATCAGAGATGGCCTATAGTTTTCTTTCTTTGTAGTGTCTTTACCTGGTTTTGTAATGAGGATAATGTTTACATCATAAAAAGAGTTTGGAAGTCTTCTCTCCTTTTGAATTTTTTGAAATAACTTGAGAAGAATAAGTGTTAGTTCTTTGAATGTTTTGTAAAATTTGCCAGTGAAGCATTCTGGTCCAGGACATTTGTTTGCTGACAATTTGTTGATAACTCTTTCAATTTTACTTGTTGTAATTCGTCTTTTTAGGTTTTCTGATACTTCCAGATTGAGGTTTGGAAGCTTATGTGTTTCTAAGAATTTATCCATTTCACCCAGGTTGCCCAATTTTTTGGCATATAGATCTTCATAGTATTTGCTTACATTTTTTTTTTTGTATTTCTGTGGTGTCAGTTGTGAGTTTTTCACTTTCATTTCAAATTTTATTTATTTGGGTCTTTTTATTTTTTTCTTTATGAGTCTGATTAAAGGTTCATCAGTCTTGTTTACCTTTTAAACTCTTGGTTTCACTGATCTTTTGTATTGCTTTTTTAGCCTTTATATCATTTATTTCCAGTCTGATCTTTTTATTTTCTTCCTTCTACTTCCTTATGGCTTTATTTGTTGTTCTTTTTCTAGTTCTTTTAGATGCAGGGTTAAGCTGTTTATTTGAGTGTTTCCTTGCTTCTTAAGGTATGCCTATAATGCTATAAACTTTCCTCTCAGGACTGCTTTTGCTGTGTCCCATAAATTTTAAGTTGTTTCATGTTCATTTACATTTGTTTCAAGAAAATTTTTTATTCCTTGTTGTCATTGTTAACCCATTTGCTTTGGATAGTATCCTATTTAGCCTCCAAGTGTTTGAATGTTTTTCAGTTTTTCTATTTTAGTTGATTTCTAGTTTTATGCCATTGTGGTCAGAGAATGCTTGATACAATTCAATCTTCATAAATTAATTAAGAATTGTTTTGTGTCCTAACATATAGTGTATCCTAGGTAATGTACCATGAGCACTTGAAACGAATGTATATTTGGCTGTTAAAGAGTTAAAGGTTCTGACAATATCAATTAAATTCAGTTGATCTAGTGTGTTCCTTAAAGCTGCTGTTCTTTTGCTAATTTTCTTTCTGAAGCATCTATCCATTGATGTTAGTGGGGTATTAAATTTCCCTACTATTGCCCTGGCCGGTTGGCTCAGCAGTAGAGCAGTGGCCTGGCGTGCGGGGGACCCAGGTTTGATTCCCGGCCAGGGCACATAGGAGAAGCGCCCATCTGCTTCTCCACCCCTGCCCCCCCTCCTCCCTCTCTGTCTCTCTCTTCCCCTCCTGCAGCCAAGGCTCCATTGGAGCAAAGATGGCCCGGGCGCTGGGGATGGCTCCTTGGCCTCTGCCCCAGGCACTAGAGTGGCTCTGGTTGAGGCAGAGCAACGCCCCAGAGGGGCAGAGCATCGCCCCCTGGTGGGCAGAGCGTCGCCCCTGGTGGGCGTTCCAGGTGGATCCTGGTAGGGCGCATGCGGGAGTCTGTCTGACTGTCTCTCCCCATTTCCAGCTTCAGAAAAATACAATAAATAAATAAATAAATAAATTCCCCTACTATTATAGTATTGCTGTAAATCTCACCCTTTATATCTATCAAAATCTGCTTTATATTTATGTGATCCTATACTAGACACATAAATATTTACAATGGTTATGTCCTCCTGTTGAATTGCTTCCTTTATCATTATGTAGTGACCTTCTTTATCAGTTACTGTAGTCTTTGTTTGAAAGGCTATTTTGTCATGTCTAAGTATTGCTACCCCAGCTTTTTTTTTTTCATTTCCATTTGTATGGAATACTTTTTTTCCATCCATTCACTTTCAGTCTATGTGTATCTTTTGTTCTGAAGTGAGTCTCTTGTGGACAGCGTATGTATGGGTCCTGATTTTATCCATGCAGCTGCCCTATGTCTTTTGATTGGAGCATTTGATCCATTTACATTTAAGGTTATTATTGATATGTACTTATTTATTGCCATTTTATTCTTTAAATCAATAATTCTCTTCTCTATTTTTTTTCACTTTGCTCTTTTTATAGCAGGCCTCTTAACATCTCTTGCAGTACTGGTTTGGTTATAAAGAATTCCTTAATTCTTTATTCCTTAATTCCTTAATTCTCTTTTTTGTCTGGGAGGTTTTTTATTATTCCTTTAATTTTTAAATAATTGCCTTCCTAGATAAAGTAGTCTTGGTTGTAGGTTCCTTTTTTTGCATCCCTTTGGATATTTCTTGCCCATCCCTTCTGGCCTGAAGTGTTTCTGTTGAGAAATTGGATGTCATCCTTATGGGGCATCCTCTGTAGGTAATTAAGTGCCTTTCTCTTGCCACTTTTAATATTCTTTATTTGTCTCTTAACTTTGGCATTTTAATTATGATGTGTCTTGGTGTATAAGCCTCCTTGGGTTTCTCTTTAATAGGACTCTGTGCTGTTTGAACTTGTGTTACTTTTTCCTTCATCAGTTTAGGGAAATTTTCCGCTATGATTTTTTTAAACAGGTTCTCTATCCCTTGTTAAGTCTCTTCTCCTTCAGGAACCCGTACAATGCAAATGTTGTTTCTATTCATGTTGTCATAGCATTCTCTTAGAGTTACCTCAGTTTTTTTGTGCCTCTTTGTTTTGCTGCTTTGCTTCTGTGCTTCTATTTATATTGTCTTCTAAATTGCTGATTCGATCCTTTGCTTCATCAATTCTGCTGTTCATTTCTTCTAGTGCAGTCTTCATTTCTGAGATTGTAGTTGTCATTTCTGACTTTTTTTTATTATTTCAATGTCCTTTTTGATGCTGACTATCTCTTTATTTAGGTTCCCATCATTACCATTTATTGTTGTTCTAAGATCCTTGAGCATCCTAAAAATCAGTATTTTAATCTCCTACCTGCTTGTTTGGTTGCTTGCATTTCATTTAGTTCTTTTTCAGGGGATTTCTCTTATTGATTCATTTTTTTCGCATTTCTTTGTTCATTTTGTCTACGTCATTGTCTGACTTTAAAATTTTTGTGGTGCCTTTATGATGATGATGGGCTTAGTGGTATTGACCTCCATGCCACCTGTTTTTCTTGTTTTAGAAATGCTTCTTGAGGGTAGTATTTTCCCTCTTGTTGTCTATGAGTATTAAATGCAGTTGGTCCTTTCATGGGTATGGTTATCCCTTCAGACTGACTTCCCCTAAGGGTCAACCTTGGTCATGTGTATTACACACTGTGCAGTGTCTGTCCTGTTGGACATAATTATTCTCCGCAGTGTCTGGTGCCTGATAGACTTCTCCTTTGGGTGTGCTGCTTGTGTAGCTAGCTGAGTCTTGGGTTGGTGCTGTCTGCCACCCACTAACAGTTGTGTAGTTTCTAGATCTTCCTGAGTTGGTGTCAGCAATTGTTTGTAACTTGCTGTGGGTTACCTGTCTCTAGCTACTCCTCTTTTCACTATTTGTGTTAGCATTTTCTGTGCCTGAGTAATGTGGGAGGGGCAACCTGTTTATAAGGATCTGCTTTCTTTTGCTGAGATATGACAGTAGCTCCATAAGAATTCTGAGCTCTGTATGATTTACCTCCACTTTTCAGCTACTCCATTTCCTCTTGTAGCTGCCTGCTTTTCCAAAAAAGTCTTCTGTAGAAAGACTGTAGTGGGGGATTCAGACTGGCCTCATTCGATCAACACTTATACCGATTACAAGCTTATTGGGTTAGGACAGCTGAGGTTGGGAATCCAATGTTACTGGCACTCCTTGCTTTAGGAGTCTCTTGGTCAGGAGCTCAGTACTGAGAGTGTTGCCCTTACTCCAGAACCTAATTCCTCAGCTACTGTTGGATACTCATATTTTATTTCTCCTCAACAAAGTGAGCAGCATGTTCAGATAGAGTGGGCCACCTGTACCCTCTGTAGAAGTTCTTACAGCTGGTGAGACCATAGTCTCAGGGAGCAAGACTGAGAAAGTCCTCTCCTGGGGCTGACTATGTCCCCACCAGAATGTGGCTCAACCCCTTGACCAGGCCCAACCATAGGCTAACAGAGACCCACACTTTACATGTCTATGCTCTTAGCTTCTCTCTTCCCCAGTGGGGCAGGATATTTAGCACCCAGGCTGGCTGACTGTGAAGCTCCACCCTATCCAGTGTACCTGAGATGCTGTAGCAGTGCTGATCACAGAGAGTGGAACTTGCCTCAGCTGGGCTAGGAGTGAGGAGCCCTTCCTTAATATAACACTGTAGCATGGTTGTTAGGTCCTGAACTGATCCTCTTCACACCTGGCCACTGGATGTGCCAGCTCTGGGCTTCCCTGGAAGGAACCTGGTGAAGACTAGTGGGAGACACTGCCCATAACTGGCCCTCAGCAACCTTCTTGGAGCTATAAGCAATCCAGAGTTTGTGGCTGCCTCTGCTGGGCCCAGGTGCTCATGGAAATACCAAGCTGCACACCCAGGCTAGCTTTTACTCACACTGGGTCTGGGGGAAGGTCTGCTTTAAAGGCCAAGGTTCCCTGAGTCTTGCCTCCTGCAGCCTCTGTCTCCTGGCTGGTTGTTAGATTGGGCCACTGGATAAACCTCTGCTAGAGTCTAGAGCCTGTGGCAATTCAGGGATTAGGAAGGGTGGTGGGTGTGTTTCATCCCTTCAGCCCCAGGTCACAGTCTATCCAGGCTTTTTTTTTATAGACCTCAGTAGGTTGTGGCCCCAGGAGTCTGGTGAGTGTGTCTTCTGAGACCCAGAGGTGTGGTCTGCCTGCATTCTGGACATTTTTTTCTGAGTCTCCCCTACTATTATAGTATTGCCCTTTATGCCCATTAAATCTGCTTTATGTATTTAGGTGCTTGTGTATTAGGTGCATAGATATTTATAATGGTTATAACTTATTGTTGGAATGCTCCCTTTATCATTATGTAGTGAGCTTCTTTATCCCTTACTGTAGCCTTTATTTTAAAGTCTATTTTGTCTGATATAAGTATTGCTACCCTAGCTTTTTTTTTTCATTTCTATTTGCATGAACTATTTTTTTCCATTCCTTTACTTTCAGTCTATGTGTATCTTTTGTTTTGAGGTGTGTCTCTTGTAGACAGCATATGTATGGGTCCTGTTTTCTTATCTATGCAGCTACCCTATGTTTTTTGCTTGGAGCATTTAATTCATTCACATTTAAGGTTATTATTGATATGCAGTTGTTTATTGCCATTTTATTCTTTTAGTTTACATTTCTCTTTTACTAAATTTCCCCCACCCCCTTTGTTCTGTTTACAGCAGGCCCCTTAACAGCTGCAGGCTGGGGCTTTGTTCCTGGGGCCCAGGACCCTCCCCTCTCCACTAAACTCACTTCCCACTATGTGAGTCCCTCCAGGCTGCTGTTCTCTCCTGAAATCTGGGCAGCCCGCTCCGTGTTTCTGCTTTTCCTACCAGTCTCAGTGTGGCTTCTTCAGTGATCCTTGGTTAAAGAGTCCTCTTAGTTTAGTCCAGAGTTGGTTTATCCAGATGATTGTTCTTAAAATTAAGTTGTAATCCACTTTGGTTCTGGGAGGTAGAAGTTGGTTCATCTGCCTACTCCATCACCACCTTGCCACCTGTGATTAACTGAGAATAAATGAGGATACAGTATTTTGGTCCAATCCTATCTGAATCATGCCACCAAACTGTCTGTTGATGTAAGAACTGTCCAAACAAAGATTGTTATGGTCAGTCTCTGCTGTTCATGAGGGCATTTCTGCTGGGCCTGCAGGCTTCAGCTGGGTCTGGTGAATCCAGGCAGATATGTCTTCTACCTTGGCAGCAGTGGGAGTGGTCAGGATTTACAGTTTAGGGTCCCTTTTACCTGGGTGGGAGTGGAGCAGAATTCCAATCCTTGAACCACACTTGGTTTCTGTGCTTCGGATGCATCCCCGTTCTTGTTCCTCTGTTATCTGAATCTTGCTGGGACCAGCAGATGGGAACTCCTTTCTCTCTCTTGTGAGGTGTTCACATGGGGAAAATCCGCAGTGCGCACTCAGTGGTCATGTCTACAGGACAGTTTAGGAGTCTCCAGTGAGGTACCCGAATTCCACTAAACACTGGTGTCTTTTTCTCCATGCTTCCCAGCCACCGCACCAAAATCTGTTGCAGGAAAGCAAGTCCTCAGAGGATCGACACCCAGATAACATATAAGAGGAAAGAAAAAAAAATTTATTAAGCTGGTGGAGCACACAGGGTTATAGCTCCAAAGTCACGTGCACAAGATGATTGTTCTTAAATTAAGTTGTAATACATTTTGGTCCTGGGAGGTGGCAGTTGGAATGTCCACCTACTCTGTCACCATCTTGGACTCTCCACCTAATTTCTCTAAAGTAGAGAGGAACTGATATATATATATATATATATATATATATATATATATTTCTTCAAATTCTTTTTTATTATTTGATGAACACTTGCAAAATTTTTATAAGTCCATCAGCGTGCATGAATTTGAGGTCAGCATTAACTTTTATGTTTGTCTGATTATAATGAAATAACATCTTGCCATTAATCCACTCTCTAAATAAAAACAATTTCTTTCCTCTTTCTTCTAATCTTTATATTGTCTGTCATTTAATTTTTTTCACCTTCTCAAATAACTTTGAATTTTAGATAGCAAGCTGTCTGCCCACTACTTGATGTCAGTAATAAATAACATAATTCCATCTTTCCTCTATATGTACTATTCTTACAGTATTGTGTATATCATTTTTCAATTTTTTAACAAGTTTATAATATAGATAATATTTTTATCCCTATTTTATAGATGATGAAACTAAGGCTAAGGTAGATTAGTTAATGTTGACATATTACACATCTAATAGGTGACTGAGCTGGGATTCATACACACAGTTTGCATGTCAAACCTGAATCATGCTGTGCTGCTTCCAACTGAAAATGAAAATTAAAAATGGCTACTTTAACAACATTCTTCAATCCAGCAGATAGTATTTTAGGACTATTTAGCAGACATCACCTCCAAATATCAGATAGGTCAGTTCTTAGACACAGCCTATGAATCATGTGTTGTAAACCTGCCTAAGAAAAAAAACCTTAACTGTATTTAGGCTTTTAGAAGTGTGGGTGCTCCTACAAGCCCACAGGTGGAATTGTTTCTGGTTCCTTTTAACTTTTTCTTTTTTTACTACTTTGGGAGAGACATTTGCTGTACCCTGTGGATGTAGAACAGAAGAATTGGGCTCAGTGATAGTAAATTTCAAATTTATTCTTATCATGGGTACCTTTCTGATTCTTGCTGATAGCAGATTGGAATCAAGGGAATAACTTAAGAACAGTGTTTCTCAGGATATTTTAAATTAAAGTTATTTGGGGATTTATTAGGCCTCAGAAGTCTCCTCTAGATAATTCAGTTTATAGATTTGGGAATAAATATTTTTATTCTTATTTTTAGTTTGATTTCTGAACTTTCTGCTTGCATGTGCTCCCTCCTCCTCTCCCCACACCCTTTTGTCCCTCAATTTTTTTTATATTAAATTTGCTCCTCAATAGTTAAGGAAAATAATAGAAAAAGCAGCTTGAAACAAATCACTTAGCTTATTTGAAGGTCTTTTCCAACACTGAGATTTAATTTTACCTCTTGTATTCTCCTTAGACCTCTGTAACTATTGTATTTCTCTTATACCATCTCACCTCATCTTGACCTCCACAGATATTAGTAATTAATCTTTTCATCTCTACTGACCAATTCAATTCATTCTTCCTTTTAAGCACACACCATCTTCTATCATCTTGAACAATTTTAATAATACATCTGCATTCCTTCATCTCATTGCTCATCCACTTGTTACTTCATTTTCCCCTCTTTCACCTCTGAAACTATCTTCTGTTGAGCAGAGACCCAACACTTAGTAACTTCTGATTTGTAGACCAGGATTGCCTGCTAGCTCCTTAATATTCCATTAAAGTAAAAAAGTATTAACCTGAAGTCACTGATATTCTCCACCAACCAGATCTCTTTCTTAATCTGAGAAACAAATCATTTGCAAATGGTCTTTATTAGTATACCCACTCTGATGTTTGGAATCCCTATACTTTGTTTCTGTATTGATTCATTAATTTACTTAGAAAACAATTATTGGGCACAAACCATTGTGCTCAATTCTGGAGATACAAAGATGACTAAAATGGTTATTTAACTATTATAATGTGTTTGATGTTTGTTCTTGAATTTTGTGTGTTATTTTTAAACGTACTTTTAAATTTTTTAAATTAAATTTATTGGGATGACATTGGTTAATAAACTTACATAGTCTTCAGTTGTACAGTTCTGATATATACCATCTGTGTATTGCATTGTGTGCACACCATTCAAAGCCAAATCCTTTTCTGTTACCATATGTTTGACTCTGTATCTTTATTACTCCTTCACTCTAATTTGCTCTGGTAACCAACATATTGTCTGTGTGTGTGAGTTTTTCTATTTTTTTTTTGTCTTGTTTATTTGAGGCTTTCTGTTTTATATCTCACATATGAGTGAAATCATTTGCTTCTTGACTTTTTTCTACCTGACTTATTTCACCTAGCATGATATTCTCAAGATCCATTCATGTCATTGCAAATGGCAATATTTTTCATCTTTTCTAATGTCTGAGTAGTATGTCATTGTATATATGTACCACATCTTCTTTATCCAGTCATCTATCAAAAGACATTTGGGTTGTTTCTGTGTCTTGGCTATTGTAAATAATGCTGCATAAAATAAGGGTACATATATCTTTATGAATATTTTTTTCAGATAGATATCTAGAAGAGAGGTTGCTAGATCATATGGTAACTCCAATGTTTTTTTTTTTTTTTTTTGAGAAATCTCTATACCGTTTTTCATAATAGCTCTACCAGTTTACATTCCTACCAGTGGTGAATGAGGGTTCCTTTTTCTCCACAACCTCTCCAACATTTGTTATTACCACTCTTGTTGCTAATAACCATTCCAGCAGGTATGAGGTGGTATCTCATTGTACTTTTGATTTGCACTTCCATATTATCTAGTGAATTTGGGCATCTTTTCATGAATCTGTTGACCTTTTTTATGTCTTCTTTAGAAAATTAACTGTTCAGGTCCTCTGCCCATTTTAAAAAATTAGTTTGTTTTTTGTTGTTATTGTTTTTCAAAAAATATATTTGGATATTAACCCTTAATTAGAGGTGTTGTTTGTGAATATCTTCTCCCATTCAGTTGGTTCCATTATTGTTTTGTTGATGAGTTCTGGGTTTTTATTTTTGCTGTGCAGAAGCTTTTTAATTTGCTAAATAGTCACATATATTTATTTTTGCTTTTGTTTTCCTTGCCTTTGAGATCAAATTCATAAAATCCTCTCTAAGACCAAGGTTCATAAGTTTAGTACTTATATTTTATTCTATGTAATTTATTGTTTCAGGTATTATATTTAGGTATTTGATCAATTTTGCATTTGTTTCTTTATATAGAAACAAATAGCAATCTAATTTTATTCCTTTGTATGTGACTTTCCAATTTTCCCAGCAGCATTTATTGAAGATGCTGTTTCACCTCCTTCATTGTATGCTTTTGGCTCCTTTGTTGAAATTATCTACCAACAAACATGTGGATTTATTTCTAGGCTCTTAATTCTGTTCCATGGGTCTATGTGTCTGTTTTTCTGCTAATACCATGATTTATTATTGTTACTGTGTAGTATATTGAAGTCAGGAGTATTATACCACTGATTTTGTTTGTTTGCTTTGTATGGGTTTACTTTACAAGTATTAGGAAGCTGTGGCGGGATAGCTCAGTTGGTTAGATCATAATTTTGATATGCCAAGGTTACCGGTTCTATTCCTAGTCAGGGCACATGCAAGACACAGTCAATGAATACAAAAGTATGTGGAACAACTAATCAATGTCTCTCTCCCTTCCTTTATTTCTTTAAAATAATAAATAAAAACTAAATAAGGTTTTGGGTGATAGATATTTTATTTCTTGTGTTTCTTTTACTCAGCACTATGTCTTTAAGATCGCTCCATAATGATGTGTATAATATCCTAATAACTAATACAATGAATGTAGTATCCAAGCAGACTCTAATAGCTGTGCACCACATAGCAAACCAATTTTTCCTTTTCTATCTACTGAAGTATATATCTATTATTTATTATATATACGAGGAAACTAAAGTTTGGACATATAAATAATTTGCCTTGTGATATAAGGAAATGAGTCAGAGCTATGATTCTCACCTCGGTTCCTTCACCTTAAAGTTTATAAATGCTCTTTCCTGTATAGTTTCTATTGAAGGGCCCTTCTATGTTGCAATTTCCTTGGAGGCAGAGGCTGTACATTGTCATATTTTTATGCCCAATATTACTGAGAACAATGACTAGCACATGTAATTGCTTAGTAAATATTTGTTGGAGTTTTGACATTTTGTTCTAACACTCTCTGTTCTTTTACCCTCTGTAGATTATCATAAAAGCTGTAGAATTCGCTTTTTATCCATCTTGCTGACAAACCCTCTCCATAAAGTGCTGCCATTTGTTTAGATTGGTCTTGGACTCGGAAAGCTGGGTTGACTCCAGGGCTTGCTGGTGAAGGTTTGACACTGCCATTTGACTTGGTGAATGGCACTTTGGTGGCACTCATGGAATAAGTCCAGGAACTAATGGGAACATCAATGATGAGTTTAAATCTGGGATACATTAAAGTAATTGTGTGGATAGGACAGTTATGGAGACATGAATTTTCATCTGTATCTTGGTGTTACATTGTTGCCACATCCTGACCAACAAGCTTCCAATGATGTATGCACAAGCTTAATGAAAGCTGCTATCTCCTCATCCAACTGTTCATTGCTGTAGCATGGAGAAAATTCTATTCCAGTCCTTGGTTTTCTGCCATGGATGACAGTATCTGGATGCCTCTGTGATTTTTCCAGGTGTTGGCCGTATCTGACCTAACGTCCTGCCAGCTCATAACGATGTGGCTCTGGTAAGGAAACTATCAACCCATCTCTGAGCCTGTGTGTACATGCAAATCAGCAAAACCATTAGCATTTGTCTGGAGGATTGCCTTAGAGTTTTTAGTGGTGGTTGACTATTTAATGGGGGTTAGGGGGTGAAGCTATCCAAGAGAACAGTTAACTTTAAGATGATGTTTGAGCTTTGATGGTAGTATTAATTGGGGTATAAAAACCAAAAAAGAGGAAATATCAGATCAAGTCTTAAATGTAAGGTAGCCACAGCTCTAAAAAACCTGTAACAATACTGATTTAGCCTTAGAAGTCAGGGTATGACCAGGGCCTAAGAGCCAATGGAACAAATCTGGAATTTTATTCTAGGATGAGCCAAAGAATCAAGAGGAAAATCATTTATTCATTCTTTCATGTATGGATTCAGCACACACTTAGGAACACTGACTATGAAATGGATAAGGTAGATACAAAAAAAATGCATCCAGGCAGCATCTACCAGCAAGGCATCAACAGTTTTCTCAGGGTCAACAGTCTATTGTTGTGGGTACTATTATCTTGCAGATGTAGGAATAAAAGCAGAGTTGCATAACACAAAATTTTACTGAAATAGTAAGTGTCATACCTAGGAGTTAGATACAGGCCTTATAATGTTAAGTTTTGTGATCTCTGTACCATGATGCAGCTACCTAAGCATCAGTGACTTAGTTATAAAAAAACTGGGAGAATAGGTAAGGAATTTCATCCACCAAGGGTGAAGCTTTAAGAGAAGATCCTGAGTCACTGAGGAATCAGAGAATAAAGAATTTTGCCTTGTAGAAACAGTTCCTAGAGAAGTAGGTGCTTAGGACAGATAGAGCTCATAGCAACAATTCTCCATGCCCAAGCTAAGGGTGTCTTTCAATGGATTGAGTTTTTTATTATAAATCAATTCCTGGTGCTGGGATATATGTCAAGTTGGACTGGAAGTAGGACTGGTGTTGAGTGAGGACATGGGATTTAATAATGCTCAGTTACTGTGTTTCCAATTAAATAATTTTCTCAAAGTATTAAATATATATTTAAGAGAACAAATTTAACAGAATAAGATTTTTAAAAAATAATCAATCAACATGCACTGTTTCTCTTTAAGAACTAAAAGCATCACCAAACCTCAGAGTTGAAAAGGATACTTTACTAACTAAACATTTACAACCACAAGTGAACAATATATATATATATATATATATATATATATATATATATATATATATATATATATTATGCTTCATATACATCAACTGTAATTATGCAAAATAAATAGTTTAGTTCAAAGTGCCATTGGTTTGAGATGGTTTTATACTTCTGTGGTATGTTCCTTGGAGACATTTTTTTTTTAATAATTTTATTTTTTTTAATGGGGTGACACCAATAAATCAGGATACATATATTCAAAGATAACAAGTCCAGGTTATCTTGTCGTTCAATTATGTTGCATACCCACCACCCAAAGTCAGATTGTCCTCTGTCACCTTCTATCTTGTTTTCTTTGTGCCCCTCCCCACCCCCTATCCCTCTCCCATTCCCCCCTCCCCCTGTAACCACCACACTCTTATCAATGTCTCTTAGTTTCACTATTATGCCTTGGAGACATTTTAATCTAGAAATATAGCTTAGCTCAGTGGTTAAGAAGACAAGCTATGCAATTTACTACTTGTGTTTAAATCTTGGATTTATCAGTTATTAATGCCCTAGAATAAGTTTGAACATTTTGTGCTTTTGTTTTTGAGGCATAATGATAGTATCTATCTGATATGGAGGTGTAGAAAAGTTAGTTTGGTTCTTTAAAAAAAATTTATTTTTGTATCAGCATTTTAATGTATCAGAGGTTCTAGATCAATCTTATTACTTAAAGATATAAAATAAACCACTTTTATAGGGTTTTTAACTAGCTACTAATGTAATTTGTTTTGCATTGTTTACCAGTTTAATCCTCAAAGTAATCTAAACTTTGAAATTTACATGTCAAGTGTACTATTTTTAAAAGGGAAAAATATCAAATATAAATGGCTGTGCTATTTCTCTACTTAGCCTGATAATTTCCAATTGTATTTATTACAGTACAGTATTTAAAATAATTAAAAACAAAATTTATATGGCTTCCTGAAATGGATTCTTGTTTTTTGTACCCTTCTCAATTCTGGAAAGAAATTTACATCTTTTTACAAGTGAATTTAAATTTTATTACAGTTTTAAAAAATTAAGCTCAAATCCTAAGGTTTTATGAAATAAATCACTGTTTTTAAAATTCTCCCTATTCCTAGAAAGACTCTTCCATATTTTTGTAAGTTTAAGACTACTATCTGAAAATTTAGAAGAAATTACTAGGTGGTATTGAGGATGTCCATGGGTGGTGCTTAGAAAGGAGTTTTGTGTCTTTTTCTCTACCATCACATGTGTACTACTGCCACATTTTTCATTTTGTATATAGTGGTACTGTAATAAGTCCAAAAGAGACAGACTTTTTCTTTTTACAATTCAACCAGATGAACTAGTGGATTTCCATCCAAGGCTAGGAGGGACCATTTTGTGAATCATTGTTTCTAAAAAAGACTTATTAATTTTTCCCTAACATTCACAAAGTTGACATGACATGACAATATCAGAAAGTCATAATTCTTGTCAGAGTATTCACTTACTTCACTGACTGGATTACAGCTTATTATGCTCCTTTCCTTATGCTGCATAAAAATCTTTCTGGTGGATTGTTAAATAGTAGAACAGAAAATAATTTGACTGGTTGATGGGCACATGACACAATCAACAGTTCAAATGCTATAGAAATGTTTACCTGAAATCTATGTATTTTTATTGATCAATGCTACCCATTAAATTTAGTTTTCTAAAACAAACAAATAAATAAATAAATTATAAATAAGTTGTAGACAGAAAGAAATTCTAAAAGAAAGAAACCACAAAGGAATGTATCTTTATAGCTAGTGATTAGGTGTCTACAATAATACCAGTAAAAATCAGATCTTGGTAACAGGCAATTTTAAAATAATTTCCCAAGTAAGGCCCAGTGTAGTTGATTTCATGTATACACTATGCAATAGAATATTTATTATAGGTGGTAATAAGATTGATGGTGTTGATTCCTTTATTAATGGTATGCAGCATTTGTATAACATGGCATAGTTAGGCTAAGTAGGGAGTAAAGAGGGACAAATATACTGTGACAAAAAATGATTTGACTCGGGGTGACGGGTACACAACATAATCAATAGTTCAAATGCTAAAAAAACATTTACCTGAAATCAATATACTCTTATAGTTCAATGTCACCCTGTTAAATTTAGTTTGCTAAATAAAATTAAAAAATAAATTTTTTTAAAAAATCATAGAAAAATGTGCTTTAGTTTTTATTGAGCAAGTAATATATTGTAGCTCAGAGATAATTAGTTTTGTGCCTCATTTATAAAGAACACTTTTTGTCTTCATAGGCTTCTACTTACTATTTAGGTTTATTATTATTATTATTATTATTATTTATAGAGACAGAGAGAGTCAGACAGAGGAATAGATAGAGACAGACAGACAGGAATGAAGAGAGATGAGAAGCATCAATAATCAGTTTTTGTTGTGACACCTTAGTTGTTCATTGATTTCTTTCTCATATGTGCCTTGACCATGGGGCTGCAGCAGACTGAGTAACCCCTTGCTCGAACCAGCAACCTTGGGTCCAAGCTGGTGAACTTTGCTCAAACCAGATGAGCCTGCACTCAAGCTGGCGACATCGGGGTCTCAAAATTGGATCCTCTGTATCCCAGTCCGATGCTCTATCCACTATGCAACTGCCTGGTCAGGCTAGGTTTATTATTTATTGAATACTTAACACTTGATTGTAGAAGACTACTGTAAATTTTTTTATTAGTTTTACTAAGGTGACATCAGTAAATAAGGGTACATATGTTCAAAGAAAACATGTCCATGTTATCTTGTTGATCAATTATGTTGCATACCCATTACCCAAAGTCAGTTTGTCCTCCATCACCTTCTATCTAGTTTTCTTTGTGCCCCTCCCACTCCCCACTCCCTTCTCCCTCCACCCCCCATAACCACCACACTCTTGTCAATGTCTCTTAGTCTCATTTTTATGTCCCACCTATGTATGGAATAATGCAGTTCTTGGTTTTTTCTGATTTACTTATTTCACTCCATATAATGTTATCAAGATCCCATCAGTTTGTTGTAAATGATCCAATGTCATCATTTCTTATGGCTGAGTAGTATTCCATAGTGTATATGTGCCACATCTTCTTTATCCAGTCTTCTATTGAAGGGCTTTTTGGTTGTTTCCATGTCTTGGTCACTGTGAACAATGCTGCAATGAACATGGATGGGGCTGCATGTGTGTTTACGTATGTGTTTCTGAGTCTTTTGGGTATATACACAGTAAGTAGAGAGATTGCTGGGTCATAAGGTAGTTCTATTTTCAGTTTTTTGAGGAACCACCATAGTTTCTTCCATAATGGTTGTACTACTTTACATTCCCACCAACAGTGAATGAGGGTTCTTTTTTCTCCACAGCATCTCCAACATTTGCTATTACCTGTCTTGTTAATAATAGCTAATCTATTGGATATCTAATTTTGGATATTAGGCCTTTATCTGAGCTGTTGTTTGGAAATATCATTTCCCATTTAGTTGGCTGTCTTTTTATTTTGTTGTCAGTTTCTCTTGCTGAGCAAAAACTTCTTAGTCTGATGTAGTCCCATTCATTAATTTTTGCATTCACTTCTCTTGCCTTTGGAGTCAAATTCATAAAATGCTCTTGAAAACCAAGGTCCATGAGTTTAGAACCTATGTCTTCTTCTATGTACTTTATTGTTTCAAGTCTTATATTTAGGTCTTTGATCCATTTTGAATTAATTTTAGTACAAGGGGACAAACTGTAGTCAAGTTTCATTCTTTTGCATGTAGCTTTCCAGTTTTCCCAGCACCATTTGTTGAAGAAGCTTTCTTTTCTCCATTGTGTGTTCTTGGCCCCTTTATCAAAAATTATTGCACCATATATATGTGGTTTTATTTCTGGACTTTTTATTCTGTTCCATTGGTCTGAGTGTCTATTTTTCTGCCAATACCGTGCTGTTTTGATTGTCGTGGCTCTATAATATAGTTTGAAGTCAGGTATGGTAATGCCCCCAGCTTCATTCTTTTTCTTTAGGATTGCTTTGGCTATTTGGGGTTTTTCATAGTTCCATATAAATCTGATGATTTTTTGTTCCATATCTTTAAAAAATGTAATTGGAATTTTGATAGGAACTGTATTAAATTTGTATAATAGTTTGGGTAATATGGCCATCTTGATTATATTTATTCTTCTTATCCAAAAACATAGAATATTCTTTTATCTCATTGTATCTTTTTTGATTTCCCTTAACAATGTTTTGTAGTTTTCATTATATAGGGCCTTTACATTCTCTGTTATGTTTATTCCTAGGTATTTTTTTGTTGTTGTTGTTGCAATCGTGAAGGGGATTATTTTTTTGAGTTCATTCTCAAATGTTTTATGGTTGGCAAATAGAAAGGCTATGGACTTTTGTATGTTAATTTTGTATACTGCGACTTTACTGTATTGGCTTACTGTTTATAGTAGTCTTTTTATAGATTCTTTGTGGTTTTTTTTTAAGCAAGATCATTTTTTCTTCTTTCTTTATTTATTTATTATTATTTTTTTATTATTTTTTATTTTTTTTATTTATTCATTTTTAGAGAGGAGAGAGAGACAGAGAGGGAGAGAGAGACAGAGAGAGAGAGAAGGGGGAGGAGCTGGAAGCATCAACTCCCATATGTGCCTTGACCAGGCAAGCCCAGGGTTTCGAACCGGCGACCTGAGCATTTCCAGGTCAACGCTTTATCCACTGCGCCACCACAGGTCAGGCCTCTTTGTGGTTTTTGATGTATAGGATCATATCATGTGCAAAAAGTGATACCTTTACTTCTTCTTTTCCGATATGGATGCCTTTTATTTCTTTGTCTTGTCTGATTGCTCTGGCGAGAACCTATAGCACCACATTAAATAAGAGTGGAGAGAGTGGACAACCCTGTGTTGTTCCTGATTTAAGGGGGAAAGCCTTCAGTTTAGTGCCATTTAATATGATGTTAGCTGATGGTTTATCATATATGGCCTTTATCATGTTGAGATATTTTCCTTCTATACCCATTTTGTTGAGGGTCTTAAACATAAAATTGTGTTGTATTTTATCAAATGCCTTTTCTGCGTCTATTGATAAGATCATGTGGTTTTTGTTCTTTGTTTTGCTGATATGGTGTATTATGTTAACCGTTTTATGTATGTTGAACAATCCTTGAGATTCTGGGATGAATCCCACTTGATCATGATGTATTATTTTTTTAATATGTTGTTGTATTTGATTTGCTAGTATTTTGTTTAGTATTTCAGCATCTGTATTCATTAGAGATATTGGTCTGTAGTTTTCTTTTTTTGTGACATCCTTGCCTGGTTTTGGTATGAAGGTTATGTTTGCCTCATAAAATGTGTTTGGAAGTACTGCTACTTCTTCAATTTTTTGGAAGACTTTCAGTAGAATAGGAACCAAGTCTTCTTTGAGTGTTTGATAAAATTTGCTGGTATAGCTGTCAGGGCCTGGACTTTTATTTTTGGGGAGGTTTTTAATAGTTTTTTCTATTTCTTCTTTACTAATAGGTCTGTTTAGGCTTTCTGCTTCTTCTTGACTCAGTCTAGGAAGGTTGTATTGTTCTAGGAATTTATCCATTTCTTCTAGGTTGTTGAATTTAGTGGCATAAAGTTTTTCATAATATTCTACAATAATTCTTTGTATATATATGGTGTCCGTGGTGATTTCTCCTCTTTCATTTTGGATTTTGTTTATATGAGTTCTTTCTCTTTTTTCCTTGGTAAGTCTTGCCAAGGGTTTGTCAATTTTGTTCATATTTTCAAAGAACCAGCTCCTTGTTCTATTAATTTTTTCTATAGTTTTTCTGTTCTCTATTTCATTTATTTCTGCTCTGATTTTTATTATCTCCTTTCTTTGGCTGGTTTTGGGGTTTTTTTTCTCCTTTTTCTAGTTTCTTAATGTGAAGTTAAGTGGTTCACTTGGGCTCTCTCTTGTTTGTTCATATAGGCCTGAAGTGATATGATCTTCCCTCTATTACTGCTTTTGCTGCATCCCGTAGATTCTGATATGTCGTATTGTCATTTTCATTAGTCTGTATATATCTTTTGATCTCTGCACTTATTTCTTCTTTGACCCATTCATTTTTTAAAAGTATGTTGTTTAGTTTCCACATTTTTGTGGCATTTTTTCCCTCTTTTTTGCAGTTGAATTCTAGTTTCAAGGCTTTATGATCAGAAAATATGCTTGGTACAACTTCGATTTTTCTGAATTTGCTGATGTTGTTTTTGTGGCCCAACATATGGTCAATTCTTGAGAATGATCCATGTACACTGGAGAAAAATGTATACTCTGTCACTTTGGGATGAACTGTCCTGTGGATGTCTATCATATCCAGGTGCTCTAGTGTTTTGTTTAAGGCCAATATATCTTTATTGATTCTGTATTTGGATGACCGATCTAGAGCCATCAGCGGTGTATAGAGGTCTCCAAGTATGATTGTATTTTTGTCAGTTTTTTTTTAAGGTCAATAAGTAGCTGTCTTATATATTTTGGTGCTCCTTGGTTTGGTGCATATATATTAAGAATTGTTATGTCTTCTTGATTCAGTGTCCCCTTAGCCATTATGAAATGGCCATTTTTGTCTCTGAGTACTTTTGCTGTCTTGTAGTCAGCATTATCAGATATGACTATTGCTACGCCTGCTTTTTTTGGATGTTATTTGCTTGGAGTATTGTTTTCTAGCCTTTCACTATGAATTTGTTTTTATCCTTGTTACTTAGATGAGTTTCCTGTAGGCAGCATACAGTTGGATTTTCTTTTTTAATCCATTCTGCTACTCTCTGCCTTTTTATTGGTGAGTTTAATCCATTTAAATTTAGTGTAAGTATTGATACTTGTGAGTTCCCTATTGCCATTTTTTATCTTGCTTTCTGTTAGTTTTGTGTCTTGTTTGATCCTTCTCTTTCGTTTTGCTATCTTTTGTTTTTATTAAGTTGTATTCCATACATCATTCCTCTGTTGCTATCTTTTTTATTTCATGTGCTTCTGTTGTAGTTCTTTCAATAGTGGTTACCTTTAAGTAATGAAAAGGGTTCCTACCCTGTTCATTGTAGTGAACTATTTTTTGAGTACTTTTGCACTCCATCATCCTTTGCTACTGTTAATCTCCATCTTCTCCTCCCCTTTCTTTTTATTGTTGTCACAGTTTAAATTTGGTTTTATTGTGTTCTTCTTGGAGCTTTTACTTGTGGTTCTGGTTTTTTTTTTTTTTTCTTTTTTTTGTATCTGATTGGAGAACCCACTTTAGTAATTTCTGGAGTGGGGGTTTTCTGATGATAAATTTCCTCATCTTTTCTGTATCTGTGAATGTTTTTATTTCTCCTTCATATTTGAAGGATAGCTTTGATGGGTATAGTATTCATGGCTGAAAGTTCCTCTCTTTCAGGACTTTAAATATTGGGGTCCACTCTCTTCTAGCTTGTAGAGTTTCTGCTGAGAAATCTGATGATAATCTAATGGGCCTTCCTTTATATGTTGTATTCTTCTTTTCCCTGGCTGCCTTGAGAATTTTTTCTTTGCTGTTGGTTTGTGCCAATTTCATTATGATATGCCTTGGAGTAGGTTTGTTGGGGTTAATAAAACTCGGAGTTCTGTTTGCTTCTTGAACTTGAGGCTTTAGTTCTTTCCACAGGCTTGGGAAGTTCTCATCTATTATTTGTTTGAGTATGTTCTCCATTCCATTTTCTCTCTCTTCTCCCTCTGATATACTTATTATTCTTATGTTATTCTTTTTGATGGAGTCAGATAATTCTTGTAGGGCTATCTCATTTTTTTTAATTTTTGAGTCTCTTTCTTCTTCTCTCTGTTGTGCCTCAAGTTGCTTGTCTTCTATTTCACTAATCCTCTCTTCTATCTGGCCTGTTCTATTAGCTAAGCTTGTTACTTCGTTTTTCAGCTCGTGAATTGAGTTTTTCATTTCTGTTTGATTTGTTTTTATAGTTTCAATTTCCTTGGATATATATTCTTTGTGTTCATTGAGTTGTTTTCTCAGCTCCCTAAATTGCCTGTGTTTTCTTGTATATCTCGGAGGATTTTAGGATTTCTATCTTGAATTCTCTGTCATTTAGCTCCAAGGTTTCCAATATATTAAATTTTTTCTCCATAGATTTTTCCTCATCTAGCTGTGTTACCTCTCTTTCTTTTGTATCCATGATATTCGATTTTCTCTTCCTTAATGGCATGTGAGGGTGGTTTTGTTGATAGTATTGAGATTTAATAAAGAATAAAAAGTTAAAAAAATAAATAATTGAAAAGAGTTGTTTTTTAAAAAAAATTAATAATGAAATAAAAAAATAAAGTAAAATAAAAATTTTTTAAAAAGGAAATTATTCCTCCCCTCCTTTTTCCCTCTCCTCTCCTCTTCCCTTTTTCTTGAGAAAATCTTGTGTTGAACTGTGAATTATAACAAACAATGCCTGTAGTGGAGGCCTGAATTGGGGAAAAGTAATAAAGGGGCAAAAAAAAAAAAAACAAAGAAGAAAAGAGAAGGGGGTTAGGACCTACAAAAAGCAAATAAGGAAAAATTTTGGGTCAAGTATAAAATGATTTGCTTTTAGCTGTTGGTTGAGTAAGAGTTATGATGAGAGGAATAAGAGGGAAACAGAAAAATGGGGGGACAAATTAGAAAATTACTATTGTATTTAGTGGAACAAGAACTAGATAAAATGGAGAGCCATGGATGGGAGCACTGCTAGTTAGTTAAAAAGGTGAAGGAAAACCCACCCAAAATGCCACAAACATAATTTTGAGTCCCAGATAAGATAATTTGTTTGTTATTGAGGTTTGAATGATAGGAGATGTAAAGGAGAAAAGAAGAAACTATTATAGAGGGAGAAAAGAAAAAGAGAGAGAGAAAAAAAGAGGAAACCACTAAAGGAAGAAAAAGAAAAAAGAGGAGAGAGAGTTAAGGGTTTTGCAGTGCAACCCTCATAGAGAGAAAGGAAGAGGAAAGTAAAAATAATGGGAGATGTAACACTTATGGGTAGTGTAGTTCAAGGAGAGGAGAGAGTAAGACCACCAGAGAGTTAATTGGCCAAATTGGAGGAGGAAAAAAAATATCAAGAATGAAGATAAGAGAAACAAATGAACAAATATAATAAAATGGGATAGGTTATAATGTCTGCAGATTATTCTTGATTTTGAGAGGTTATCTTCTTGCTTTTTCTTTTCTCTCCCTCTTCCTGGTCGGTGACTCTGTACCCCGGGTTCTGCCCCTTTGGCATGCTCAGGTAGAGGTTTGCAGTTGATAAGTCCCTATGACGATGTCATGTATTGTGCTTTAGTCTCGTTGGCAGTCAAGGCTCATTAGCATTTATAGGCTCCGTCAGTTAGAGAGTCCATGTTCCTGGAGCCTTTCTCCTAGTCTTTCCTTCCTCAATTAGTAGCCTGATAATCCAGCTATGGGGTTGCTGCTGCCTCTGCCTGGATAGTAAGAGTCTCAAAGAGCTGGCAACTCCCCACTCTATTTCCACTCAGCACAGGGCTCTGGGTAAGGCTCAGTCAGTCAGAGCTGCTAGCATAATCAGGCGGGGTTTCCACCCACTCAAAGACCTCTGGCTCTGCCACTCTGTCCAGTAACACAGGTGGGCGCCCACTCCTGGGGCGCTTGGAGTAAACTCTCATTCACTATCTGCGCGCGCAGACCAGGATATCCGGCCGGCAGTCTGACGCTCTGAGTGAAACCACCAACCGCATGGAAAAGTTCCAGCATTGGAATTGGCTCTCACTCCGTCATCGTGCGTGGCTTTTGCAAAGCGCTGGGGCAGCTTGAGATTCTGCTTTGGCCCACACAAAGGCCCCTGACTCTGCCCCTCTGTGTAATAACACGGGCGCGCACTGCCGAGGCACTCGAAGGAATCTCTCGCTATCTTCGCGCGCAGACCGGGATATCAGACTGGACGCGTTTCCCTCTGAGTGAAACCCCCACCTGCACGGAAAAGTTCCCCAGTTGGAATTAGTTCTCACTTCCTTCCATGCGCGGCTTTCCCAAGGCGCTGGGGCTGCCCAGAGATTCCACTTTCGGCCCACACAAAGGCCTCTGACTCTGCCTCTCTGTGGGGTAATACAAGCACCCACTCCCAGGGCTTTGGAAGAAATCTCTCGCCAACTATCTGCACACGCTGACCAGGAGATCGGGTAAAATGGCTGCACCGCTTGTCTTTCTTTGTCAGAGTTTGGTGCGAGTGTTAGCTTGTATTTCCCGGGTTGCCACAGGAACAGTTTTTCCTCGGCTTGGATCTCCATACCACAGCCTGGTTCGGCCATTTGTGCCATGGCCTGGATCTATTCACCCCCTTTCCCCACCTCAGTTTCTATATTCACAGATCCCAGAGAAAGCCGCCCTGTTTAGGCTAGTGAGGAAGGCGGAGCATTTCATACTCCCTAATTCCTTCGGGGTTTGGTTATATATTTAGCCAATTTTTCTCTCGACCATACCTTCGGGTGTATTACAAAACATCTGGAGGCTCCAAGGATAGGTTTTTCTGTTTCTGGTTGAAGATCTTGTTGAGTTTTGGGGGAGATTTATCGGTATCGCTTCCTACCTCGCCATTACTCTGACCTTGTTTAGTATTTTGGCATCTGTATTCATTAGAGATATTGGTCTTTAGTTTTCCTTTTTTTGTGCTGTCCTTGCCCGGTTTCGGTATGAGGGTTATATTGGCCTCATAAAATGTGTTTGGAAGTATTGCTTCTTCTTCAATTTTTTGGAAGACTTTAGTAGAATAAAAACCAAGTCTTCTTTGAATGTTTGATACAATTCACTAGTATAACCGTCAGGGCCTGGATTTTTTTTGGGGGGGAAGGTTTTTAATAGTTTTTCTATTTCTTTCCAACTAATTGGTCTGTTTAGGCTTTCTGCTTCTTTTTGACTCAGCCTAGGAAGGTTGTATTGTTCTAGGAATTTATCCATTTCTTCTAGATTTTTGAATTTAGTGGCATAAAGTTTTTTATAGTATTCTAAAATAATTCTTTGTATATCTATGATATCTGTGGTGATTTCTCCTCTTTCATTTTGGATTTTGTTTATATGAGTCCTTTCTCTTTTTTCCTTGATGAGTCTTGCCAAGGGTTAGTCAATTTTGTTGATCTTTTCAAAGAACCAGCTCCTTGTTCTATAAATTTTTTCTATAGTTTTTCTGTTCTCTCTTTCATTTATTTCTGCTCTGATTTTTATTATTTTTTTCTTTCTTTGGCTGGTTTTGGGTTGTCTTTCTTCTTCTTTTTCCAGTTCCTTAAGGTGTGAAGTTAAGTGGTTCACTTGGGCTCTCTCTTGTTTGTTCATATAGGCCTGAAATGATATGATCTTCCCTCTATTACTGCTTTTGCTGCATCCCATAGATTGTGATATGTTGTATTGTCATTTTCATTTGTCTGTATATATTTTTTTATCTCTGCGCTTATTTCTTCTTTGACCCATTCATTTTTTAAAAGTACGTTGTTTAGTTTACACATTTTTGTGGGATTTTCCCCTATTTTTTGCAGTTGAATTCTAGTTTCAAGTCTTTATGGTCAGAAAATATGCTTGGTACAGCTTCGATTTTTCTGAATTTTCTGATGTTATTTTTGTGGCCCAACATATGGTCAATTATTGAGAATGATCCATGTACACTGGAGAGAAATGTATACTCTGTCACTTTGGGATGAAATGTCTTGAAGATGTCTATCATATCCAGGTGCTCTAGTGTTTTGTTTAAGGCCAGTATATCTTTATTGATTCTGTATTTGGATGACCGATCTAGAGCCATCAGCAGTGTATTGAGGTCTCCAAGTATGACTGTATTTTTGTCAGTTTTTTTTTTAAGGTCAATAAGTAGCTGTCTTATATATTTTGGTGCTCCTTGGTTTGGTGCATATATATTAAGAATTGTTATGTCTTCTTAATTCGGCATCCCCTTAATCATTATGAAATGACCATTTTTGTTTCTGAGTACTTTTGCTGTCTTGTAGTCAGCATTATCAGATATGAGTATTGCTATTCATGCTTTTTTTAAATGATATTTGCTTGGAATATTATTTTCCAGTCTTTCACTTTGAATTTGTTTTATCCTTGTTGCTTAGATGAGTTTCTTGTAGGCAGCATACAGTCGGATTTTCTTTTTCAATCCATTCTGCTACTCTATGCCTTTTTATTGGTGAGTTTAAGCCATTTACATTTAGTGTAGTTATTGACACTTGTGGGTTCCCTTTTGCCATTTTATACATTGTTTTCTATCAGTTTTGTGTCTTGTTTGATTCTTCTCTTTTGTTTTTCTATCCTTTGTTTTTGTTTGGTTGTATTCCATTCTTCTTTCCTCTGTTGCTATCTTTTTTAAATCATGTACTTCTGTGGTGGTTTTTTCAAGGGAGATTACCATTATATAATGAAAAGGGTTCCTACTCTGTTCATTGTAATGCACTATCTTGTGAGTACTTCTGTACTCCATCGTTCTTTGCTACTGTTAATTTCCGTCCTCTCCCCGTTTTTATTGTTCGTTTTTGTTGTCATGGTTTAAATTTGGTTTTATTGTGTTCTTGGTGGATATTTTAGTTGTGGTTTTATTTTTCTTTGTTCTTTTGTTTCCAACTAAAGTTTTGAAACCCCCCTTTAGTAATTCTTGGAGTGTGGGTTTTCTGATTATAAATTCCCTCATCTTTTTTGTATCTGTGAATGTTTTTATTTCTCCTTTGTATTTGAAGGATAGCTTTGATGGGTTATAATATTTTGGCCGAAAGTTTCTCTCTTTCAATTTCAACTTTAAATATTGGGGTCCACTCTCTTCTAGCTTATAGAGTTTCTGTTGAGAAATTTAATGATAATCTAATGGGCCTTCCTTTATATGTTGTATTCTTCTTTTCCCTGGCTGCCTTGAGAATTTTTCTTTGTCATTGGTTTGTGCCAATTTTATTATGATGTGCCTTGGAGTAGGTTTGTTGGGGTTAAGAAAACTTAGAGTTCTGTTTGCTTCTTGAATTTGAGGCTTTAATTCTTTCCACAGGCTTGTGAAGTTCTCATCTATTATTTGTTTGAATATGTTCTCCATTCCATTTTCTCTCTCTTCTCCCTCTGATATACTTATTATTCTTATGTTATTCTTTTTGATGGAGTCAGACAATTCCTGTAGGGCTTTCTCATTTTTTAAAATTTTTGAGTCTCTTTTTTCTTCTCTCTGTTGTGCCTCAAGTTGCTTGTCTTCTATTTCACTAATCCTACCTTCTATCTGGCCTGTTCTATTAGCTAAGCTTCTTTCCTCATTTTTCAGCTCATGAATTGATTTTTTCATCTC
The DNA here is from genome assembly GCF_036850765.1 of Saccopteryx bilineata. Taxonomy (NCBI): domain Eukaryota; kingdom Metazoa; phylum Chordata; class Mammalia; order Chiroptera; family Emballonuridae; genus Saccopteryx; species Saccopteryx bilineata. The sequence goes on along the minus strand of NC_089492.1, from coordinate 194,324,831 downwards.
TGTTTGATTTGTTTTTATAGTTTCAATTTCCTTGGTAATATATTCTTTGTGTTCGTTGAGTTGTTTTCTGAGCTCCCTAAATTGCCTTTCTATGTTTTTTTGTATATCTTTAAGTATTTCTAAGATTTCTGTTTTAAATTCTCTGTCATTTATTTCCAAGGTTTCAAATATATTAAGTTTTTTCCTCATCTATCTGTGCTACCTCTCTGTCTTTTTTATCCATGATATTCAATTTCCTTTTCCTTAATGGCATCTGAGGGTGGTTTTGTTGATAGTACTAATGAGAATGAATAAAGAATAAATAGTTAAAAAAAATACATTATTTTTCTTTTTTTTTACTCCTCTCCCCTCCTTCTTGAGAAAATCTTGTTGTGAACTGTGAATTATATTGTGCTAAATTTAACAAAAACTACCTATAATGGAGGGCCTGCATTGGGAAGAAGTGATAAAGGGGAAAAAAAGTGGGTATGGATCCATAAAATGCAAATAAGGAAAAAATTTGGGTCAAGAATAAAATGATTTGCTTTTAGGTGATGGTTAACTAAGAATTACAATGCAAGTAATAGGAGGGAAACAGAAAAAATGGAAAAAAAATTAAAAAATACTATTGTATTTAGTGGAGCAAAAACTAGATAAAATGGAGAGCTAGGGTTGGGAGCACTGCTAGTGAGTTAAAGCAAAGTAAAAAAACCCCAAAGTGCTACAAAAAAAATTGGAGTCCCAAATAAAATAATTTCTTTATGATTGAGGTTTGAATGAGAGGAAAAGTAAAGGAGAAAGGAAGAAACTAATATAAAGGGAGAAAAAAAGAAAGAGGAAAACACACAAAAAAGGAAAAAAGAACAACAGGAGAGAGAGAAAGAGAGTTAAGGGTTTTGGAGTGCAACCCTTATAGAAAGAAAGGAGGAGGAAAGGTAAGATATGAGAGATGTAACACTTATGGGTAGTGTAGTTCAAGGAGAGGAGAGAGTAAGACCAGCAGAGAATTGAAAGACCAAATTGGAAAAGGAAGAAAATAATCAAGACAAGAAGATAAGAGAAACAAAAAAACAAATATAATAAAATGGGATATGTTATAAAGTCTGTGCATTATTCTTGATTTTGAGAGATTATCTTCTTGATCTTTCATTTCTCTCCCTGTTCCTGGTCAGTGACTCTGTACCCCGGGTTCTGCCCCTGTGGCATGTTGAGGTAGAGGTTTTCAGTTGATAAGTATCTATGGTGATGTCATATATTGGGCTTCAGTCTCATTGGCAGTTGAGGCTCATTAGCATTTGCAGACTCCACCAATGAGAGAGTCTGTTTTCCTGGAGCCTCTCTTCTTCCTTCCTGAATTAGCAGCCTGATGATCCAGCTATGGGGTTCCTGCTGCCTCTGCCTGGAGAGTAAGAGGCTCAAAGAGCTTGCAAATCCCCACTCTATTCCCACTCAGCACAGGGCTCTGGGTAAGGCTCAATCAGTCAGATCCACTAGCATAATCAGGCGGAGTTGGGAGCCAATTGTTTTTAAGGTGCCTTTCTATGCACCTCTAGGCATGTCCCGAATGCCTCAGCACTCTGTGGGACCCCTTTCCCCAGGCTTTTGGCACTTTGTAACCTGTTTTGGCTGGGTAGAAGATGCCCTAGTCACTGTTTGAAAAGCAGGAGGACTTACAAACTGCTGAATTTCTCTTTTTAACATATAGCCCTGAGTATGCAAGCTCTGCCAATCAGAGGTTGCAACCCACCCCTATGTGCATAGCATAACAAGAGGTACTAAAAAAAGATCTCCCCTCTTGTCTTAGATCATTGACCTGAGAGAGATCTTGTCAGTTAGGGTCGCATAGGTCAGTTGGGAGGCGAGCAGACGGTGGGTTAAGCTAATTGTTCATGAGTCTGTTAGCTTGTATGGCTGGGTGCGGCGCCCCACCCACCTAGAGAAGTTCAAGCATAGGGAATCTTGCTTTCACGTGCCGCTCTTCGGGGTGCAGGGTCAGTGACACTGAAACTGTGGTCACAGCCCACACAAAGGCCTCTGACTCTGCCCCTATGTCCGGGAACATGGGCGCCCACTCCTGGGGGAATCTCTCACCCACTATCTGCGCTCACCGACCAGGATATTGGGCCGGCTGCCTCTCACCCTGAGTGATGCGCCCTGCCCACTGGGAGAAGTTCCAGCGTTGGGAATTTTACTCCCACTCACTCCTCACGTGCCACTTTTTTAGGGTGCAGGGACGACCCTGAAACTCCGGATTTGGCCCACACAAAGGCCTCTGACTCTGCCTCTCTGTCCGGTAACACAGGCACCCACTCCCTGGACTCTAGGAGGAATCTCTCACACACTCTCTGCTTGCGTCGACCAGGAGATTGGGGTGGATGGCTGTCCTACTTGTTTTTTCTTTGTCTGGGTTTGGCACGAACGTTAGCTTGTGTTGACTGGGTTGCCACAAGCACAGTGTTTCCTCGGCTTGGATGTCCGTGCCACAGCCTGGTTTGGACGTTTGTGCCACAGCCTGGTACTATTCACACCCTATGCCCAACTTAGTTTCTATACTCTCAGTTCCCAGTGAAAGCAGCCCTTATTTAGGTTACTGAGGAAGGTGGAGTGTTTCTTCCTATGTCTTATTTCCTTCGGGGTTGATTATATATTTAGTCAATTATTCACTCGATCATACCTTTGCATTTAGTGTGGAACTGCTGGAAGCTCTAAGGATAGATTTTTCTGTTTCTGGTTGAAGATCTTGTTGAATTTTTGGGAAGATTTATCAGTATCGCTCCTTACAGTGTCATTTCTCTGATGTCACTCTGACTACTGTAATTTGATTAGATAAGAGTTTCCTCAGCACTTAATTTTCTTCTCCCTTTCACATGAAAGGTTCTTAATTACATTGAAAAACTAACCTGCATTATGTGATAGTTTTTCTTCATAAGCCCCATAATTAATTTTTTCTACCAACTCTCTTAACATTAAAAATATCCTTTTGACTGAACTTGTTTACTTATAGAAAACCCATGAACGTTTCTTATATCAATTGGCAGAAGGTATTCCTTGGAGATGTGATTTGGTACATTCGCAACTGAGTTTTCAAAATCTCAATTACCACTAAAATAATGACAAAGGGCTATATAATAAGGCAATTACTTTTGTCAATGAATAAAAAAAAATCTGGGTTAGTTCCAACTTTCACTTGTCAAGTTAAAGTGCATAACTTTAATTTTTATCAGTTCTATTGTTAATACTCAACACATTTAGGAATTTGTTTCCTTTACATTTCAAAAATGATGGAACTTTTTGGTTTTTAATCATGATCTCTTGAATCCTATATGATACACAATATGGCAACATTAACAATAGATTCTGATTGTCATATTTTGTCAATGTGTAGGAACTGAATTTCCTGTTATTGAATTTTAGTCCTGCACTTTGGAATAAATCTTTGACTTCTGGGGGATGTTGATTGCCTCATATATAACCTATGGATATTTATTTTTTATAACTAGACAGATTTTTTTTTCTTAATGGACAGAAAACTAATTTCTGTGATGCAATATCATTTTGTCTCAGTGATAAAGAACCTTTTATAAACATTACTGTGCATTTGAATTTCAACACAAATCAATAAAGGTCTTTACATGGACTGTCAGCCTCAACATACAGGGCAATTAAAAAAGTATCACAAACCAAAACATTAAAACAAATATCGCAGTTGTTTCTTATAAAAACAATTAAATATTTATTTTAAAAATTATGTGTTTCAGTAATAATTATAAGAAATATATCTTGTCAGCTTATAAGTGTCTCTGTTATCTTAGTAAATATTAGGGTGGTAAATAATGTTTAGGCAAATGACTAAGCTCAATCTATATTCAGGGATCCATCATACCTCTGTTTAGGAATCCATGTTTTGTTTACTTTAACATGGAAGAATTAAATTCTTTCTAAATGCAAAATTCCAGGAACTAAACTAATGGACGTCTATTCTTTGCTTTGTCTCAAAACAATCATTTTGAGCATTAGGTTTTTTTAAGCTGTGGAATTGAGACTGTCTACTGGCAGTAATTGAGGATTACTTTAACTGTAGATGATGTTTAAATTTCTTTAAAAGAAATAAGTTAGACTTATACAGTGGTACCTTGAGATACAAGTTTAATTCGTTCTGTAACCAAGCTCGTCAGTCAGCTTGTCAATCAAACAAATTCCTCCCATTTAAAATAATTGAAATAGATTTAATCTGTTTCAGCCCTGTGAAACATTCCTAAACCATACTAAATTATGAAAAAGGACATATTTTTTTATTAAAAAGCATGTATACTTTACCAATGCATAACAAAATATATGAAATAAAAGAAAAAAGTGTTATTTAGTACTGTATTCTTTTTTTTTCATTTTTTTATTAGAGAGAGAGGGGGAGAGAGAGAGAGAGAGAGAGAGAGAGAGAGAACAGGGGGAGGAGCAGGAAGCATCAATTCCTATATGTGCCTTGACCAGGCAAGCCCAGGGTTTTGAACCGGAGACCTCATCATTCCAGGTCAATGCTTTATCCACTGTGCCACCACAGGTCAGGCTAGTACTATATTCTTACCTTGGAGACAGACGAGTGTGGCTAACAGAGGTGGATGGCAGAGGAGGAAGGAGGGAGGAAGGGTTGTAGGCACTGTAGACATGCAAACTAAAACTGCACTTTCTTAACACTAAATGTAAACTAAAACTGCATTTTCTTTATTTTAAACAAAACTAAAATTGCACTTTCTTTACTTAAAGTAAAACCACAAAAACTTAATTGTAAAAAAAATGCACTTTCCTAACTTTAAACAACCTAAGCTTAACATTACGTATTTTTCATTTAATCATCACCTGTTTTTGCCTTTTTGGCTACAATTTCGACACTTTCACTTGCAGGACTTTTGAATAAAAATCTATCCAAAGAGGTTTGCTTTTGCCTGCCTTTTAAAATGTTTCAGAAATGTGACAAATAAGTGTCATTAAAAAGTGCTGAAGCATGACCAGTTGAAACTTTTTTCTGGGTGTTTCTTTTCAATGAAACTTGAAAACTTCTCCCACATTGCCAGCATGTCTTTAATTTCACTTGTCGAAATCACTTCTTCCGACTCTACCTCCTCCTTTCTACTAATCTCTTGCAGAAGTTCCATATGTTGCATCATCTGTAGCTTCTTCAACTCCTCAGTTCAGAGTTCCTCCTCATGTTTCTCGACAAGCTCGTTTACATCACCCTCATCTACCTCCAGACCCATCAATTTTCCAAGGGACACAATCTCCTCCAACACTTTTACCTTGGTCTTGGTCTCTGGTTCAAATCTTTTGAAGTTCCTGTCTGCAACAACATCAGGACATAACTTTTTCCACGCTGAATTCAAAGTTCTTCTTGTAACCTCTTGCCATGCCAAATCAATAATGCATAAACATATCACAATGTTGTAGTGATCTTTCCAAAACTCCCGAACAGTTGGATTTGTATTCTCAGTCACCTCAAAGCAGTGGCAGAATAAGTGCTTTGTATAAAGCTTTTTAAAGTTGGAAATGACCTGCTGATCTATAGGTTGCAAGATTGAAGTTGTGTTGGGAGGTAAGTAGAGGACTTTCATGAATTTTAACTCATTGAGAATGTCATCTTGAAGACCAGGTGGGTGGGCTGGAGCATTATCAAAGATTAGTAATGCTTTTATCAAGAGTTTATTTTCTTGAAGATATTTCTTCACTGCAGGACCAAAGAAGAGATTTACTCATTCAATAAAATACTGCCACGTTACCCATGCCCCAGCATTGGTGCACCACATAACCTGCAGTTTTTCTTTAAGAATCTTGTGTGTCTTAAAGGCTCGAGAATTTTCGGAATGATACACTAGCAGTGACTCGACTTTACAGTCACCACTAGCATTTGCACACAGTGCAAGGGTCAGATGGTCCTTCATGGGTTTATGGCCTGACAGCTTCTTCTCCTCTGTGGTGATGAAAGTCCTCCAGGGCATTTTTTTCCAAAACGATCTTGTTTCATCACAATTGAACACTGTTGGGGGATGTAGCTTTCCTTTGCAATAAGCGCAGCAAAACGTGTGATGGACTCCTCAGCTGCCTTAACATCAGCATTTGCAGCTTCACCATGCTTCACCACCGAATGGATGCCAGATCTCTTAATGAAATTTTAAACCAGCTGTGACTTGCCTTAAACGTATCTTCTGCTGCCTCTTTTGAGGTTGATAGTTCTTTCTTCTTTAAGTCGCCATAAATAATATGTGCCTTTTTGCATATTACAGTCTCCATCACTGTATCTCCTGCCAGCTCTTTCTCTTTCACCCACACCAGCAGAAGCTTCTCCATTTCTTCATGGATATTTGTCCTTAATTGGGACAGAATTGTATTTTCTTTCACCAGATTTGTGCTTTTGATGGCATCCTTTTGTTTAAGGATGGTACAAATTGTAGATGTATTGCGGTCATATAGCCTTGCCAGTTCAATCACTTGTACACCATGCTCATGTTTTTCTATTATTTCTTGCTTTACTTCTATAGACATTATTCTCTTCTTCTTCTCACCACTGTCCTTTACACTCACTTTCTTCAGCCCCATGATAGTACACAAAAAAACGTTAGTAAAAAATGCAAAAATTATGCAAGAATGATTACAGTGCATGAGATTCAACTTGATTCTGAGGGTAACACGTGAGAAAGAACAAGATACTGGTATGCTGCCAATACTGGACTGGTGCACCAATGCACCAACTAGCGGCAGCTTCCTGAATCACAACTCGTATCTTGGAATTTCGCTCAGATCTTGAACAAAAATATGAACCGAGTCACAGCTTGTATCTTAAAAAAAACATATGTTGGTCTGCTTGTATCTCAAGGTACCACTGTATTCCTCTGGGCCCTCCCTCCAAGAGACTTTACCAGCTGGTTCCTCAGCTTAGAAAGTCTTTCTCCTTTTGACCTTGTTGCATTCTACTCATTCTTCAGATGAGTGTCTGCCTTAAGTTCCTATTTTGATTCTCATAACACCGTGTATCTCTCATTTTTAATGCCTACTATTGGTGCAGTTTACCTTTATTTGTAAGTTATTTTATTAATATTTCTCTACCTTCACTAGACTGAAGACACCATGATGGAATGAACTATATCTGCTTTTTTTCCTTACTATTTTACCCTAATCACTAATGTACTGAGCCCAGAATTATAAACATATAGGTACATAGATTTGGTAGATGTATTGATTAATTAGAGGAAACAATCTAACCTTGTCCATTCTTTGGCCATAACTGTTCACATCCTTTTTGTACACTAGTATAATAACTTTTTTCCTAAAATATACTCATTTTCACCTAACTTATTCCATCAGAATCAAATTACCCAGGATTCCATAACCTAAATCAGAACCAGATCTGAATTAAGTGTCTTGGATGCAGCTACTCAAATACAGATTCTCTTGATCCAGACATCAGTCTCAGTATCTGCATCTTGCTCCTTCAACACACTCACAGCTAAAAAGATAACCATGATAGACATTCTTTTCAAAATGAATGGAATAGTGGTTAACATCAATAATTTGTCCATAGCAATTTTGAAATCTAGCTGAGCACATGTTGTCAGGTCTCATATTGCAGGGGCAGGGTATGAGTTTATTATTTTCCTTAGAATAGTTCTAAGGAACTTTACATGATTGTTTTCTTCTGCTCTTAGTTTCTCCCCCTCTAAGCTCTGGGTTATACCCTTTGAATGTCTTTTCTGTTTGGTAAGAAATTGCCAATTCTTCAATCAAATAGTTGTCTCACCTTGCTTCCTATCCCCATAAAGTTCAAGGCCCAGACCATTTTGATTTTGAAGTGTTTTTTTTTTCAATGCTTTGACCATGCTGGTAAAAGTCTCTTAAAAAGCTGTGTACCAGATTAAATATGTTTTCTCTGTTAGACTCATATAAATAAGCCACACTAACCATTCTTTTTGATATATCATGTTCTACTTTGGAGGACAAGTCAGAATGTGAGGACAATTTTCTTAAGATTCTTAGAGAGCTTTTGTACTGTGAAGTTATCTACTAGGTATTGCTGTATATCGTTTTCAGGTCTTAACAAGTAGTCTTACAGTCACATCCTTTGATTCTTTATTCTGAAGCTATCTTTTACTGAGAGAATCTTTTGCTGGCTGAAGATATAGAAAGTGAAATATAGTTTTATTATATACCTAAAACTCTTGGCTCTCCATATTTTCAAACCGAATCAACTTTTTTGGGGGCTCCTATCTCTTTGGAAGTACTTTGCTATACACTGCTAGAAGCACCAACTGATAAGCTCTCCTTTCTGTTTGAAGTTCTCCTTAGCTGGATATGCAAGTTTTTAATGTATATTTTCTACCATATTACCAGAAGTGATGATTTTTGCAAGTTGCTCAACTTCCATATAGTGTGAGGGACCAAATCCTCTATTGTCTTTTTTCACTGTGTTTCCCTCTACAAATTTTCCCAGCTTTCACGTGTAATCCCATTTCCTACAAAAACTAATGCCACAGGTTTTAGATTTTTGTTATAGTAGCATATTTTTATACCAAGTTTTTAAAGCAGTTATATATTGCTAACTTTGTATATAATACCACTTTAATTGCTCATAATTTTGTGGGGCAACAGTTTGAGTTAGACTTATAGGACAGTTCTTCTGTTAAATCTTTCTCAGAATCACTGATATGGTTGCATTCATTGTGCAGATCAACTGGAAATGGATGGTCTATGATGGCTTCACTCATGTGTCTGCCAGTTGCTATTACTTGTCTCTCTCCACATGTGATATTTTATCCTCAAGATGACTAATTTAGACTTCTTCAAATTGCAGTATCAGAGTTCTAAGAGGGCAAGGGCAGAATATACATGACATCTAGAGCCCTACACTCAGATGATGTACAATGTCACTTTTGCCATAGTCTGTTGACCAAAGTGCACCTCAGGTTATCTGTGATTCAAGAATAGAGATACAAACTATGTGAATTGATGAAAGGAGTGATAAAGTCAAAATGCAAAAGGTATGTGAACAGGTATGGGAAAGATTTTTACAACCATTTAAGGCTAAGTTGGGATAGCAGAGACACTGAAAATGCTATGGGATATGGGTTTTATGATAAGAATTATACTGTGCATAATGTATAAGAGCTAAGGAAGTGATTATCTGAAACAGAGATCTGAATGAGTACCCTAGGAAAATTCATTTTTGCAATAACCCTGAAACATGGGCTCAGCGACAAGTCAGGGCACATAGGAGAATCTGAGAGGCCAAGTACATACAACCTCTGAAGTGGAACTGTAAGGGAAGTTTACGGAAACACCTACGAGGAATGTGGCTTCTTGGGTCAAATATCTGGTGGGGAGCGGGGAATTATTGTTGGTCAACAGGGTCAGTACTTTGTATGAAGAGCTATCCTCAGTGCAGAGGAGAGTGGGGACAAACTATATCCCACTAAGCACCTTTGTGTCTCACCGTTGCTATAACTGGTCATGAAAAGTTTTTCAGAAAGTAACAACTGTTGTTCTGGGGCCTGCTCAGCTTCCTTATCCTCACCCTGCCCTGTGACCACTGCTGTCGTCCACTAAAAATGGTGATTGGAGAACAGGGACCTGGGTGGCATCTCTTGGTAGATTGACTTTCATACCCCTCACTGGTTTTTGGTCATTGGGCCAGCAGATTCCAGGAGGGAGAACCTGCAGCAGGTAGGCACCTGTGTGTACAAGTTGAGTCACAAGGCAGAATCCCTGGGTGAGTCTGAAGTAAGTCAGAGAGTTTACTACATCCAATGAAGTGCACCATTAAATAGCAAAGTAAGAATTACAACAGATTGAGAGAGAAAGATGGCATGAGCAAAATACATGTTTTGTACTTTAGTACTTTTAATGGCACTTTCCCTCTACTATTTGAACAAGGGATCTGTTATGTGCTGAATTGTGTCCTCCAAAGTTCATATGTTGAAGTCCTGTCCACTAGTTCCCGAGATTATGACTGTATTTAGAGATAATATCTTTAAAAAGATGATTAAGTTAAAATGTGGTTGTTAGACTGAACCTTAATGCAATAGGATTGGTGTCATTATAAAAGGAACAAATTGGACACATAAGAGACAACAAGGATGCACAGACACAGAGGTTGTGTGCATGCTGATGCAGTGAAAAGGAGGACATCTGGAAGAAAATGCTATTGGCACCTTGATCTTGAACTTGCAGTTTCTGGAATTATGAGAAAACAAATTCTGTTATTTAAGTCACCCAGTCTGTGGCACATTGTAATGGCAATCCTAATGAACAAGTGTGGGCCCCACATTTTCATTTTGCACTTTTCACTGCTCCTTGAAAATTATGTTGCTAGCTTTGATTTAATAAGTTGGCTCTGCTTTTGGATGATTCTAACCTAAAACTATACAGAAAAGGAGATTCTAGAGAATGTAACTTCCATCTTATTCTAGATGCCAGCCCAGTACAGGAGAGCTTAAAGATTTCTTGAAGAGCAAATGCATGCTCTTTTGTGCCATGACAGCAGTGTTTGTGGAGTGCCAGCTGTATACGTAATATTCCCTCACACAGAGATGTACATGCAAACTGACATGTGTACCCTGGTTCTGTTGAAATGAATTGCTGCTCACTAGTGCCTGTTCATGGCGTAGAATTTGGCAGACTACCTAAACAATGTCGTAAGTGCTTTTAATTAAGATTGAGTTTTCACATTTCCAGTTTTAGTCTTAACTAAACAAATAGAAGGAAATTTTTGTTCTCCAAAACTATGATTATTCTAAATATAGGATTTAATGTAGATGCTCCTTATAAAGAGATCATGAAATCAGCATGTAAATAAAGCATCCATGAGATCCCAGCTTCAAATGCACAATCCTTCTTTTATTTTATTGTCAATCATTGCTTCAGTGCACTTACAACAAGATTGTATGTTCTGTAGCTGTGCTTTAGCCAAACAGTTTTTATATTTCTGTTGTTGCTGGAAGCACTGTATTGGAAATCAGACATTTTTAGTACTTTATTTATTTTTAATTTATTCATCTCTCTTATATACAGATAGTGTCACTGCAGTATGCTCTCCTATTTCTGGATGCAAATGCCTGTGTTTGGAGGATGCTTCTTGGCAATGTGGTGTCCTAGAATTGGCCATGCCAGCCTTAGTGCCTGGTGGCATTTGTCTTTCTGTTCATCATTAAATGGGAGAAGACAGAAGAGTCTTCTTCTTGACTGAAATGGTTTCTGAATATTTAAAAAAAATAGATAATTCAAACAGACCGCAGGCCTCAATTTTTCTTGGGAATAACATTGCTTTGATATTTATTTAAGCGATACTCTTTCAGTCTTCCAGTAAATGGTATAAGCCTTGTTCTAAATTATGCAGTTAACTGCATGATTCCATACATAGGTGGGACATGAAAATGAGACTGAGAGTCATGGACAGGAGTGTGGTGGTTACGAGGAGGGGAGGGAGGGAGGTAGAGGGGAAGAGGGAGGGGGAGGGGCACAGGGAAAACCAGATAGAGGGTGACGGAGGACAATCTGACTTTGGGTGATGGGTATGCAACATAATTGAATGACAAGATAACCTGGAGATGTTTTCTTTGAACATATGTACCCTGATTTATTGATGTCACCTCATTAAAATTAATAAAAATTTATAATAAAAAAGAGGAACCTTTCAAGACAAAAAATAAATAAATTATGCAATTAATAGGAACAAAAAGCATTTTACTTCTTAAAATATTTAAAGATCCTCAAAATATTTTTAAAATCTGTTATTTAAAGCTCTCTGGTTTTAAAACCTAATTTTCACAGATTCTCCCTAGTATACAGTACCAACCCCCAAAAATAGTTTTATAACATTAAAAAAAATACATTAAGTATTGAACAGAATGGAAATATTATCCCAGAATATCCTAATTCTCCAAATAATTCCATAAGACTTATTTTTCATATTATAAGATTTTTTCCTATAAAAATTGGTTTTTTCCTATATAAAAACTGGTTCCTATAATCTTAATAAATGCATTGATAATTCTTTTTTCATTATTAATATTCATAGCAGTTATAATAAAACATTTTGGTTTGTGCTAAATTTTCCTGATTTTTTCTATTTAATAATTGAAATAGCACACTTATTTTTGTACATGGCATCGGAATAGAAGCTTGAGACAATTTGACTTTGAGTGATGGGTATGCAACATAATTAAATGTCAAAATAACCTGGAGATGTTTCCTCTGAACATATATACCCTGATTTATTAATGTCACCCCATTAAAATGAATTTAAAAAAAGAATGCTTTATACTTATATCAGATTATTATTATTTTTTTAGTGAGAGAGGGGCGAGGATAGACAGGAATAGACAGACAGGAAGGGAGAGAGATGAGAAGCATCAACTCATAGTTGCAGCACTTTAGTTGTTCATTGATGCTATCTCATATGGGCCTTGACCAGGCGGCTCCAGCTAAGCCAGTGACCCCTTGCTCAAGCCAGTGACCTTGGGCTCAAGCCAGCAACCCTGGGCTCCAAGCCAGCAACCTTTGGGCTTAGGCCAGTAACCCTGAGGTCATGTCTATGATCCCATGCTCAAGCCAGCAACCCCGTGCCCAAGCTGGTGAGTCTGTGCACAAGCTGAATGAGCCAGCGCTCATGCCTGAAACCTCGGAGTTTCGAACCTGAGTCCTTAGCATACCAGGATGGCAGTCTATCCACTGCACCACTATCTGATTACTAATATAGTCATTACTTCGTATACATGGAGGATCAGTTCTAAGAGTCCCCTTGGACACCGAAATTAATGGATGCTCAAATCCCTTACATAAAATGGTGTAGTATTTGTATGTAACCTACACACATGCTTCTCCTGCATACTTTAAATTGTCTCTGGATTACTTATAATATCTAATGCAAAATACAATGTAAATGCTGTGTATAAATAGTTGTTATATTGTATTGCTTAGGAAATAATAGCAAGAAAAAAAGTCTGTGCATTTTCAATACAGGCACAACCACTGTAGGCCTAACTATGTAACTTTTTTCCCCCTAAATATTACCAACCCATAGTTGGTTGAATTCAAATGCAGACAGATTTAAATTCAGATATAGAACCCATGGCTATGGAGGGCCATATTATTGCAGGCCCATTTTATATTTTCCCCTTTTATTCATAAATTGAGTTATTATTTTATGAAAATTTTTCCATATTAGAAATTCATTGAAAAATAGTGCTAAAGGGGCAGTCAAAGGCTCTCAGTGGGGTGCACAACCTTCATCTCACTTTTCCCAAAGACAACTCACAGATCCTTTAAGCAGATGCTTCTCCAGTTTCAGAATGTGGCCTTGTAACTATGCTAACTTCTTTGTAGTTTTCATGCATAGTGGGAGCTCAACCCATGTTTATTAAGTGGGTAAGTAGTGTTCAATTATTGTACTGTTATGACTAATGAGTTTTCAGTATTACTATTTGTCTCTTAGATTTTTCTTCACTACAAATTATTACTGGTTTGCATTATTCCATTTGTGAAAGAGCATAAAGTTGCTGTTCAGAACGTTAAGTGATCAGCCCAGTACCGAATGGCTGGTAAATGGTTAGTTGTTTTGAAACCAAGTCCTGACTGAAGCTGAAATCCACGATCTTTCCATTATGGAAACAGAAAAAGTTGAAAAGTTCCTGAAAAGTCAACCCAGTCTTTGGTTCCATTTTCATACTATTTTTAAATCTAGTACCGATTAGTGTGGCCACATCAACTGACACCTATGCCACTGGTGGTGTGTCACATATTTACACTGAACCACAATTATAAGTCACTATTTCTGATGGACAAAAATTGTGATGTGAAGCAATTCTTGTTTTTATTTATGTCCTGAGCCATGATTTTATGAAGACACCAATGTCTGGGTTTAGCATTTAGTATAACTGACTGACTTTTTCATGTGTATATTAAATTAAACTTTCAAAGAAAGTCTTAACTTTAAAGGAGAATACATTTTTTTTCAAGATTGTAAATTTGGAAGCTCTATTTAACTCTCCTGAGTATATAAATTCTGAGAGAAAAACCGTAATAATTTGAAACAATATAAATAAAGCATTATGGTTTTTTTAAAGCAGAAAAAAATATCTTTTTCTCCTTAATTTTTTAAGAAGTATATAATTCAAGATTTTAAAAATAAAGATAATATTGGTCTTTTAAAGATTTATTTAATACTTACAGCTTTTTTAAGTGGAAAATATTTTCTCTGTCTGTGAAGAAAGATGTAAGGAAGCTATAGTTTCTCTGGTAATGCTACCACTACCCTTTTCTCGAACTGTACTTTATATTTTTATAATTATCAAATTCAGTCCTTCAAAGTCCACATCAAAATTCATTTTCTCATCAGATGGTTCCTAAACATTTTCAACTCGAGTGCCCTTTTATACTCTTTAAACTTATAAATCTTTCCAGTTAGACAGTCAACAATTGGTACATGGCATGTCTTCTCTCCTGAGAGAAAAATCAAGGAGGAGGGCGAGAGGCCATGATATTTCTGCATTGTTGTTGTTAGTGTCTAAAATAGTGTTTATTGAACCATAGGTGATGAATAAAAGAATATTCAAAATATCCAAACAGACTTTAGTTGGCAGGGGCAAGAACTGCCCCTTACCATAATTTTGAGGTTAGATATAACTTCCTGCCTATGGTATTAGTTTCCAGGTGGCATGGTTTGAAAGATGAAAAATATGCCACATCTGAATCACTGAGGGCTTTATGCTTGTGCAGGGTACTTGGGAATTTAAAAGGAAGAACCTATGGTGGGGACAAAGGGAGACGTTACTGACAGTAGTAATATAAGCAAATAGCATTTGTTATTTGTTAATCCTGTACAATTAACATTGACATGGGGAAAATATGGTTTGCAGGACCATAATGTAATCACAACATATCCCAGGAAATCATGAGGATTTAAGAGCAGGTGTGAAATTAACCAGTATTATTTTCATAAATGCTATAATTAACCCAGATTTCCAGGAAGGGGTCTATAAGATTCTATAAAATTCTCTGTAGTCATCCTTCCTTATGCATTTGCTGCTAAAAATGTTAGGTGTGCCCCCAAACAGGTGTTCTTTGTGATGTTTGACCTGCTTTTAATTTTAAGCAACGAGGTAAGTATTGGAACTATGTTTGTTCATCTATGGTTATTCCTCTTTTGTTCCCCATGTTTTTAAAATGTGTGTTGCAGGTTTCTGTTAATGTTTAATTTTGCTTCCAGTAAAAGCATTCTCTATATTTAGCTTAGTTGCCTTTGCCACTGAAGAATGCAGAATTTATTATTATGTACTTAAAACAATCATTTAACACTGACATTTTAAGTATGACAATAATCCACGTAATTGTCACCTATTCAGTTAACTGAAGATATCTTTACTTCCTGAGACAACTAATTATAATACCGTGTTACTATCTTTTAATTGTAGACATGTTTGTTTTTGTGTTTATTTTGGTTTTGACTGTCTTCAAGGCCATTCCTACTCTCAAACTTGGCAATCTGCCCTTATTCTGTCCCTGCTGCTTTTGAAAATAAGTGAAAACATATAGCAGCAATCTTGAAGGAAAACAAGACAGTTTGTATTTTTATAAGCTTTGCTATGACTTCAGGATGTTGGATAAGGAGTTCTGTTTAAAACAATCTGATGAGTTGTGATATAAATGGGGATTTATTTCCAAATATACTCAAAGATTCTAAAAAGTTAATAAAGATATCTTTTCTTCTGTGCTTATCTTTTCAAATTGTTCCTTTGGCTTCATTGACCTGGGTTCAAGTTAGTCAAATAAGTTTGTAAATATGATATATATGTTTGCTCGCTTATAGTTTGCACTGGGTGTGGGGGACAGGCTGTAAACCGGCAGGGTCGTTGTAACCTAAGCCTTAGTTTTAAGACTAAGCTTTTCCCCACACCCTTGACTGTTGCATGATGTGGGGTGGTTCCCTCTCATGAGGAATCCCATTATGCCTCAGATAAATGACTCTGTATCAGAGACTTCCTTGTTTGTATATTGAATTAAAGGTTTTGATTTTTACACTATAAAATGGGACAGACTGGGAGCTTCCTCTCTCTCAGTTCCTGAGATTAGCATTAGAAGGGAGAGCAGAGAGAAGGAGATGGGGAACAGAGGTGAATAAGGCTGGGGAGGTACAAACCTATTATTCTAGGAAACTCGGTGGCTTTGGGAGCCCTGAATGGAAAGGGAAGTGTTTTCCCACTGTGTGTATTTCTTGCCCGCTGGGTGCAAGCTAGGATCAAAGCTAATGGCTCACCAGCTCTTGGCTTCATTGTTTCATTACCATCTGTCCGAATCAAATATGAATCTGCATGGACCAGTCAGCTGTGATGGTGGCTGTGGCTACTGGCTTTACAAGTTCCCAGTATGGTTTTTCTAAACTTATTGTATGTTCATGTCTGTGGTTGCATCCAGAGAGATGCAATTACAGTGCTGTTTATTTTTTCTTATTGCATATGTGTGCACACACATGGCTGGGATAATATTCTGTGGGAAATCTCATGGCAACTTCTCTCTAAATGACACTTGTTACTCATGGAATATGCAGTGTGAACATTTAATATCTATCCTATTACCTACAAAAATATACAAACATGTAGCAGCAACTACAACACCAATACCTGAGTTAATATATAATTTATTTTTTCACTTTTGTCATTCAACTGAAAATGATACTGAATATTAAAGCAATACTACCATAGCAAGAACTTAGGTTCTTCAGTTCTCTCTTTTTAGTGACTTGAGTAACATCATTGAGGCAAATGTGTTCAACCTCCTCATGGTACTTTTTAACTCACTTTAATCTTGTTTATCTAGTATATTTTTATTTAATGCCAATTCCTATTCTAGGTTTTACAAATTTTAGAGATTAAGTGTATTAAATTGTCAGTACACATACAGGATAATTTAAAATTAAAAATAATTTAAAACTGAAAAGCCAAATACCAATGAGCTACACAATGAGGTTTTTTTTGTTTTGTTTTGTTTTGTTTTTTTCACATAACAAGGAGTAGGCAAGAAGGCAGTTGCTGGTATTGTTTCAACAGCTGAGCTCTGAAAGGATTCTGGCTCAGCCTCTCTGTGATTCTTTCGTTCTACCTCTCACAATTTCTTTTTCTTTCTTTTTTTTTTTAATAAATTTTTATTAATGGTAATGGGATGACATTAATAAATCAGGGTACATATATTCAAAGAAAACATGTCTAGGTTATTTTGTCATCAAATTATGTTGCAAACCCCTCGCCCAAAGTCAGATTGTCCTCCGTCACCCTCTATCTAGTTCTCTGTGCCCCTCCCCCTCCCCCTAACTCTCTCCCTCCCTCCCTCCCTCCCATGTCCTCCCTCCCCCCCCACCCTTGGTAACCACCACACTCTTGTCCATGTCTCTTAGTCTCATTTTTATGTTCCACCAATATATGGAATCATGTAGTTCTTGTTTTTTTCTGATTTGCTTATTTCACTCCTTATAATGTTATCAAGATCCCACCATTTTGCTGTAAATGATCTGATGTCATCATTTCTTATGGCTGAGTAGTATTCCATAGTGTATATGTGCCACATCTTCTTTATCCAGTCTTCTATTGAAGGGCTTTTTGGTTGTTTCCATGTCTTGGCCACTGTGAACAGTGCTGCAATGAACATGGGGCTACATGTGTCTTCACGTATCAATGTTTCTGAGGTTTTGGGGTATATACCCAGTAGAGGGATTGCTGGGTCATAAGGTAGTTCTATTTGCAGTTTTTTGAGGAACCACCATACTTTCCTCCATAATGGTTGTACTACTTTACAGTCCCACCAACAGTGAATGAACTTCTCACAATTTCAAGAGCTCTAAATATCAAGGTTACATTCAAAGGTGGAAGAAGTACCAGTGAGGAGTGAGCTTCCTCCTCCTCCTTCCTCTCTTACTAGAAAGATCATTAACATTCTCAGAATTTCTTGAGCAACCTTCCTCTTGCATCTCATTGTTGAGAACTGACTCAATTAGCCACTCAGCTGCAAAAGAAAGTTGGAAGTGGATAGGATACAGATTGGAAAGTACTTCTTGGTAGTGAACTCATCATTACTTTACATGGTCCATGCAGTGCTTATAATTATTTTAATTTGCTATTTTTGTTGATTTTCAGAATAAAAGATTTCCTTTCATACCTCAAACATAGTATATGCCGAATTTGCAATAGGATTTATATTGTTTTTTTGGTCAAACTGACAACATCTTAATATAAATTTGCTCAAATTAAGAAGAAAAGTAGCAGTGGACAGTGGTAAAAGATAAAGAATAGAACTGGCCTACTGTCTTCAGGGATGACTTGACCAGGGAGTCAATCATTCTGTCTAGTGTACTTTTCTTTATTGTCATAATCTGATGTGAAACCATACATAGCTGATTCCATCTCACTTAGTGTCATCAAATGCCACCCCCACACAAGTGGTCTTCTGTGTTCCCCCAATAGTCACACTCCTGTTATCTGTCTTGATTTGTTCTTTTCATAGCACAGTTTCTGGTTACAATTATAATTTTTAAAGTAAGCTGCACAAACAGATGACTTAGATTGCCATGGTACCTACTTTTGAGGCATTGGGATCCTTCCATGAGCATAGGGGAGAAATTCCCTTATTACTAGCTAATGGAAGAGAGAAGAGACCAAGCATAGTTCACCGATGATAAGTCCAAGCAGCAAATGGATTGTTGCTGTGTTACAACTCACTCAGCAGTACCCCTGCTAGAGAGCAAGCAGGGGAATTTTTTCCAATAAGTGGAGTTCTTCCTGTTGAAATTAGTTATCACTTTTGTGTTGAAAGTGGTCAATATATATAAGATCTCAAGGTAGGAAAAATGTCCTGTCTGGTTGGAACAGGGTTATAAAAATATATATATATATATATATGGCATGAAGAATTTTGGAAAATAGACATCTGGATTTACCTTTGAGTGAATAAAAAATATGAAGATTTTTGTTGTGCTTGATAATACCTGTAGGTAGCAACCACCCTACAAGAGACATTAAACAAACAAGTCGACAACCTCAGCTCTGTAACGTCACCCGGTCTCTTTTATTGATCATTTTTGTGTTGGCATAATGGACTCATGAACTGAACAACATGTGAAAGAGATAGAAGTTGTACCTTGGCCTAACTAATTGAAGATTTATTCACTGTCACTTAAATTACTTACTGCTGCCAAAAATCCAACATGCCACCAGTAAAAAATCCTGCCCTTGATACAGCGCCGTCCCTCAAGGAGAGCAATCAGCCACTTGATGGCAACTTGACTATATAGGTCTCTCTTCTGCTTGGAAAAGGCAGCATTAGAATCAACACATTTTCCAGATACAGGTTTGCTTTTATTGCCAACTAAGTCATGCCAAGTATTACTAACAAGATTTATAGAGTGTTTATTAACCGAAAATGCTGTGCAACATGGCTTAGAACAAGGGGCTTGATGTACTGCAAAGAAGATGCAATCATGGGCATATGATCCACTAATCCTAATACATTCTCCACTGTCCAGATGTTTCCAATCTGATTGACTGATGAAATATTTCCTTAGAAGTTCAACCGAGATTCCAGCTTGAAAATATTATCCCATAAAACAGATAGGGCTTCAATGCTTCGGGATGGAAGAGAGATCCTAAATCAATGACCATAATAGGGGGTGTCCCAGTACATATAATTTGGAACTGAGAGCTGAAGTAGAAATGGCCTCACTACAATTACTTCTAGTGGCTCATTTGGAAGATTTGTGTTTCCTGACTTAACAATTTCAGATTTATAGTGCTAGAGGCTCTGGTTTCAGAAAAGTAATATTTTCATGAGGGAAAACAAGCCATCAGGCTACCTTCAAGCTTTTCATGTATGGAGATGCAGGCTAGGAAAGGAGACACCACAACTGGCAAGGTTAATAATCCATTGCATCAATGAGAGGAGGAGCCTTGGGAGTAGGGAAGAATAGGTTTGAAGTTTAGAAAATCCATCTAGGGCACTTCCTGGTCTTATCATGTCCAGCTTTTTTGATTTATTTATTTGCACATTTTTTTTATGTAAAAAGGGACAGATATATAGTGACAGAAAATGATTTGACTTTGAGTGATGGGCACACAAAACAATCAACAATGCAAATGCTATAGAAGTGTTTATCTGAAAACTATGTACTTTTTTTGATCAATGTCACTCCATTAAATTTTATTTTCTAAATAAATTTTTTTTAATTAAATTTAATAGGATAACATTGGTCCATAGAAAAACATAAATTCACACCCAACTTTGTCCACTGCTATAGAAGGGCATGCTATCTAGGAGTTCAGACCCTTCCATATTTATTCAGACCACTCCCTTAAGCAAGCTCTTTAGACCAGTGGAGGTGCTAATGAAGGGGAGCAGAATCTATGATGTATAGTTGAGAAGGGTGATAAAGTTTCAATTATAACCTCTGGATCATCTGCAGCATTTCACACTGTAGATATCCTCATGAACTCTTCCCTATTAAGATTTCCAGAAAACAAGAATGACCATGATCCTGGAGGAAGTTTTCCTAGATGACATCAGTTTATTATAGAAGAAAAGGATCTGAGCAGCAGAAGGGGTAGAGTGTAATGAATACTGTAGTGTTCCACCCAGGCACCTTATCAGACTAATTTGTATTCTTCAGTTACTGGGCATATTGGCTGCTAATAGTACAGATCAGAATCCCTCTTTGAGAACTTTCCTTGGCCACAGGAGACATCCTCATCCAGTTTCATCCACGGGGCAAATTACAGTCAATGTCTGATGGATGTGGGAACCCAAAGGTCTTGTCTTCTTGCCTCATTTTGGGACAACTCTCAAGGGCTACTTCAACTCTATATCATTAGCTAAGTCCTCAGAATTTCTTTCTGCATGATTCTCCTTTTTTTATTTCAGTACAGGCAAAGCTCCCATGATCTCTTCTACTGAGTTGACCTTCTGCATGTAAGTCTGCCTCATAGTGGAAGATATCTACTTATTAACAGGGAACTAAACATATCTGTGACATATTTTTCTTACTATTTTTTTAAAATTTTTATTTATTTATTTTTTAAATAATTTTATTTTTTTAATGGGGTAACATCAATAAATCAGGATACATATATTCAAAGATAACATGTCCAGGTTATCTTGTCGTTCAATTATGTTGCATAACCATCACCCAAAGTCAGATTGTCCTCTGTCACCTTCTATCTAGTTTTCTTTGTGCCCCTCCCCCTTTCCCTCTCCCCCCTCCCCCCATAACCACCACACTCTTATCAATGTCTTTTAGTCTCACTTTCATGTCCCACCTACGTATGGAATAATGCAGTTCCTGTTTTTTTCTGATTTACTTATTTCACTTCATATAATGTTATCAAGATCCCACCATTTTGCTGTAAATGATCCAGATGCTCATCTTCTTTAGTTATTAGAGAAATGCAAATCAAAACTGCAATGAGATACCACCTCACACCTGTTAGATTAGCTATTATTAACAAGACAGGTAATAGCAAATGTTGGAGAGGCTGTGGAGAAAAAGGAACCCTCATACACTGTTGGTGGGAATGTAAAGTAGTACAACCATTATGGAAGAAAGTATGGTGGTTCCTCAGCTGTCCCCTTTGAAAAAGGATACTTTGGTAAGACCAAAATTTAAGAAATAATTTTTAAGTATCAGAGTTCCAGCTGGTAAAATAAATAGCAAAGTCCTTGAAATATAGGAGTATACTCTATATACACAATCAATGAGCAAAGTCTTTTGCAACTTGTGAATATATTTTTGTTTCAGGATGATATAAGAGAATTATTATACTAGATGTAGCTTTCCTCTATGCTTTTATAATGTGCTTTAAAAACTTTTTAAAAATATTTGGCAAGTCATTTATAAGAATGTCACTTCAGTATAACTTTGAAGATATCAAACCATATATAGAAAAGGACCATTATTTAAATGTTTTATAGTATATTTATAATTTTAACTTAATGTAGTAAAAACTTTCTAAAAATTCTTTACAAATATTAAGTTTAAAACAAATAGGTCAATTTCTCATTACATTTCCCATTTTGATCATAATCTGACATTCTAGTTCAAATTACCAGGTGCATGATCTATAATATGATTCCTTTGGAAATATAGCTCAAAGCATAGATAGTCTCCCCTCAGGGAGAGTGGTTATTTAAAGTAGATATCATGAAAGGTCAATTTCCAGAAATATCCAGTGCTATTTAGCCATTTGTAGGTGTTTGAATATGTGCACACACATATAAATATTGATACGGAGATTCAAAAATTACTCAGAAAGAATTTAATTAGCTCTTTAATTTCTAGATTTCCTCAGAGCTATCAACACAAATTACTTTTTATAACAGGTGGCTAAATAAAAACAACTTAGGACTAAATTGGAAAAAAAGAGGTAATAAAAAAAGAGGTATTTTGTGGTACTAAGTGATGAGGATATATGTCCCTCTATTTTTAGGCTTTATTTTTAAGTTTTAAAAGAAGTTATGGATTAATAATTACTAAAATTTCTCTTACTTTTATGTAAGCAACCAGGGAGAAGAGAGTGAAATTCAGATTACTTAGAAAATACCACTATTATTGATAATAAAATAAATAATTCTATTAATTCATCTTAATTGGGCATTTATTATGAGACTAATATTACATTCTTCTTTTGATTTCTCTCTGAACTTTTGGAGTAAGTATTATAAAGTAGGTATCTTATAGGTAGTGTCTTATTTTAAAGAGGTTAAGTACTATACTCAGATTCACACAAGTATGGTTGTTTTGAAGTGGATATAAAACTGAGTCCCTAACTGTAAAACCTTTGAAAACAATATTATACATCTTCTTTTAATATTGTATATGTCAAATATATATCTAAATGTTATCTAATACTGCTAAATAAAGCTAATTTCTTAATGTTATATATATTTTTAATTCAATTAAACTCAGTTTGATTCAATTTAGTTTAACCAAATATTCTTGAACACTGACTAGTAAGACTTATTCATTATTCCAGACACCAGAAAAGATGACAGGGAGAACAGCCTTAGATTTCTTGTGAACATTTGGTCATTACTTTCTCCTATTTTTTCCTCATCTTCATTTTAACTTGACATTTAAATTACACTGTTGTGGTGGGATGAGATAAAGTGAGACATGCACTGTATTTGCCATGTGCTCACATTTTGCTAAGAAAAGCAAAATTAAACTTGATCCCACAACAAAATCTGAGACTAGTAAAATTCTTTTAAAAGTTGATAATAGTTTATAAGCCTCCTATTTAAACTTTTTTAAAACACTGCAAGTATATTTTTTCCCTATTTTAAATATATCTGGTGTTCTTAATAATTTGGGTTACATTGCCATCTCTGGACTTACTGCAAAAATCCTAGTTATCTAATACACACTCTTCAAATTATGGTTTTATGAAAGAAGTGGAAAATCCAAAGTTAAATCTTTCTATTTAAATGTCTGATCTACCATTAAAAGAATCACAACATGATTTGTTCCATTAGCATATCTTCTTTTATTCACTGCAGTTGTGGAATCAAAACCAGGAGCCAATTTTGTGATTTGAAATTACTTTCTTTGTCTTTAGTGACTTCCCAACTTTGTATCAAAACAACCCTCCTTTAAAAGTGAGAAGTGCCTTCTTAGGAATCTGACATGTTCTCTCGTGTAATCTTCATATTAACTTGAAAAGGTAGACATTACAATCTCTTATTTTTAGAGAAAGCATCTGAGGCCCAGAGATTAGAAAATTTACAAAATACACAAAACCAGTAAATAGAAGTACAAGGATTCAAACTGGGCTCTCTGCTCTCAGCCTGTATTTAATCCTGCCTCTCCTCATCTTGCAGTAATAGGTAGCCTGACAAGACCTAAAGGCTCTTGACATCCTTAGGCCTAAACTGTGAAGCTTTTCTCACTTACACCTCTCTGAGTATGCATTATCATGCAGCTTATCATTGCAATTGTTTTCAAAGCTAACTTCTTTTACACTATTGTTAGCAAATTTATTAACAGAATTATTAATATACTTCCACTATGCATAAAACAATTTGCTATTTTCACTTAAAAAGTACTTTGTAAACAGTGTAACTAATTAGGCTAGGCAAATACCAAAAAGGTAAAGGTTCTCCTTTTTACTAACAAATTACTGCAATAGTAAGTGATTTTCTACAGCCAGAAGAAGAGCTTCAACAATAATTGCGACAAAACTCGCGTTTCCAACTCTGGTGTCATTGTTCAGTCAGAGGCACTAGGTGTCCTTAGCTCTCATACATCTTAATTATCATGAAGCAACAGCCGGCCTATATCTATTCATTCTTGACTCTAAGACAATTACATTTAGAAAAAAAATAGATGCATTCTAATGTCACATTCAGTATTTTTTTTTAATTATTTTTTTTTGTATTTTTCTGAAGCTGGAAACAGGGAGAGACAGTCAGACAGACTCCCGCATGCGCCCGACCAGGATCCACCCGGTACGCCCACCAGGGGGCGACGCTCTGCCCACCAGGGGGCGATGCTCTGCCCCTCTGGGGCATCGCTCTGTTGCGACCAGAGCCACTCTAGCGCCTGAGGCAGAGGCCACGGGGCCATACCCAGCGCCCGGGCCATCTTTGCTCCAATGGAGCCTTGGCTGCGGGAGGGGAAGAGAGAGACAGAGAGGAAGGAGAGGGGGAGGGGTGGAGAAGCAGATGGGCGCTTCTCCTGTGTGCCCTGGCCGGGAATCAAACCCGGGACTTCTGCACGCCAAGCCGAAGCTCTACCACTGAGCCAACTGGCCAGGGCCACATTCAGTATTTATTACCATAGAGTATTAAAGGAAAATGTTATTTATAAATGGCAAAAAAATTGACATTCTAAAACAGAAACACATACCTATTGAATACAATATATAATTTTCAGAAAGGCAAGCAGATTTGGTTGCCTTGCCTCCACATGGTAACCTTGTTTTTGAAGTTGATCATTTTCTTTTTCTATGGGGGGATATGTTTTGTCTGTCCTTGCTCCCCTCCAACTTCTCCTACTCCCATTCTGAGGCTGTCATTGGAAATAATAGCCTAAAGAATTTGGGAGTCACTTTGGACTCCTTCAGTGTCCTTCAATCTCTGTTTTCTCCTTAGAGCATCCACACTTTTGTGCCTCAGTGGGAATGATCAATTACTTCAATGTCAGTAGTGGTAATATTACCCCTAAGATTTAGCAATTTTCAAAGATCTTAAAACTCAATTAGAGGCATTTGTTTTAAATTTAATTAAACTTGTTAAAAGTGCAATGTGGTATATTACCCAAATTGTCTGTAGAAATAAATTTTAAGGGCAAAAAATCTAGTTTAAAAATATTAACATCAAGATAAACTTGTGAAATTATCCTTTCCATAAAGTTTTCTAAATGTTGAAAGAATTGGTTACAGTTTAATCTAAAACATTTTGGGCCTGACCTGTGGTGGCACAGTGGATAAAGCGTCAACCTGGAAACACTGAGGTTGCCGGTTCAAAACCCTGGGCTTGCCTGGTCAAGGCACATATGGGGGTTGATGCTTTCTCCTCCTCCACCCTTCTCTCTCTCTCTCTCTCTCTCTCTCTCTCTCTCGTTCTCTCTCTCTCCCTCTCTATAATGAATAAATAAAATATTTAAAAAATAAAACATTTTGGCAAATGTGTATGAACAGATACTTTCGTAAAAGTATTTCTCCCAAATACTTGAAAGGATGACAAAGAAATAGTACACCTGAGCATTTTAATAACTTTGGTAAAAATAAAATTGATGACATTTCTACTCTATATTAATCTAATAATCAGCACATGATTATAGTATTATAATGATTCATTTTTGATTAATGCTCTTTTTTTTGAGACAGAGAGAGAGTCAGAGAGAGGGATAGATAGGGACAGACAGACAGGAATGAAGAGAGATGAGAAGCATCAATAATTAGTTTTTTGTTGCGACACCTTAGTTGTTCATTGATTTCTTTCTCATATGTGCCTTGACTGTGGGCCTTCAGCAGATGGAGTAACCCCTTGCTCGAGCCAGCGACCTTGGGTCCAAGCTGGTGAGCTTTGCTCAAATCAGATGAACCCGCGCTCAAGCTGGAGAAGTGGGGGTCTCGAACCTAGGTCCTCCGCATCCCACTCTGATGCTCTATCCACTGTGCCACTGCCTGGTCAGGCAATGCTGTTTCTTTCCAAATAAGTATTTCCTTATCTTTATATACTTTCACCTCATTTCCTTTGAACATGGTGTCACAGTGAATTTTCCCAAAGAGTTCCTAACAAAGTATTTAATTATATACTGCTATACTCTTATCAGACATTATTCTATTGCCATTTATAAAATCTTAATCGTCAGTATGAGCTTATTGTTTTCCTCATTTTTTCCTCTCTCCCATAAAATGTTTTTTTTTTTCCTAATATGTTCTCCACTCAGTCACCTTTGGATTTGTTCCTAAGTCAGAAATTTTGGAATCATGTTTGATGCTTCTCTGTAATGCCCTATCCTCAAACAGTCTCCAAATCTTGTTAGTTTTAGTCAGATATCTCTCAAATCCATCTATTTATCTCTTTCCCTCCATGTCTCTATTTTCTTTTCTCTCAGAAGAAATGCTGTTTGCATTTGGCGGTTTTATGAGTTGAATTGTGTATCCTCAAAGTATCATGTTGAAGTTCTAATCCCTAGTACCTCAGGATATTTCCTTTTGTGGAAAGAGGGTCATTGCAGTTGTAAGTTACTATGAGGTCATACTGGAATAAAGTGGGCCTTTAATCCAATATGACTGGTGCCCTTATATATGAAGACATGGACATACAAAGGGAACAAAGCCATGTGGAGCAGATGGAAGCCAGGTGAATCCATGTGAAGATGAAGCAAAGATTGTATTTATTCTGTCACTAGGAACTCTTGTGGCTTCCAAAGCTGGGAGAGGCAATAACAAACCTTTCCTCCTCCACTTTGCCCATCATTTCCCAGTCTGGAACCTTCTAGAGAGCATCAACCTGATGAGAGCATGTTCTAAACACCTTTATTTAGAACTTCTGGCCTCCAGAACTGTGATGTTCTGTTGTTTAAAATCACTCAGTTTGTGGTTATGGCAGCCCTAGCGAATGAGTACAGGGTGCTAGGGAGTTCTTCATTGTTTGACTGTCAAGCACATTTCAGGAAGCTTGGTACTGTGCCACTCTTCATGTTATTGTGATAACAAAGAACACACATGCCCATATTTCCGAGAGTTCTATACTTCTCCTCATAGTTACATACCATCTAAGTTGTAATTTGTTTTCTCCTTTAGTCTAGAGACCTTCCCAAACCTTTTTTCATCCTGCAGATAGAGTGATGTTTGAAAATATAATCATGATATCTGTCCCTCATCCTCCATCCCCTTAATTATTTCAAGGACTGTTGATGGTGGCAGAATAAAGTCCAAACTGCTTCCCACACAGGCTCTTCTATCTCTCCAACTTCAGCCTTTGTCACCATTTCATCTACTTAAACTTTCTCCACCCAATTAAACTTATTTTCAATTTTAGAAAGAAGACTTTATTCTTCTGAGAATTGTATATGTAAATGAATAATACCCTTCCAGTTTTCTTGCCTACCCTCTTGCTCTCATCAGTCTAAATTCTCTTTACCTCATAGATCTCAGGAGAGAAGTTTTCTCTGGCCCAGTTTGAGACAAGTGTCTGTTTTGAGTTTTCTCATGGCATTTGTATGATACCCTAGCACTTATCACATTGTATTTTATCTCAGAATTTAGTTTGTCTTTTTACTTGTCTGTATATATCAATGGAATAAAAACTTATGGATGAGAGACAATGTTGTTCATCTGTGGAATCTAGAACCCATCAGTACTGGAATTCTGTTGCTGCTGCAAAAAATAACTGTAAGCTTATGTCTAAAGTAATAAAAGTTTAATATCTTACAGTTCTGAAGTTAGAAATCAGAAATGACCTCACTGGGCTAATATAGCAAGGTGTCAGCAGAGCTGCATTTTATCTGGATTCTAGTAGAGGACCCTTTCCTTCCCTTTTTCAGCTTCTAGAAGTGAGCCTCTTTATTTGAGGCTTGCTTTCAAGCAGCTTACAGCTTCTTGGTCTTGGAGTTATTTGCTAAAGTGATTCAGTATGTGACTAATGAAGAGTTCCAATGGAGAATCAAGAGACAATAGTTTGTTACTAATTGTGTTAACTTGGGCAAATCACTTAATTATTATGGTTCTGCAAAAGTTTGAGGGAATATAATGAGGTCTTCTCCAGTATTAACATGGTATTACCTAGGCATGTTTCTTTGATACTTTCATTATAATGGCTATCTGATATGCTGAATCTTAGAAATACTGAGTTTAAGAACCACTGAAGATATTTATGTTCAAAAACTTGGTGCTGAATAGAACATAGTAAAAATAACAGAGAAGCACCAAATAAAGCATTATAACATATTGTTGTAATAAAAATAAAATCATTAAAAATTAAAAAAATATCTAGAGTTAGACTAGTAATACCTGAAGAAGGGAATGTGGAAATTTTAGTTCTGTTGATTCATAGTGATTTTTAAGAAGGATGATTATGCACAATGAATGAATGATAGATTTTTGTTTATATACAAATTTTAAGGAATACTGTTCATTGTAGAAGAGAGTTTAAGAATGTAAGCTATACTCTGTTTTTCAAAGCAACTTTGGTCTTTTAAAAAATTAATCATTAACATTACACTGCCAGATCATAGAAATCTTGCTTGATATCAAGTCTCTATCAGGATTGGGTATGAGAAGGGGATATATGTGTGTCATATGAAATGTGACAGAAGTTCAGAGAAATAGATTTCATTTAATAGCTGAATACTGGATGACCTCACCATTCTTCTCACTCTCTGGCAGCTCACCCCGTGAGCAATAGAGGAGCTGCCTGTATGAACTGAGGAGTAGCTGCTGGCCTCAATGTGATTTTGCAGTGATCTGTGTGCTCTATGGCTTCCTTCATAACCAACAAATCAATTCCTTCTATACACATTACACACCCCAGTGGCAGGGGCCATTTATTATCCTTTTGATGGTCATACTCTTTGTGCATAACCAAGAAAGATTACAGAAGAAGGAAAGAGCAGTTGAAATGTGGGTAAAGGCATTGCACAATGGCAGTGCATTTTATAATATGTCTGGAATGTATACCACATTATAAAAAAAAGTGCTTTCTTTCAGGATAATTTTGAAATGCAGATGCAGAATTTTCTTTTGAATGAAATATACATTAGAAACAATGTATGGAAAGCTAGTTGTGGATAAAATTCCCTGTTAGTACACATTTAGATTTCAGTGCAAATTAAAAATGATTAAGAGAAAAAGACTGTCACTGTCATATTTTTTCTTCACATGGGATTTGTTTAAAAGGTTATAGTTGACTACCTTTGTTCAAGTAATGAGCTTTAAATATATTCTTCATTTGGCATCATTATTAACTGATTTTTTTATTAATTTCTAATTTTGAAGTATATATATTTTTAAACTCAAAATGATTAGTTCTAAGTTTTCCTGGTTCTTTGAATCCAGATGCTATAATTAGCATTTTTAAACAAACAAATACTAATATACATTGAATTGTGTCGACTAGGTACAAGATAACTGCATATTTTGAGTTATTATAAATTATAATGTATTATAAATTATAAATGGTACACAGTGAAATTTTAGTGTTATTAGTTCTAAATCAAAATTCTATAAACAAATATGTATATATGAATGTGGGTGGAAAACATTTTACCAGTGAAACTAATGGTAAAAACATGACTTTATAGTGGGTTCTATGCATAAACATTTAAACTGCTAGTCATTGAGGTCAGTGGTTATGAAAAGAATAGGAAATTTCCAAAGGTCAAAAAAGCTACTGTCTTTTCTGTTTTGCATCATTTGAGATTTTCCAGTTTTTCTGCAAACAGCCCAATGCTAAATCTGTATTTAATTTTCTCTTCTCTTTGAAGAGGCAAAACAGTGACAGAATAACTGAAGAGGAGATAATGCACAGAATATTTTGCTTTAGCAGTATAGAAAGTTCTGGGTTTTATTTCACACGATGGTAAACGTCCTTAGGTGCCCTGGAATCCTGCCATAAGAGAGTGAGTCTCCTGACTATATTGCCATTGGTAAACCCAAACCTCTTGGGGGCCTGTTTCCTGTGTAACTGTTCCTCTTTTGTGTAATTGAAAGGCATGCTTAGTACAAAGATTGCCCGTAGTTTTCAGTTCAATGATGCTCCATACCTTCTTAACAAAATATACACAAGAATAACATAAAGGATTTATGTTACTACTGATTTCAAGTTTGGTGCCTCCTTTGTCCTATGTAGACCAAATGGTTAACGTCCTGGATTAAAACTCTATGGGGAATAGTGAGATTTTTTTTTTAACTTTCTGTTGGTGGTGGTGACCCCCCCCCCCCAAAGACTCTTGTTACCATTATTTATCTTTTCCTCACGGTGAAATTTTCATCATATTTGATACTTTTCATCAAGAACATTTGGGTTAAGGAATTTACCAAATTATTTTAGAATATCTTTCTTTGTTTTGGTGATACATTTCCATTTTACTTTTATTTTTTTATTTGAATTTATTAGAGTGACACTAGTTACCATAGTGTTACAGGTTTAAGGTACCCTATTCCCCAACACATCTGTATACGTATTGTGTGTTCACATTTCATTGTGTAAAGGTACCACAGCACTTGTATTCATTCCTTTACTGATGGGCATGTGGGCTGCTTCCAGATCTTGGTTATTGTAAAAAATACAGTACTGTAGTGAACATAAGAGTGCATTATTTTTTGGAATCAGTGTTTTGGGATTCTTAGGATATATTCCCAGAAGTGGAATCATTGGGTCAAAAGGTAGTTCCATTAAAATTTTTTAAATAATTTTATTTAGAAAAATTAAATTTAATGGTATGACCATTGATCAATTATAGTACATAAGTTTCAGGTAAGCATTTCTATAGCATTTGAACTGCTGATTATGTTGTGTACCCATCATTCAAAGTGAAATCATTTTCCATCACCGTATATTTTTCCCTCTTTATTTCCCTTCCCCTCCCCCTCCCCCACATCATCCTCCCCCTGGTAACCACTGCACTTTTATCTATGTCCATGAGCCTCATTTTTATATCGCACCTGTGTATGAAATCATCTAGCTCCTAGCCTTTTTTGATTTACTTACTTCACTTACTATAATGTTTTCAAGGTCTATCCATATTGTAAATAGTAATATGTCATCATTGTTAATTCCATATTGCTTTGTACAGTGGCTGTACCAATCTGCATTCCCACGAACAATGCACAAGAGTTTCACACCCTCACAAACATTTATTTTTGAATTTATTGATGATTGCCATCCTGACAGGTGTGAGGTGATATTTCACTGTGGTTTTAATTTGCATTTCTCTGATGATTAGAGATGTTGAGCATCATATGCCTATTGGCTATCTACATATCTTCTTTAGAAAAGTATCCATGTCCTCTGCCCATTTTTAAATTAGATTGTTTATTTGGTTTTGAGTTGTATGCATTCTTTACAATTTTGGTATTAATCCTTTATCAGATGTATTGGAGAAAATGTTTTCCTATTCTATGGATTGTCTTTTTATTTTGTTGATGGTTTATTTTGCTGTGCAGAAAGTAGTCCCATTTGTTAATCTTTTCGCATATTTCCCTTGCCTAAGGAGATATATAAGAAAAAATAATGCTAAGAGAAATGTACAAGATTTTACTGTCTGTTTTCTTCTAAGATGTTTACAATTTTATGTCTAATATTTAAGTCTTTAATCCATTTTGAGTTTATTGTGTATAAAAAGGTGGTCTAATTTCATTTTTTGCATGTATCTGTCCAATTTTCCCAACACCATTTAATGAATATGCTATTTTTACCCCATTGTATGTTCTTGCCTTCTTTGGCAAATATTCTCAATAATTTATCATATTGGTGTGGGTTAATTTTTGTGCTTTTTATTGTTTTTAATTGATCTGTATATTAGATTTTATACCAGAACCATGCTTTTTTGGTTATTATAGGCTTATAGTATAGTTTCATATCAGGTAGCACGATTCCTCCAACTTTGTTCTTCTTTCATAACATTGCTTGGCTAGTTGGGGTCTTTTGTGGTTCCATATAAATGTTTGGAATATTTGTTCTTGTTCTGTGAAATATACCATTGGTATCTTGCTAGGAATTGCATTAAATTTATAGAGTGCCTTGGGTAATATGAACATTTTAATAATGTTAATCCTTCCTATTCATAAACATGGTATATGCTTCCACTTGTTTATATTTTTTCTTCAATGTTTTATAATTTTCTAAAATTTTAAAATTCTTGTTTAAATTTATTCTTAGTTATTTTATTTTTTTAAGTATTTAAGAATGATGTATATATGTTTATTTTTGGTTTCCCTTTCTGATAGATCCTTGTTGGTATTTAAAAATGCAGCTGACTTCTGGATATTTATTTTTTATTCTGCTACTCTGCTGAAATAATCAGTTCTAGTAGTTTTTTCATGAAATATATATGGTTCTCTCTATATAGTATTATGTCATCTGCAAGTAATGACAGTTTTACTTCTTTCTTTCCACTCAGATGCCTTTTTTTTAATATTAATATTTTTTTATTAAATTTAATGCAGTGACATTGATAAATCAGGGTACATATGTTGAGAGAAAATATCTCTAGATTATTTTGACATTTGATTGTGCTGTATACCCCTCCTGCAAAGTTAAATTGTCTTCTGTCACCTTCTATCTGGTTTTCTTTGTGCCCCTCCCCTCCCCTAACCCCTCTCTCCTTCTTCACCCCCTCCCCCCTCCCCCAACCCCCCCGCCCCTGTTGCCATCACATTCTTGTTCATGTCTCTGAGTCTCATTTTTATGTCCCTTCTATGTATGGATTCATCTCAGTTTTTTTTCTGATTTACTTATTTCACTCCGTATAATGTTATCAAGGTCCATCCATGTTATTGTAAATGATCCGATGTCATCATTTCTTATGGCTGAGTAGTATTCCATAGTATATATGTACCAAAGTTTTTTAATCCACTCGTCCTCTGACGGACACTTGGGCTGTTTCCAGATCTTCGCTATTGTGAACAATGCTGCCACAAACATGCGGGTGCATTTCTCCTTTTCGAGCCGTTCTAAGGTGTCCTTGGGGTATATTCCTAAAAGTGGGATAGCTGGGTCAAAAGGCGGTTCGATTTTCAGTTTTTTGAGGAATCTCCATACTGTTTTCCACAGTGGCTGCACCAGTCTGCATTCCCACCAGCAGTGCAGGAGGGTCCCCTTTTCTCCACATCCTCGCCAGCACTTATTCTGTGTTGTTTTGTTGATAAGCGCCATTCTGACTGGTGTAAGGTGATATCTCATTGTGGTTTTAATTTGCATTTCTCTAATGTAAGCTCTCCGACATCTCTCGGAGCAATATATTTGCTGATTTATCTCCACGGGGAAGTGAAATAAAAGACAGGATAAACAAATGGGACTATATCAAACTAAAAAGCTTTTGCACAGCTAAAGACAACAAGAGCAGAATAAAAAGACAAACTACACAATGGGAGAACATATTTGACAATACGTCTGATAAGGGGTTAATAACCAAAATTTATAAAGAACTTGTAAAACTCAACACCAGGAAGACAAACAACCCAATCCAAAAATGGGCAAAAGAGATGAATAGACACTTCTCCAAAGAGGACATACAGATGGCCAATAGGCATATGAAAAAATGCTCAACATCACACTCAGATGCCTTTTATTTCTTCTACTTGTCTGACTACTGTGCTAGGACTTCCAGTCTTATGTTGAATAAGAGTCATTAAAGCAGACATCTCTGTCTTGTTCCTGTTCTCTTTTTGTATTCATTTAAATTTATTGTGTTTACATAGATTCAAGGGTCCCATCGAATACATCTCCCCCACCCCCGTGGTACCCTCAACATTCCCCTTGCCCCCCTCCCCCCAATGCCCTCCCTCCTTCCCTCCAGGATTTGCTTTTCTGCTCTCTATAATGCTGTGTTAGGTATATATAATTTCAACAATCTCTTTCCCTTCTCTGATCTCATCCTATCATCCCCTTTCCCTCTATTCACTTTCCCTCTGGTACCTTTGATCCTGCCTCTGCCTCTATTCCATTCCTCAGTCCTCATTGTTCATTAGATTTCTCAAATGAGTGAGGTCATATGATATTTTTCTTTCTCTGCCTGGCTTATTTCACTTGACATAATAGTTTCCAGGCCCATCCATGTTATCACAAAAGGTAAGATTTCCTTCTTTTTCATGTCCCCATAGTATTCCATTGTGTATATGTACCACAGCTTTTTAATCCACTCATCCACTGACGGACACCTGGGCTGTTTCCAGATCTTAGCTGTTATAAACAATGCTGCCATAAACATGGGGGAACGTTTCTTCTTTTGAATCAGTCTTGTTCCTGTTCTTGAGGGAAGTTTTATTTTTTCCCCATTGATTATGATGTTAGTTCTGGATTTGTAATATATGGCCTTTATTGTGTTGAGATATGTTCCCTCTATTCCAACTTTGCTGAGAGTTTTTAATATAAATGGGTTTTGCCTTTTCTCAAATGCCTTTTCTGAATGTGTTGATATGACAATGTGGTTTTTATCCTTCATTTTACTTAAGGGGTGATCATGTTTATTGATTTGTGGATATTGTACCAACCTTGCTTGCATCCCTAGAATAAATTCCACTTGATTCTAGTGTATGACCTTCTTACAGTATTGCTGGATTTGATTTGCTAAGATTTTGTTGAGGATTTTAGCATCTATATTCATCAGGGATATGGACCTATCATTTCTTTATATTGTCTTATATGGTTTTGGAGTTAGGATAATTCTGGCATTGTAAAACAAACTTGGGAATCTTCCTTCCTCTTGAATTTTCTGAAGTAGTTTGAGTAGGACAGGTGTTATTTCTTCATTGAATGTATGACTTGATTATTCATGATGATTGTTCTTAAAATTAGGTATAATTCTAGTTTGGTCCTGGGAGGAGGTGAGTGTAATAACCACTTACTCCACTACTATCTTGGAATTCTAGACTATCTTTCAAGATTTAGAAAAGTTTATCCAGAAACTTGGTGCCTAGTTTATAAAAATTTTAATAAAAAATTGATGTTTATAGAATATATACCAATAATTAATTAATTAATTAATTAAGTTGTATTACTAGTTAACATAGTTATACAGGTTTCAGGCATCTCCTACATTTCTTGAGCTTGATGGAAGGCCACTGTATTTCAAAGTAGTTTTGGTAAATATTGGAAGAGAAGAAAGAGGGATAAGCAGAAGATTGTATATTTATTATTTTGTGATAATAGCATAGGGTGAGCTCTGTTCAAAGGGTCTTACAATTTTAACTTAATTATTATATTGCATCTGTAATATAGATGCTATTATCATGTTTCTTTTTTTTTATGTGAGGTAACTAAGGCATATAGAGGAATTATACCCAGGCAGTCAGATTCCAGAGCTTGTACTGTTAGTCATTAAGCTATAGTAATTCTACCATATATTCTCCGAACAAATTTTTGGTACTGAGTAGAGAATGAGTTCCTAATCTACAGTTTTATTCAGATAATTTTTTATTTTCTCTCCTGCAACAAAATAAAACAAAACAACCCTAATTTTACAAATTCTGAAACCATCTCTTGCTTTTAATACCAAACCTAGAGGCAACCAAAGCTAAATAAAAATAACTTGTATATTTAATATTAACAGAAAATGTCAGTATTGGGTTAAGCAATAAGAGATTTTTAAAGTTTTAACATTAGGTAGTATTTGGTATATTAATAGCTCATTTCAGTTTTTAAAATAGTAGTTAACTTTTAACAATTATATACAAACAAAGAAGTCTAATTTTAAACAGGGATCATTGTGGATAGGTAAGGTAAGCAGGAATATATTATAGATTTTAAAAATTAAAAAATAATATTATTTATATTTTTTATTTAATTTAGAAATTTTAATTGTTGAAAAATACATTTAAAATGTATCATGTTAAGAATTTTTAAGTGTATAGTTCAGAAGTGTTCAACAATCTCCACAACTGTTTTATCTTGAAAATATGAAACTCTTTATCATTAAAAATTTTTTATTTTTTCTCTTTTTCTCTGGCAACCACCACTCTTCTTTCTGTATGGATAAATTTAATTACTCTAAATACCTTGTATAAGTGGAATTGTACAGTATTTGTCTTTTTAGAACTGGCTTATTTGACTTAGAATAATGCCCTCAAGATTGATCTCTGTTATAGCACATCAGAATTTTCTCCCTTTATAAAGCTCAACTATAGTTCATTTGATGGACAGTTGGGTTGCTTCTACCTTTTGTCTATTGTGAATAATGCTGCCATGAACTTAGGTATACAAATATCTGTTCAAGATTCTGCTTTGAATTGTTTTGGATATATATTCTGAAGGTATATTGCTATAACATATGGTAATTTAAAAAATGTTTATGATGACCTGCCATATTATTTTCCATAGCAATTGCTGCACCATTTTACGATCCTATCCATAGTACACAAAGGTTCAAATTTTTCCACACCCTCATCAACACTTGTTATTTTCTGGCTTTTAAAAAAAACTTATAGTAGTCATCCTAATTGGTATGAAGAGATACCTCATTGTGGTTTTGATTTGTATTTCCATATTGATGGTTCTTTATGTTCTCCTTTAGTGATTTGTTATGGCAAAAATAAACAAATAATTTGAATCCTAAGTTTTTAAGAAATAATTTAATTCCATTTTACTTTCACTATGTCTTTATTATTATTTTTAAACTATTTTACTTTTGGTGGTTGTGCTTTAAGGTTAGAATTCATCTATTATTTGTTTGTTTTTAGCTGTTCTTCAGTTGCTGGTAGTACTGGATCTGGAGAATTCTTCAAGCATCTCCATTTTGTATTGGTGTCAGTGTTTTCAGAACTTCAGTTAGCTCAATGGAGAAGCCAGGGTTTCTGGTACATTATCCTGCTGATGGCTTCTGTGTGGTTCCTGAGGCTTTACTTGCATTACCTTAGCCAATGGCTTTACCTCCAGGCAATTTCAACTCCTGTTACAAAGTGAGTGCTTTTCCCTGAAAGTGAAAGGAGTGCATTTTCATCTGGATAGGCCAGATGAAAGCACAAAGCTCCTCCATTTACCATAAGACCTAAAATGCATGAAAGGTTTGAAAAAGACAAGAATGTTTTTATCTAAGAGCAGAAATGTCTATTACAGTTATATTCACATCTTATGGACAAGTATGCACTCATATATAACTGGTACATCAATATATATATTTAAATTTTAGCAGATTCAAATATGTTCTAATATCTGAGCAATATCCAAAAAGGAGTTTGGCAATGATATTTTATTCTATTTTGATTTTATCAGAGTGACTTAGGCTAAAGGTATTTTAGAAGTAATATAAGTATGATTTATCACCTATACTAGAGAAGTAAAAATTGCTTCTTCTGCAAAATGATTGAGTTCAAACAATTACCAAACTCAAGCCCAGGCAGTTTTCTGAGCCATTATCTACTGGGAAAAGATTACACTTTAAAGGTTATCTCTCCATAAACATGATTCTATAGACACTATAGGTAGACAAACAGATAGATGTCAATACTAAATTCATTTTCTCAAATGTAGATGGTACAGATAAAGATGAATGTATATTTTCAATTAAGAACATTACAAACAACTCTGAGACACTATGGAAAAGGAGTCCATGTGTATATTTTCTGTCCACACACATATAATTTATCTTTTTATAAAATTAAATCACAAGCATCTGAATATTATAAACCATGCAGATTTATATATACTAAATAACCCTATCTTCCAGGGAGAATTTTTACATAGATATTATATTTCTTCTCTTCTTCCCTTCTTTTTTCTTTCTTTTGTGTGAAGGTGTCTACAACAGAAAAAAAAACAATATTATATGCCTGAGCTAGTTGCTTTTTGTTATTTACTCTTTCACTTCTTCAATAGAAAAGGAAGCTCTATCTTTATTCATTGTTAATAGAATAAAACTACAAGAAACATCTTGACAGCTCGGTATATCCAATTTCGTAAGCAACAGAGGAATTCTAGGATGTTTTGTTGGCTATTGTCTATGTCTGCCAGCTCGAATCATACATCAGCTTCATGTCACGTTGTAGTAATAAGACATGACAATAACAATAGCAACATGAGTATTTCTTCCCTCTTACTCTATTATAGGTTCTCTGCTAATAAATGTACACACATTACTTGATATTCACAACAGCATAAGAACAAAACATAAAACTTCCTTAAAGCAAAGATTAGTATTGGATAAAATGAAGAACTCTTTAGCAGACAGCTGATAAGTAGAATCTACAAGCAAGGTTAACTACGAAATAGCTTTACAAAGGCTGCAGTGCAGGGGAGGGAAACCTAGAGGGGTGTGAAGACTCACTGCATGGAAGGAAGGTGCCAATACTTGGTCAAGTCTACTTGAAATACTGAGCTCAGCATGGATGTAAACCATAGGTCTTTACATTGTGCCAAATAGCCCCTTTTAGAACAACTTTAAAAAAGAACATTGCTCTCATTAGTGGTCTTGTTAATGTTGTATTTAGAAGTCAATCTAGAGAAACCACAAACAAAATTAATCAGCTATGCTATGACTTTGAAGAATTATTAAATTTATTTGTATTTCTGATTAGTTAGTGGCGCACACACTAGTTCTGTATGTTATCCCTTTCAAATAATCTACCAGTGACTATGTGTGAACTACAGAAAAGTTCTTAGTCTATAGAATGATCTGCTCAGTGCATAAAATCGCTATTCTTTCAGTGGTTGTATATGATACAAGAACAAAGAACAAGGTAGAATTTCCCTTTACCTTGAAAGTGAGCTGTTAATGTGTTATTAAGGGGTCAGAAAAAGATAACTCCTAACACCTTATTTTTAAGTATTAGCAAGTTTCAAGTTCTCTATATTAAAAAATTACAAGAAAGCTCATAATTCTTTTAATTGTTTCTACACCTGGCATTTTGTGTAATTTGTGTCTGCACATATGTTTGCTTTGTTTTCCCACAGATTTCATTTTTCCGCTCTCACAGTTGAGCTTTGCTACCCACCTTCCTCCCTTCTCATCAGAGAAGAGTTGTTCGTGGTTGTGGTGGGGCCTCTAATGCTGAATGCAATGATACTTCCTTTGGTTCCAATCAGATGGGGCTGTCAGCTGCTGTTTGCCTACTGTCCTGATGTCTTGTCTAAGTTAATTATTACCATGGAACTATGGACAGTTTTAGACCCATTGGCGGTGTTTATAGTGGATACTGTCCTGGGGGTAAGTCAAGTAAAATAATTGGGATATGAGTCCTTGACATAGAATTTAGCTTTAGTGCATAAATCAGTTGACATGTGAAGTTTCAATAATCATGTCCGATTGAATATTTATTTTAAAGTGGAGTTCTAAAGTTTTTTCTCATAATAAAAATTATGTATGTCTAATATAATCAATTTAAGTGTAATTTTAACTACCTTAAATTGAAACTTGCTAAATAAGCAGGAAATAATAATCTTGGAGATTGAATGAAAGCTAGTTAGCACATTTTCAAAGAAGCTTTATTTTGTAACTTTTTGTTGGTAGCTACTTTTAATATATATTTTCATAGTAAAACTTTAGAAAAAAAGTAACCATAGATTATTTCTTTTAATTGGTTAGGTTATTTATTTGCTTTTCTTTCTTTTTTTTTTTTTGGATGTAATACTTACATCTCTTTAATAAATATATTGAAGAGGTAAATGCTTTTTAAACATTTCTAAGTGATAAAATTTTTAATTAATCTATAGGCATTTATTTTGACTTCCGAATGTTAATGAAATGAAAAAGCAGTATTTTCACTATAATACATAAAAGAATTTCATGATTATGAATGATGTACCAGAGTTCATGATGATGTATAAACAATGTAATAATGATTTTAATATTTAAAGAGCACTTTATATTTTTCAAGCACCTTCACATAATTTATTTGATTATATATTTACAATACCACTGTAAGTTGATGGGACAAACATTCTTCTGACTTTACAACTAAAGAATTTGGATACAAAGAATTACATGATTTATCACGGCTACATAGCTGCACACACCACAACTAGGACCAGAACCCACATTTGTAAATTCCAAGGCTGGAGTTATTTCTGTTATATTAAAATTTCTACTTCAAACTTTGAATCAATATATTGTTTAGTGAAACCAAATGTATGTTACTCCTGGTACTTATTCTATTATAATAAAATATTTAATTTACTAATGAATATTGGGACTATAATTTTAGGCAAATTGATGTAAATATTAATGTAGATTACTGCCACATCCAAATCTCTTTTTGATTTGAATTTGCAAGTCCTAGGATTTCCTGGTTAGTGTTACTGATTGGGTAGGTCTGGAGTAGGGCTCAATAATTTTCATTTCTTTTTTTTTTTCTTAAATGAGAGGAGGGGAGATAGTGAGACAAACATTTGCATGCACCCCAATTGAAATCCACTGGGCAAGCCCTGTCTGTGGGCAATGTTCAAATCAACCGAGCTATCTTCAGTGCCGAGGCCAATGCTCGAACCAATCAAGCCACTGGCTATGAGAGGGGAATAAAAAGAGAAGGGGAGAGGGAGGAGTAGAAAAGAAGATGGTTGCATTTTATGTGTGCCTTAGCTGGGGATCGAACCTAGGATGTCTGCACACCAAGCCAATGAATGTTCTATCCACTGAGCAAACTGGCGAGGGCCAAAATTTGCATTTCTAACAACTTTCCAGATGACATGAACATTGTTGTTCGTTCAGGGATTACGGTTTCCAGAATTACTGACAACATAGGAAAGACCTCGCAAACACACTGGGAATATCTAGGAATGCTTATATAGCTTGGAAAGGCCAAAGATCCAGCAAGGCAAGGCTCTCTGGGGAAATTTTACTGTCTTTCTATTAAAAACCTGACATTTATTTACTTTAGTTAGTTCACTGAGGATAGCAAAAGTTTTAGACCAGATTATTACACCAAAAGTTAAAAACATTAACAAATACTGGAATAATTCAAGCCCAAAACACTTTGATTTGTAGTTATCAAATTATAGTATTAAGCAATTTCTGGGCTTGGTCTGCAGTTTGGTCCTTTCCACGTGCACGTAAGCCCAGCAGAGGTAGCCACAAATTGTGGGTCACTTGTATGTCTAAACAGGTTGCTGGTGTCCAGTCACAGGCATTATTTTATATGGGCCTATACCAGGTTCCCACCCAAGAGGCCCAGAACCAACACACCCAATGGCCAGCTTCAGACAGCAGCAGAGTAGGATCCAATTAGCTTCACAAGCAGCATATAAAAGGGAGATCTTGTCAGGGATCAAACCCAGCTGAGGCCAATTTGCTTCCTGTGGTCAGCACCTCCATGGAAGCTTGCATGTTTTAGTTGAGGTAGAGCCTTATAGTCAGCCAGCCTGAGGATCAATCCCAGGCACAAATGTAAAGCCATTTTGGGGAGGATGGACAGGTAGTTCTTATTATCTTCTGAAATCTCATGAGGAATGGTTTTCCTTATTTCTATTAGGTTCCCCAGAGACATTAGTAGCTGAATGGTCCACTCTATCAAAAGCAGCTGGAAAAAATAAGCAGTCTTAATTTACTCTGGGACCTCTAATGTGATAATATATAGGAAACTGGCTTCCAGCATGGCCATTTCAGAGCCAGTTCAGAGGTTCATAACCTGATGAAAGCTGACTTGGATTCTAATAGTTGAGTATAGTATTTGTATCTTTCTCTATTTGGAAAGAAAAACTGACGTGTCTTTTCCAATCTGAACAATTGTTGACTCTTCAACTAGAATCCATCATGTGTCATTGTAAATGACATTTGCTTTTGCTGTTTTTCAAAAAGTCCAACACTGCATATAATCTGTAGGTAAGCAGCACTGGAGTCCACACTTGAACACTCCACTCCACCAGTTCATCAAAATGCATATCTTAACATGCTTTCCAGTAATTTAACAGCACATTGAATATTGAGAAGTACTGCTCTAAAGCAGTGGCTTATAAAGTGAGGTCCTTGGACCAACAGTGGTAGTTTCAGCTGGAACTTAATATACATGCAAAATCTCAGGCTCTGAACCAAATCTACTGAATCAAAAACTCTGAAAAAGGGGCCCATCCTCTAGGAAGAGGTTATATGTTTTAACAAGCTGAGGATTACCTGTATTTAATCCAGGTCAGCCA
This sequence comes from Saccopteryx bilineata, assembly GCF_036850765.1. Classification (NCBI taxonomy): domain Eukaryota; kingdom Metazoa; phylum Chordata; class Mammalia; order Chiroptera; family Emballonuridae; genus Saccopteryx; species Saccopteryx bilineata. The sequence goes on along the minus strand of NC_089492.1, from coordinate 194,282,555 downwards.
GCCAAAAGAGACACTATCTAATTCTATTGATAGTTTTTGTTCTAAATTTATTTTTCTTATGACATTCTAAAAAGAGATGTGGCAGGTGGAATTATCTGAGGTTGAAGCATTGAGTGGCTGTTGATGTTAATAAAATTTCTCTAGTGTTATAGTTGCTGGAGGTGTGGTTGGCAATGCATTCCCCAATCTCCATTGATGATACTATGCTCAACAACTCCATTGAGTTCATAATTCCTTCTCTGCTTATGTATTAATCTAAATAAAAAAGTAGAGAAAGTTTTGCTATTGAATGTTTAAATTGAGTATCGTGTATGCGTTGACTATATGTTCCCTGCAGAAGATTTTAAAAGATAAAGAATAAATATGGCATTCTTCCTCCCTTCAATATAGATAGGGAGATATGAATAACATGCAACAACAAAGATTAAACAGAGGTAGAGTGCAAGCATTGTTATATAACAGCTAATTCTTGAGAAACCATTAGCAGTGATTGTGGTATAGTGGAAAGAGCCAGACTCAGAGTCAAGGGAACTGGGTTCTGGTCCCAGATGTGCCATTTGTCAGTTCTATAATGTTGAATAAGTCAATTGACCTCTCCAGTCTTCAGTTTCCTTATATGCATTTAAAAAGTAATCATACCTACAAATTTTAACACCTAACTTTACCCATTTCACTGTATTGTTAGAAGAATCAAATGAGTGAGCAACTGGGTATAAATTAATATAAAATTAAAGAAACAAGATAAGGATTAGAATGAAGTGATGACTTATACTTTGTGGATGATGCAAGATGTAACAGCCATTGCCCCAATAGTCCAGGAAAGAATGTATATTCTAGTTGGGGTATCCAAAGATACAAACAAAAGAGATAGTGTGTGCAGTGTGGGATGAATGTTATTTGGGAGGCACCAAGACTCATTCTATTCTATTTCAGGTATTTGTTCAAATACCTTCTCAAAGAAGTATTTTCTGATTGCAATACTTAATAACATACTCCCATTCCTCCTTTCCTTTTTTCAGCTTTATATTTTTCTTTGTAATATTTTCCTCTAATATACCCTGTATACTACCTTAATTTTACCTCTCCCCCACAGAACACACACAGACACACACATTCTTAAATATAAGCTCCAAGAAGGTAGAGATCGGATCTAATTTTACTCAATCTTTTATATTTAGAGCTTAATGCCACATAGTGGGCATTCAGTACAATACATGTGGGTCAGATGAAGGATTTGCACCTATTGATTAATTTACATTATTAAAATCAAAGATATATTTTTTGTTTCACTAATGAATCCCATGCCTAATTTTTTGCCCTTAAAAATAGCAGAGAGAAAAGATCTGAAATAGGAGAAATCCATAAAAATTCTTGCAATTTTTCTGCCTAAACTCCCAGAAACATACTCACATTTTTTTAAGGTAGACCAATTAATAAGTACATATACAAAAAGAAAGTTTTGGTGAGGTGGTAAAAAAGCAGTAATAGAGAGTAGGAGCATCTAAATTCTAGACACTGTCTAATTACTAAAAAATATTTTGGTGTAGGGAAAATATAAGTTAACCCTTCTAGGCTTCTATTTTAACCTATTTGCATGTGATTTGTATTAGCTAGTTTTGAACATGCTTTTTTAAGCAATATTGACATAATTGTTAGTTTAAAAACTAAAGACATTCTTTCTTCTCTTTTACATTGGAGAAAAATATTATACTTTACATTTAAATTGCATATTACTTCCACTTGATATTAAGTTATAATTAAATAACATTTATGTTTTATAAAGCTCAAAAGTCAAAGATGTCATATGACAATGCTTTAGTTTCATGGCATTTTATATCTGTGTTTAAAAGACCTCATTGCCTTGAATTTATTTCAAACCCAACATAGAATATGTTTTTTCTTGCCTAAAATACATTTTGTTAAGTTGACCTAATGTAAATTTTAGTTTTCAATCCCATATTAAATAGCCTGTTAACATTTTTATAAGTTTCTAAAATAAGCCATCTATTTTATGCAGAGCACAAATTAAATTCTTTGCAAAGCTGCTACAGAAAGGACTCTTTCCATCACATTTAATTTCTTCATATCTTGTGTTTATTAAGTTTAAAAGTTAATACTACATAAATAAAAGATGGATTTTACTTTATGAATTGCATGTAGAGTATACATGTTTAAAAGCTTATAGGAAAAATGAGAATAACTTGGTAAACCAACAATGCAAACCAGTCTTATTTTTTTTTTCTTTGTGACAGTTAAAGATCTGGTGATCTTTAGTACTTTGAAAATTTAATTTAACTGCTATAGAAATATTTACTTGAAACCTATGTACTCTTATTGATCAATTTTGTCCCATTATAATATTTAATTTTATAAATAAAATTAAAAAAAATTTAATTTAAAAACAGATTATGGTATAATATGGTTTTGTGTATTTAAATTAATTCAACTTGATGACCATTGTTTCCAACATTTTATTTCTTTTATTTATATTTTCTTCTGTCAGCGACTCACATATAATGATGAGGCTCCTTTAGCTGATGCAGCAAAGTTGTACTGGGCGTTTGTAAGAACTATGCAATCAGGACTTCTTGGTGTTATGCTCACAGTGCTAATTTACATTCTCCTGTTCATCATTTCCTCTTTGATTTTATATTTGTATTGTCTCAGGTAAGATGCTTCAATACTTTTCTTCTTTTTAGTGTTCAGCCTCCAGTCTTCTTGTTATATGGTTAGGCTATATATGATTAAAATAGAGAAGTTAGAATCATGTCTACATGACTAAAGTAGAACACTTCTTGTTGGACATAACAACTGTCATGAAGACCAGCCAAGAAACATTTTGGCTTTTGGAGAAATGTTTTGTTTGTTTGTTTGTTTTGTATTTTGATAATAGAGAGAGCTAATTTTGTGATATATTTGTTTGCTCTATACTAGTTTCCTCAAACAGAAGATAAAGAGTAATCTCAATATCTAAGACATCCTGGAAAGTTTTTTTGAGAAGCTTGTCTAAAATTTTCTTTTTCTTCTCTTTCTAATCCACTTTTTTCCTAGTCTTCCCACCCCTGACAAAATCCTGCAATATAAGAATCATCCTTCAGCTTTGATCCTGAATATAATAGAGTTAGTTTGGCTTGCTAGGTCGTTAATTAAGCAAGCAGTTTATGTTCGGGAAAAGGCAAGAAGAGCAACAAATACAAAGCAGTATAAAAAATGCTAGAAAATTTTTTCACTCTGTTGATAGTTTCCTTTGCTTTGCAGAAGCTTTTTTAATATCATCACACTTGTCCAATTTTGGTTTTGTTGTCTGTATCTTTTTTTTAATGTTTAAAAAATGTTTATATTGAATTTATTGGGGTGACATGGGTTAATAAAGTAATAAAATTTTGGGTTCACAATTCTCCAAAATATCTTCTATATACTGCACTGCCTGTTCACCACCCTGAGTCAGTTCTCCCTCTATCACCATCTATGCCGCCTTCTGCTCTCTTCCACTTTCCCCACTCCCTTTCCCTTCTGCAACCCCCACACTGTTGTCTATGTCTCTAAGTTTTTTCTTTTGTCTATGGTTTTAAAAGCCATAAAATAAATGCCAACACTAATGTCATGAAGCATCTCCCTATGATTTTTTATAGAAATTTTTAAGTTTGGGTCTTATATTTAAGTCTTTAATTCATTTCATATATGCATATCTATGTGCATACATGACAATTCTAAATGAAAAAGAAATATTGAAAATGCCTAAGCAAGGGAGGATAATTGATTGTTCAAGTTGTCTGAATACACAAAGTAGAAAAACCTTGGGTTTAGGAAAAGGATCTTGTTTCTTTATGTGCTAAGGAAAGAGGGTGTATACGAATGCATGGAGCTTCCTGGAAGGGTGCTGAGGGAGTTCACATGTGATAACCATTATTATTTTCTATGTACTAAGAAATGAACTCACCCCTCAGTTCTTCCTTCTGTAGACTGAAGGGGTCCTTACATCAGAAACATAGCTATAGTAAAATTGTCTAATTCTTAGAAAATATACGTTGTTTAAGCTTGCTTTGTATTTTTTTTAAATTTTTTTTATTTTTTACAGAGACAGAGAGAGTCAGAGAGAGAGATAGACAGGGACAGACAGACAGGAACGGAGAGATGAGAAGCATCAATCATCAGTTTTTCATTGCACATTGCGACACTTTAGTTTTTCATTGTTTTCTCATATGTGCCTTGACCATGGGCCTTCAGCAGACCAAGAAACCCCTTGCTCGCCAGCAACCTTGGGTCCAAGCTGGTGAGCTTTTGCTCAAACCAGATGAGCCCACGCTCAAGCTGGCGACCTCGGGGTCTCAAACCTGGGTCCTCGGCATCCCAGTCCAATGCTCTATCCACTGCTTCACTGCCTGGTCAGGCACTTGCTTTGTATTATATTTTGACATGTCATGAGCACTGCATGTCATCTTTCAAAAGCACTTACTTCGAAAGGAAGTCTTTCATGATCATTTAGTTTTCATTTGACTATTAAATTTTTTTATATGGACTTAGGCAACAATGTTCATTTACTGAATTTTCAGGCATTTTCTTGTGTATCATGGTAAAAATAACAGTTATGTTTAGCTCTTAAAGTAGGCTCTGCATGAATCATTATTGTTTTAAATTACTAGAATTTCCTAGAGAAGTTAAAGAAACAAAATAGTATATTATGTAGTTTAGACTTCCGTAGGTTAAAAAATTATCAGATATTATGTATCATTTATTTCCACATCAATACAGCTCTTTTCATTTAAAAATAAAGTGAAAGTTTACAACCATTATTATTATTTTTTTGTCCAAGATCTACATTTACAGGGAGTCCTTGGGTTACAACAATCTCAACATATGATATTTTGAGTTTACGATGTTCACTCCCATAAAAACTTTAAAAAATTGAAACATTAGTGTTTCAGCTTATGCCATTAGTGTCATACTTCTGGACTACATGGGTGAGCTAGCTTGGTTGTGTGTGATGGAAGAATGCTCAGTAATGAGGCATAAGAGTGAGGGTGTTGATGTCCCCCAGTATGCTTACCTACATCATTTTGGACTTGGTAAAAGCACAAGTATTCCATTTGTGTTAGGCTAGGGTGTGTTTTGACTTACACCAAAATTTGGGTTCCATCACTGTTATGGGAACAAAACTGTATTGTAGCCGGAGGACCCCCTTTCAAGATAACTTGTGAGGTATGAAAAAATAAGCCCAGAATGTATACTTTTAAACACTAGAATTAATTTTTTTTCTATCTAAAACAAATAGGGATATAAAAGCGAGACTCATGAATGTAGATAAAAGTGAACTGTTTACAAAGGGAATGGGGATTTAGAGGAGGGTGGAGAGGAAGAGAATAAAAAGGAACAAATATACAGTGACAGAAAATGATTTGAATTTGAATGATAGGAACACAACACAATCAAAAGTTCATATACTATGAATATGTTACCTGAAATCTATGTACTCTTATTAAACAATGTCACCCCATTAGATTTAATTTTCTAAAAGGACAAAAACAAAACCAAAAACAGATACATTACCTATAGGGAAACGTGGGTAGGAGAAGTTAACAAAGCTTTATAATGGATGGAGAACTGATTGAAAGAAAAGGTGAGTGATGTCAGAGAAATGGCGCCATGAGGAGCGCTCCTGATACCTCTCCCCAAAATTTCAACAAGTTCTACAATTAAGGACAAGAAAAAAATGATCCCAGGAGAGTCCGTAAGTCCCACACACTGAACAAAAAGGTATGATTGGGCGAAAAGGTGGTTAAATATATAATCAACCCTGAAGGAAATAAGATGGAGAACTGAACCCTCTGTCTTCCTCACTGACCTGAGCAAGGGCTGCTTTCACTTGGAACTGAGAGAAAATGAGGGCTGGGGGCATGGAAAGAGCTGGGCTGGGGCAGAGATGTTCAAGCCGAGGAAAGAGTGTGCCCGCAGCAGCTCAGCCCACATGGAGCTAATGCCGGCACTGGACCCCAGCAAAGGTGAGCAAGTGGTGGCTTTCATTACCCCCGATATCCTGGTTGGCAAGTTCAGACAGTGTGTGAGTGGTTCCTCCTAGCACCCCAGGTGTGGGCGCCCCATTCTTGGACAGAGGGGCAGGGTCACAGATTTCTGCATGGGCTGCGACCAGAGTCTCGTTGTGATCCCTGCGCCCCAAGCAACAGTGTGTGGGCAGTGTGTAAAAGCGGACTTCCCTGTGCCCGGACCTCTCCAGGTGCCAGCCATACAGGCTGACAAAAAACATTCCCAGGGAAGAAAAAATACGGAAGTGCTAGGGGGAGGGGCATGCAGGCAGCTTGCAGACAGTCTGTGGAGCAGATCCACAGATCCAATTGCTGAAATTAGCTTAACCCACAGTCTGCTCACTGCCCAACTGGCTTACGCCGCCAGCAGTGGCTCTGGATGACAAGGTCTTCTTTCTCAGGTCAGCGATCTAAGACAAGAGACGTGATATATTTTTTAGTGCCTCTTGTTCTGCATGTAGTGGCATGTAGTGGTGGGGGCAACTTCCTGCCAGCAGATACAGGGTGAAAAACACATTCCTATGGAACATACCTCAGAGAACACTGCAGAAGTTGGGCAGGCTAGGCTGTAGGCTTTTTAACAAGGAAGAAGCCTGCAGAAAGCAATTCCACAGAACAAGAAGGCAAATTTAACTAGATGTACCTGGGGAACCTTAGAAAGGAGCCTGAACAGAAGTCAACATACCCCGTACCTGCTTAAGTTGATGTCTCTGATCAGAAGAGCTTTCATACTCAGGGCTGTGCACTAAAAGGAGGGACTTGGCAGCTTTTAAGACCTCCTGTTCTGCAGGCAGTGACTAGGGCATCTTCCTGCCACCCAATACAGGTTACAAAGTGCAAAAAGCCTGGGGAGAGTGGTCCCACACAGTGCTGAGGCATACTAGACATGCCTGGAGGCTCATAGAAAAACACCTTGAGAGCATATGGCTCCCAGCCCTGCCTGATTATGCTGGCAGCTCTGACTGACAGAGCCTTACCCAGAGCCCTGCGCTGAGTGAGGATAGAGTGGAGATTTGCCAGCTTTTTGAGCCTTTTACTCTCCAGGCAGTGGCAGGAGAGTGGGTTACCAGGCTGCTAATTCAGGAATGAGAGACTAGGAGAGAGGCTTCAGGAAAACAGACACTCCCATTGTTGGAGCCTGCAAATGCTAACAAGCCCCGACTACCAACAAGACTGAGGCCTAGTATATGACATCGCCATAGTGATACATCAACTGCAAATCTCTACTTAGGCATGACACAGGGTAGAGCCTGGGGTACAGAGCCACTGACCAGGAAGAGGGTAAAAAAGAAAAAGGAAGAAGATAACCTCTCAAAATAAAAAATAATCCACAGTCTTTTAACTTTTTCCACTTTTTTTTGTTTCTTTCATTTTCTTATCTTTATTTTTTTTCCACTTTGTCCATTTATCCTCTGCTCATCTTATTCTTATCTCTTCATTTTGAACTACATTACCCATAAGTGTTACATTTCCAATTATTTTTCTTTTCTTTTTTCTTTCTCTCTATGAGGGTTATACTCCAAAATCCTTAACTCTCTCCTTTTTTTTCCTTTTCTTTTTTTTTCTCCCTCTCTCTTAGTTTCTTCTTTTCTTTTTCACTTTATTTCTCATTTTATCCTCACTCATGAACAAATTACTTTATTTTGGATTCAAATTTTTTCTTTGTGGAATTTTGTGTGCTTTTTACTTCGCTTTTTAACTCAGCATTCCCCCCAACCCCAGTTCTCCATTCTATGTAGTTTTTGTTCCACTTAATACAATAGTCTTTTTTTTCTGGTTTTCTTCTTATCTTATTCACTATATCTCTCATTTGACCATCATTTACAAGCAAATTATTTTATCCTTAATACAAATTTTTTCCTTTTTTGCATTTTGTGGGTCTCAGCTCATTTTTTGCCCCTATGTCACTTCTCCCCAACTTAGGCCATCTGTTATAGGTAGTTTTTGTTCCATTTAACAAAATATAATTCTCAATTTTTTATGGTATTTTCAAAAAAAAAAAGAAATAATTTTTATTTAATTTTTTTAATTATTGTCTTTATTGTCTATTTTTTTACTTTTTATTCTTTATTAATTCTCATTAGTTATTAACAAAACCACCCTCAGATGCCTCTAAGGAAAAGGAAATCGAATATCATGGATACAAAAGAAAGAAATATAGCACAGATAGATGAGGGAAAATCTATAAAAATTTTTTTAATAGATTGGAAACCTTGGATTTAAATGATAGAGAATTTAAAATAGAAATCCTAAAAAATACTCAGAGATATACAAGAAAATACAGAAAGGCAATTTAGGGAGCTCAAAAAACAACTCAATGAACACAAAGAATATATTACCAAGGAAACTGAAACTATGAAAACAAGTCAAACAGAGATGAAAAACTCAATTCATGAACTGAAAAACGAAATAACAAGTTTAGCTAACAGAACAGGCTAGAGAGAAGAGAGAATTAGTGAAATAGAAGGCAGGCAACTTGAGGCACAACAGAGAGAAGAGGAGAGAGACTCATGAATTTAAAAAAATGAGAAAGCCCTACAGGAATTGTCTAACTCCATCAAAAAGAGTAATATAAGAATAATAAGTATATCAGAAGGAGAAGAGAGAGAAAATGGAATGGAGACATATTCATACAAATAATAGACGAGAACTTCCCAAGCCTGTGGAAAGACTAAAGCCTCAAATTCAAGAAGCTAACAGAACACAAAGTTATCTTAACACCAACAAACCTACTCCAAGGCACATCATAATGAAATTATAACAAACTGACGACAAACAAAAAATTCTCAAGGCAGCCAGGGAAAAGAAGAATAACATATAAAAGAAAGCCTATTAGATTATCATCAGATTTTTCAGCAGAAACTCTACAAACTAGAAGAGAGTGGACCCCAATACTTAAAGTTCTGAAAGGGAGGAACTTCCAGCCAAGAATACTATACCCATGAAAGCTATCCTTCAAATATGAAGGAGAAATAAAAACATACACAGATACAAAAAGATGAGGGAATTTATTATCAGAAAACCCCCACTTCAGGAAATATTAAAGGGGTTTACCAACCAGATACAAAGAGCAAAACAAAATAAAACCACAAGTAAAAGCTGCACAAAGAACACAATAAAACCAAATTTAAAATGTGACAGCAAAAACAAAAAAGGGGAGAGGACGAAGATTAACAGTAGCAAAGGACGATGGAGTGCAGAAGCACTCATAAGATAGAGTACTACAATGAACATTGTAGGTACCCTTTCCATTACTTAATGGTAATGACCCCTGAAAAAACCACCACAGAAGCACATGACTTTAAAAAGGAAGTAACAGAGGAAAGAAGTATGGAATACAACCAAACAAAAACAAATAATAGAAAAAGAGAAAAGAAGAATAAAACAAGATACAAAACTAACAGAAAGCAATATATAAAATGGCAATAGGAAACCCTCAAGTGTCAATAATTACAATAAATGTAAATGGATTGAACTCACCAATAAAAAGAAACAGAGTAGCAGAATGGATTAAAAAAGAATATCCAACTGTATGCTACCTACAAGAAACACATCAAAGCAACAAGGATAAAAACAAATTCAAAGTGAAAGGCTGGAAAACAATACTCCGAGCAAATAACATTAAATAAAGCAGGTGTAGCAATACTCATATCTATCAATACTGACTACAAGACAGCAAAAGTAATCAGAGACAAAAATGGTCATTTTATAATGATTAAGGGGACACTGAATCAAGAAGACATAACACTTCTTAATATATATGCACCAAACCAAGGAGCACCAAAATATATAAGACAGCTACTGACTGACCTAAAACAAAAATTGACAAAAATAGAATCATACTTGGAGATCTCAATACACCACTGATGGCTCTAGATTGTTCATCCAAATAGAAAATCAATAAAGAAATATTAGCTTTAAATGAAACACTAGAGCAATTAGATATGATAGACATCTACAGGACATTTCATCCCAAAGTGACAGAGTACACATTTTTCTCTAGTGTACATGGAACATTCTCATGAATTGACCATATGTTGGGTCACAAAAATAACATAAGCAAATTCAGAAAAGTTGAAATTGTAGCAAGCATATTTTCTGATCACAAAGCCTTGAAACTAGAATTCAACTACAAAAAAGAGGGAAAAAAACTCACAAAAATGTGGAAACTAAACAACATAATTTTAAAAAATGAGTGGGTCAAAGAAGAAATAAGTGCAGAGATCAAAAGATACATACAGACAAATGAAAATAACAATACGACATATCAGAATCTCTGTGATGCAGCAAAAGCAATAATAAGAAAGAAGTTCATATCACTTTAGGCTTATATGAACAAATAAGAGAGAGCCCAAGTAAACCACTTAACTTCATATCTTAAGGAACTAGAAAAAGAAGAACAAAGACAACCCAAAACCAGCCAAAGAAAGAAAAAATAATAAAAACAGAGCAGAAATAAATGAATTAGAGAACAGAAAAACTATAGAAAAAATTAATAAAACAAGGAACTGGTTCTTTGAAAAGATCACAAAATGGACAAACCCTTGGCAAGACTTACTAAGGAAAAAAGAGAAAGGATTCATATAAACAAAATTCAAAATGAAAGAGGAGAAATCACCACAGATATCATAGATACACAAAGAACTATTGTAGAATACTATGAAAAACAATATGCCACCAAGTTCAACAATCTAGAAGAAATGGGTAAATTCCTAGAACAATACAATCTTCCTAGACTAAGTAACAAAGAAGCAGAAATCCTAAACAGATCAATAAGCAGTGAGGAAATAGAAACAACTATTAAAAACCTCCTCAAAATAAAAGTTCAGGGCCAGATGGCTATACTACTGAATTTTATCAAATATTCAAAGAAGACTTTGTTTCTATTCTACTCAAAGTCTTCTAAAAAATTGAAGAAGAAGCAATACTTCCAAACACATTTTATGAGGCCAACATAACCCTCATACCAAAACCTGGCAAGGACAGCACAAAAAAAGAAAACCACAGACCAATATCTCTAATAAATACATATGCTAAAATACTAAACAAAATACTAGCAAATCGAATACAACAACTTTTAAAAAAAATAATACATCATGATTAAGTGGGATTCATCCCAGAATCTCAAGGATGGTTCAACATACGTAAAACGGTTAATGTAATACACCATATCAACAAAACAAAGAAAAAACCCCCACATGATCTTATCAATAGACGCAGAAAAGGCATTTGATAAAATACAACATAATTTTATGTTTAAAACATTCAACAAAATGGGTATAGAAGGAAAATATCTCAACATGATAAAGAGCATTTATGATAAACCATCAGCTAACATCATATTAAGTGGCATAAAACTGAGGACTTTCCCCTTTAAATCAGAAACAAGACAGGGTTGTCCACTCTCTCCACTCTTATTTAATGTGTGCTAGAAGTTCTAGCCAGAGCAATCAGACAAGATAAAGAAATAAAATAAATTCATATTGGAAAAGAAGAATGAAAGGTTTCATTTTTTGCAGATGAGATGATCCTATACATCAAAAAGGTAAAGATAAATGAATGGGACATCAGACTTAGTAGTTTCTGCACAGCAAGAGAAACTGACAACAAAATAAACAGACAGCTAACTAAATGGGAGATTATGTTTTCAAACAATAGCTCAGATAAGGGCTTAATATCCAAAATATACAAAGAACTCATAAAACTCAACAACAAGCAAACAAACAATCTAATAAAAAATGGCAAGAGGACACGAACAAACACTTCTCCCAGGAAGAAATACAAATGGCCAACAGATATATGAAAAGATGCTCATCTTCATTAGTTTTCAGAAAAAATGCAAATCAAAGCTACAATGAGATACCACCTCACAGCTGTTAGACTAGTTATTATCAACAAGACAGGTAATACAAGTGTTGGAGAGGCTGTGGAGAAAAAGAAACCCTCATCCACTGTTGGTGGGAATTTAAAGTAATAGAACCATTATGGAAGAAAGTATGATGGTTCCTCAAAAAATTAATAATAGAACTACCATATGACCCAGCAATCCCTCTACTATACCCCCAAAACTCAAAAACATTGGTACGTAAAGACATATGCAGCCCCATGTTCATTGCAGCATTGTTCACAGTGGCCAAGACATGGAAACAACCAAAAAGCCCTTCAATAGATGATTGAATAAAGAAGATGTGGTACATATATACTATGGAATACTACTCAGCCATAAGAAATGATGACATTAGATCATTTACAACAAAATGGATGGATCTTGATAACATTATATGGAGTGAAATAAGTAAATCAGAAAAAACTAAGAACTGCACGATTCCATACATAGATGGGACATAAAAATAAGACTAAGAGACATGGACAAGAGTGTGGTAGTTACCGGGGTTTTAGGAGTGGGAGGGAAGAGAGAGAGTCAGAGGTGGATGGGAGGGAGGGCACAAAGAAAACCAGATAGAAAGTGACAGAGGACAATTTTACTTGGGTGATAGGTATGCAACATAATTTAATGACAAGATAAACTGGAGATGTTTTCTTTGAACATATGTACCCTGATTCATTAATGTCACCCCACTAAAATTAAAATAATTATTGAAAAAAAGAATGAAAGAAAAGAAAACATAAGTATAGTGTGTAAGCATTATAGAAAAGGAACCTGAAAAATATCCAGGGTGAATAATTAAGTTTTGTTTACTCTTTCAACCTGCCCTCTGTCATTCATGCTTAACCTATCCTCTTCAGAGCTAGGCATGCTCAGTAACGTAAAGCAGGTTTTGCTTCTATTTTAGAAGCAGGTGCTCTTAAGAGTCTCTTGGATAGTGATAGAATTACAGTAATCTTCCACAGAGAAAATAACTTTTATTTCATATGAAGTAACTCTGATATGTTAGATGAAAATTTTCTCATTTCTATTGTTTGCAAAATATCTTTTTCTGAAATAGTAGAAAGTTAGGAAGCTCAATTCTTCCATGAAGCATGCACTGTCCTTATTGAATGCATCTGGCCAGCGAAGTAGGGTTTTACTCTGCCATAAAAGTAGGGTAAAGACACAGAAGTCATGAGAACTTATCTTTGTGAACTATGCCAATGTGGATTTGTTCACGTTGACTGATATAGGTTAGCATTCTTAATTCAAATGTTAAAGCAACAATCCTAACTCTTTCTGGGCTCTTGGATCAGTGCTATCAAAATATGGGCTAGCATTATAGGAGTATAGAGAAGATGAAGTCTGTTGTATAGGCTTTCAACAGAGAATTTTGTCTAGCTCTGGGCACTGGAAGCTCCACATTATGGAGACTTGCTGTGCAGGCTTCAGATTGGGCACTATTGAGTTTGGCTGATTGTATCTCATTCCTCTAAGAGTTTGAGTAATTTCTTGTCAAGGGGTTTTTATTAGGAAAAAATCTCACTCCCGTAACTGCAGTAAGGGTGTTGACTGGCATGCCAGTTCCTTGCCCTGTTTAGGGAGGTTCTTGAGCTGGCTGTAATTATTTGAACTGGATTTTATGGCTTAAAGAAGTACTAACATTTAAAATAATATTTCTTACTATAGGAAAAATATAGTTTGCATAGCAAAAATTAAAAATATAAAAAAAAAATCAAAAGGGGAAGTAAAAACCATTGGTAATCTCACCATCTAGACAAACCATTGTTAATCTTTTGGTAAGTCTATTTCATTCTTTATTTCATGTATATTTATTTTTACACAGTTGAAATTATTCTGTAAGTATAACTTTATCTGTTGATGTTGAACTTAATATTGAGATAAATATTTTTATATTCTTTACTTCATGAACATTTAACGCATACATAATATTTTATATTATATAAGCAATATAAAATATTTAAATATTTATTTATTCTTGGACAATAAGTTTTTTCTCATTTTAGTGCATCTTTAAATGATTCTGATGAATATCTTAAGACCTAGTGACTTGTTTGCATTTTAAATTATTCTTTGAATAGTGTCCAAGGCACCCAGAAATACTAGTTTAGAGAGTATATTTATAAAACACTTCATAGCTATTGTGAAATTGTTTTCTGGAGAAATTGTATGTATTTACATTTCTACAGCAATGCATGAGAGGATTTACCAAACCATGTTCACATTGTGTTAAACTTTTATAATCTAATATAAAAAAAACTCATCCTTTTCTGTCTTTCTTGCTTCACTAGTGATTAAACATTCCTATTTATTTATTTATTTTTGTGACAGAGACAGAGAGAGGGACAGATAAAGACAGACAGACAGGAAGGGAGAGAGATGAAAAGCATCAATTCTTTGTTGTGGCACCTTAGTTGTTCATTGATTGCTCAAGCCAGATGAGCCCACACTCAAGCCAGGGACCTCGGGGTTTCAAACCTGGGTCTTCAACATTCCATCCAATGCTCTATCCACTGTGCCACTGCCTGGTCAGACTAAAAATTCTTAATATATTTGTCATTCATTTGTAGTTTCCCTTTGTAAACTGCCATTTAAGTGTTCTTTAACCTTTCTTTCTATAGAGTATTCAAATTTTTTTCTTACTGAGTTATATCATATATATATATATATATATATATATTAACCTGTCATTTTTTAACATATTTTTCCACTTGGTAATTACATTCTAAATGTATTTTTTTTTACAGAGACAGACAGAGAATTAGAGAGAGGGATAGGTAGGGACAGACAGACAGGAAGGGGGAGAGATGAGAAGCATCAATTTTTCACTGCGGTACTTTAGTTGTTCATTGGTTGCTTTCTCATATGTGCCTTGACTGTGGGGCCACAGCAGACCGAGCAACCCCTTGCTCAAGCCAGCAACCTTGGGCTTAAGCTGGTTTGTTTTGCTCAAACCAGATAAACCTGCGCTCAAGCTGGCAACCTCGGAGTCTCAAACCTGGGTTCTCCGCATCCCAGTCCAACACTCTATCCACTATGCCACTGCCTGGTCAGGCCTAAATGTACTTTTGATTTAAAAATAATTACTTATAATTCATATAAAGTATTTTGATCATTTCATGATGTTCAAATATCTCTTGAATTTAAAAAGTCCTTTCTCATTCAGAAATTTTACAACTATTTACTTTTATTGTATAAGGTTTTAAGTTTTTTTCATTGAATGCCTCATATAAGCCATGTAGAATTCATTTGATGTGGATAGTGTCAAGATCTAAATAAGAAATCCTTCTATCTTTTATTTTATTGGTCTTTTATTTTAGTTGATATTATCTTTAGATATTAGCTGTTTGCCATTTTGTCTTATTGGGTTTTAAGTAATTTTAATTCATCAGCTTACATTTCCAGTGTAATGGACAGAGCTTCTCTTTTCTAGATCTTCTTTTAAAAAATTTACCTTTTTTAATCAAACTTTTACAGATGGCCACCTATAGGCAACTGCATTCAGAAATAAGCCAGGCAGGGAAAGAAAAATATCATATGACCTCAGTCATTTGAGGAATCCAATGAACAATGTGAACTGAGCAAAGAAACATAGGCAGAGGCGAGATCAAAGGGGCCAGAGGGAAAGCAGTCAGAGGGAAAGTAGAAGAGAATATGGGATCAGAGAAGAGAAAGAGATTAATGAAGTTATATATACATAAAAGCATTATAGAGAACAGGACAGCAAATATTGGAGGGAAGGGGGAAGGCATTGGGGAGAAGAGGCATAGGGCGGGGCCGAGGGGAATACGGGGTTGAGGGGAGATATATTCAGTGGGACATTTGAATCTGTGTAAACACCAATTAAAATCATAAATGAAAAAAAGAAAAGAATAACTGAGAGCCTGACTAGGAACACTGAGGTTGCTGATTCAAAACCCTATGCTTGCCTGGTGAAACAACTACTATGAGTTGATGCTTCCTGCTTCTCCCTCTTCTCTCTCTCTCCTCTCTCTAAAAGTTAATAAATACAAAAATTTTAAAAAAGGAATAACTGTGAAGACCATCTGCACTTCTTATGGTGTTTGCTTCATATTTGAACTTGCAATGCTCCTCATAACCATTCTGAATAAAGCTTTTGTTAATCTTGTATGAATTCTTTATGTGAATTGCCCCAAAGATCTGCCAGGCTCTTACATATTGTTTATAATATGCAGAGAATAAAAAATCACTATATAAATGTCTGATTTGTTTAAGCTTTTCTTTCCTAGAAGCTGTACATAAACCTGAAAGACTACTACTCAAGTTAATTAATTTTGAGGGTGCTGATGTCTTCTTAATAATTGACTTAATAGTTTCAAATAACCTTGTAAGTTTTAGCTGCTGTTTTTTATTACTTAGAAAAATTAATTTAGATTAAAATAATTTAAAGGAAGGTTTTGATGAGAGTGTTATGAGCTTATTCATTGTCCAGAGAATATGTATCAGATAATCAAAGATTTTCTATTTTCTGAATCAATCTCCTTTATAATATTCCATACTAAAGGCAAAATTATTTATCATGTAGAGAAAAAAAATTTAAAAGTTATCTAATTAAGATAGAGCAAAGCAATTTTCATCTTCCCTGAAATTGTCACCTAGTTATGGATACTCTCTACCCTGAGAGGCAGTGGTGAATTGTGTGTATTATGACATGCTTGTATAGTCATTGACCTATTTAAAAGATTTGGATATTACATTGTCTTTGCTCTAGTAAACTGAATGATTATAACCAAAATAGCTTATTGCTGTGGATGCAGATGAATTCACTGATCGCCCATTTGCCAAAAGCCCATCAGTATCCCCTGACTATTCCTAAAACCCTAAGCTCTCTGGTGTGGACAGCTGACTATATGCTGAGTCCCCTTTTATCTTTTCTTTAGCAAATAGAGGAATCTATTTCTATCCCAATTATCCCCATGTGTAGCTACAAGAAGCTGGGTCAGAGATAAACTGAATAGTCCTTGACATGATGTTTTCTTTTTCTTTTTTTTTTTTTTTTTCATTTTTCTGAAGCTGGAAACAGGGAGAGACAGTTAGACAGACTCCCGCATGCGCCCGACCGGGATCCACCCGGCACGCCCACCAGGGGGCGACGCTCTGCCCACCAGGGGGCGATGCTCTGCCCATCCTGGGCGTCGCCATGTTGCGACCAGAGCCACTCTAGCGTCTGAGGCAGAGGCCACAGAGCTAACCCCAGCGCCCGGGTCATTTTTGCTCCAATGGAGCCTTGGCTGTGGGAGGGGAAGAGAGAGACAGAGAGGAAGGCGCGGCGGAGGGGTGGAGAAGCAAATGGGCGCTTCTCCTATGTGCCCTGGCCGGGAATCGAACCCGGGTCCTCCGCACGCTAGGCCGACGCTCTACCGCTGAGCCAACCGGCCAGAGCCGATGTTTTCTTAAAAAGAGAAAAAATAAAAGCTGATCAGTTAAATATAATTGTTAATTGGTCATTTAATGAATTGACTTTTGGTAAATTAGCCTGTTTCCAATGTCTAAAATAAAAATTAAAATAAAAAACTAAAAAATAACCTTCTGAAACTTTTATTTTAACCCAAACCTGTGGGAAACTGGGCATGTGAGTTTTGACCAATGACAAGCACACATCAGGAAGCTATGGGTACCTGGGTGGAGCTACAGTGGACAGTCCTATTAGAATAGCCCAAGTCTCTGGCTTGCACTTGTTTTAGTCCTCTGGGAAGAGAAGTTGCCTTTTCCACTTCCATGTAAGTATTTGCATCTGATAGCTTAGCTAATGCGCATGAGTCAGTGTCAATCCCCGCCTCTGTCAGCATAAAGTATAACCTATAAAGCTCTTCCTGAAGGACCTTTATCTTACTTATCAATAAAAATAATTGAACAAATAAATAAACAAAAAGAACAACTATTTCGGTTTGCTGCCACAAGCCCATGAGAATTGTATGTGCATAAAATGGCATGTCAAACTCTCTGAATCAGTATTTCAATTGTTACATAAGTATGTTAAGTCAGAATAAAAAGAAATACAGTGGCAAAATAACAGGAAATTCTGCACTGGGAATGAAGGGTAAGGTTGTTGAGTCTAGAACTGACCTTTCTCTTCCCCAGAAAAGGGCCTAACACACAATTGACACACAATAAATATTTGTTGAATTAAAAACATGAATAAATAAAAGAATATATCAAAGACACACATTTTCTTTCAAATAAAATGTGGATCACAGGCTGTATGCTCAAATGACACTAGTTCTCAATTCATTTTGAACTCTCAGCTGGACTGTTGTAATGAAGCATGTGAAAATATAAACACACAACTAACTCTCACTTGTGTTAATTTGACTTATCAAAATGATCATAATAAGTTTTTAATTTGAAACCTTTAGCAACAACCAGCTTTAAAAAATTGCAGTACAATGTGGAGAAAGAATTTTAAAAGGGTCGCAGTGATGTACATAGCAGGGGAAATGCAACACAGGAAGGCACTCTTTATAAAAAAATCCAAAGATCTATAGATGTAGAATGCTTTCTAACTCCCTTATTACCAGTTCTCTGCTGTGACTTGGTATTTCCAAATATCAATTCCACTACCCTCAACTTTCATATTCTACCTCTATCCACAAGTAATCTTTTCTCTTTAATGATCTGGTAAGCAGGCTAATATGAGGCATGCATGTATACTCAAAACTGCAGAAGGGTTCCTAGTGATCTTCGTCACATTTTCAAGGGAGCTATCAATCTGCAAAGACACAATTGATAGAAGGTGCCTCAATATTTCCTCTGAGTTAAGTGCTTAAACAGCACCTTCTTTGCTATTGACACTAATCATAAGACAAGAACTTCTTATTAGCCCTGAGTTTTCCCAGTGGCTAAGATCTCACAGGTGAGCTTGACTTGGGTAAAGATTACTAATAGTTCTAGATCACCTTATTCTTCATAGTTTGGAAATTCCTAATAAAACCAATCATCTTACATAATTTGAGTCAGTACTCACATAGGAATATAAAACTGATCCTGTGGATTAGAAAGAATAGACTCTTAACCTTTACTAATATATTATTGGCTCTCACAATTATCTTAGACTAAGTATAGTCAAAATAACTTTTATCATATGCCATGAAAATTGGCATATTACAAATTACAGAAAAGGTTTTTTGTTATTTTTTTTCAGTTACTAGATAGTAATTTCTGTCATTTCTGCCATTTCCTGAGTACTTACTCTATGACAAGCTATTGTTTGAATATAATATATAGATTATTATTCTTAACCCTTACAACAAATCTGAGATCCAGAACCTATTAATATCATCTCTTTTCACAGATGATGTGACTTTAATTTGCCTGAGATTGCACAGTAGGCCACTGGCTCAGCTGATACTCTCACGAAGTCTTTGAAAGTCTAAAAATTAAAGTATTACTTATATATTATATTTTTAAGTTTTTGAACAAGAATACCTAAAATTCATATTTGAGTTTAATTTTCACCTAATGAATGAGTATGACATGTTGTAATATACCTGAATTAACGGCAGTTAGACCTGGCTTGAATCTTGGCCCTGTCACTTACTATGTGCCCTTTGACAATAGTTTTACCTCTATGACTATTTTCCTTATCTTTAAAACATGAATAGTAAAATCAAGCATAAAACTTTAATCTGCTCCTTGGAAATCAACTAAATTAACAGATTTATAATTTAGGCAGCTAAGTTTAGTTCTAAACTTATGAACTAAATTTAGTTCCTTTAAGGTAAACATGTATTTTTTAAGCAATTATAACTATTAATTAACTTTGATTACTCCAAATATAAGATTTAAAATCTGCATTCTGAAAACTAAAACTAATTCTCTTCTCCAAATTACCTCTTTATCTAGGGTTTTTTAAATTTCAGTCAATGCCAAGATCACTCATTCTAGGGGAAAGAAAGAAAGAAAGAAAGAAAGAAAGAAAGAAAGAAGAAAGAGAGAGAGAGAGAGAGAGAGAGAGAGAGAAAGAAAAAAGAAAGAGAAAAAAAAGAAGAAAAAGAATGAATGAAGGAAGGAAGGAAGGAGGGAGGGATAGAGGGAGGGAGGGAAGGAAAGAAGGAAGGAAGGGAGGGAGGAAGGAAGGAGGGAGGGAGACAAGGAAGGAAGGAAGGAAGAAAAGAAGGAAGGAAGGAAGGAAGGAAGGAAGGAAGGAAGGAAGGAAGGAAGGAAGGAAGGAAGGAAGGGAAGGAGGAAGGAAAGAAGGAAGGAAGGAAGGAAGGAAGAAAAGAAGGAAGGAAGGAAGGAAGGAAGGAAGGAAGGAAGGAAGGAAGGAAGGAAGGAAGGAAGGAAGGAAGGAAGGAAAGGCAGAAAGAAAGAAGAGAGGAAGGGAGAGAGAAAGAAGAGAGGAAGGGAGAGAGAAAGGGAGTGATGGAGAGAGTGATGGAGAGAAGAGAGAAACCTAAAAGTGTCGTCAGATCTGTCCCATCTCCTACCCTCCATGCCCATCTTCTCCAGGTTCTGGCAGATTCTTAGCTCTTGAACTTGTTATTTTATTGTATAATATATACAAGCTTCTTTCCCTGTCGTATATGCTCTAATCTCTTCCATGATTACTGAAACATTAATCTTCCAATTAATCTCCTTATATTTCCTCTTGTCCCGTTTAATCTGTCCTCCTCACTATAACCAAAATGATTTTTGGTTAAAAATATATTGTTACATCTTGCCTTAAATGAATTTAATGGCTTCCTATTAGAATAAGAGTTCTCTTGACCTGAGCCCTGTCTTCTCCAGATATACCATCCTTATACTCTGTGTTCTTCTCATCACCCTGTCATCTTCCCATCAGCTTCAAGGCCCTATGCAAACTCCTCTCCACTCCCTTTCTGGAAATCTCTCCTATCCCCTTTCCTACTGGAAGCACTTGCCAAACACTTAACAATTTGGTAGGAATACATAAATATTTGAGGACTGAATGAATAAGTTAATGAGGAATGAATTAAAAAGATGAACCTACCCCTATTACAAAGGATACACTATGGAAAGACTGCAGAAATTGGGGTGATGTTTTCTACTTCCCATTGTATACACTTATTTTTTTGTATTTTTTCCTTTTTCTAAAATTATTTTTACTTTGTTTATTTTTTCTTTTACTTATTGCTTCTTTCTATTTTAGTATTCTTCTATTTGATACAATTTCAAACCAAAGCCATCTGAATTTCAGTTATTATTAAACAGAATGGTGCATTCTCAAGGGTTTCTAGAAAATCAACTTTAATGTCATTTACTTCATCTAAAGTATTCACAATTCTGCTAAAGAATACATAGATTACAACTTAAAAAATAAGAATGAATTGTGGCAAACATGCTGCTCAAGCTAAAAATAAGTTTGACTGTAATGCTTTCTGCTCAAAGCTTTACCAGCAGCATGCCAATGTAGACAATGTAATTTTTCAACTGACATCATAAGCACACTGACTACAGAAACCATACTGTTCAAGTTGTGTGTAACTTTTAGAGTCAGCAATAAGCAATCATAGTTAATTCTTCTCCATTTTTATATTTTTGCATTGAAAACAATTTAAAGTTATAGATTCCATTCTTTCCATGACCCCTAAAACACCGTATTAGCTAACTGTTCACACTTGTCCTTTTTAGCTTAAGAGTAATGTCACATACTAGGTTTCTTCTATAAATGACCCACATTCAGATGTGAACCAAACATAATAGCTTCTGCCACTCACCAAGCAATAAATTGCTGCAAATGTAGGGCACAAGGCAGAGGACTTCGTAAGTTACTTTGTTTTATTAGTGATCATCAGAACCTGTGACCTATTTCTAAAAACAACAATGCCCAAGGTTTTATGAACAGGTAGAAAGTAATTTCTCTTTTAATTACATTAAAAAAAATCCTTGGCCCTGGCCGGTTGGCTCAGCCGTAGAGCGTGTCCTGGCGTGCGGGGGACCCAGGGTCAATTGCCAGCCAGGGCACATAGAAGAAGCACCCATTTGCTTCTCCACCCCACCCCCTCCTTCCTCTCTGTCTCTCTCTTCTCCTCCCACAGCCAAGGCTCCATTGGAGCAAAGATGGCCCAGGCGCTAGGGATGGTTCCTTGGCCTCTGCCCCAGGTGCTAGAATGGCTCTGGTCGCGGCAGAGCGATGCCCCGGAGGGGCAGAGTGTCGCCCCTGGTGGGCGTGCCGGGTGAATCCCGGTCGGGCGCATGCGGGAGTCTGTCTGACTGTCTCTCCCCATTTCCAGCTTCAGAAAAATACAAAAAAATAAAAATAAAAAATAAAAAAAATCCTTTAAAATTTTTGAGACATATTGAAATACTATTTGCAACTATCACATATAATCATGTATATTTCAATAGCATATCATTAAATTTTAGCTTTATATTAAAACAACTCAAATTTATAAAATTACAAATATAACACATGAATTTGTGTGTTTTCTCCTAATTATTACTTTTTTATGTTTGCTTTTCTCTTTTTTCCCAAGTGATACAATATCTTTAGTTTTATATAGTTAAATTTTATATTTAAAAACACATTCCCCCAAATGTCATCAAATTCATGAAAATATGTATATTTGTTATTTCTGACTTTTGTGAGAATAAGGAACTCTCTTAACTAAATTGAATCATAGGAAATTTAAACAATATTTATTGAATTACTCTAATGTTATATATATAGAGAGAATGATCTGCTTCTCTCTTATCAGTGTTATCTAGGAATGTTCAATTTATTTATGAAATTAGAACTGTTTTTAAAATGTTTATCTTTATATAAATTTTTCTAATGTTTAGTTGAACTCTAACTTTCTAAGAGAACCAGAAAAAAAAAGAAAGTTCAATAGATTTACACCAACTTTGATCAGTATGAACAGCATTGGCCCTGGCTGGTTGGCTCAGCGGTAGAGCATCGGCCTGGCGTGCAGGAGTCCCAGGTTCGATTCCTGGCCAGGCCACACAGGAGAGGTGCTCATCTGCTTCTCCACCCCTCCCTCTCTCCTTCCTCTCTATCTCTCTCTTCCCCTCCATTGGAGCAAGGTTTGCCCAGGCGCTGAGGATGGCTCTGTGGCCTCTGCCTCAGGCGCTAGAGTGGCTCTGGTTGCAATGGAGTGACGCCCCAGATGGGCAGAGTGTCGCCCCCTGGTGGGCGTGTTGGGTGGATCCCGGTCTGGCGCATGCGGGAGTCTGTCTGACTGTCTCTCCGTTTCTGGCTTCGCAAAAACATTAAAAAAATTTTAAATAAATAAATATTAAAAAGATAAAATAATTCACTTTTAGATAAATGTTATATTGTTGGGATAATTAAATTATAAAATAAATTACAAAATTACCAACATTTAATTAATTTATTTAAATTTTGCATGTATTAAATATAGGCTATTTTCTCCTTGTCTGTGCAAACTGACTCATTTGAGCTGGGAAATGAGCTAAAAACTAATGAAGTTGCTAAGCTAATTCATTAACAACCCATCATGAAAACTTCATTGGAAAATACCACTAAAAATGCAAAAAATATATATTTTTTTAATGCAGTTAAATCTTTGTACAGCTTTCCATATTCTGATGTGCCATTCTGTTCTCTGTTAAAACATTTGTTTACCATCCTGTAAATCCCAGTTTGGATGTTTACATAATTTTTTTTTCACACAGAATGAAAAAGATAAAAAGAAGAGACAGACATTTTCTGGGCAAAAGAAACAGAAGCTAGAAGAAACAGGACTCTGATTCCTAATTAATTCAAAGTTAATTGCACTGTTGATAATCCTGCACTTAAAATCTTTATATAGATGTTTATGGCAGCAAATTGACAGTAATTTAACTACATTTAATCTTATCACCAGTAAAAGAAAAAGATGAATGTTACATTAAACAAGCTTCAGAAAATTATAAAGACTAGTTCTTGTTTAACAATGCAACTAGCAAATCATTCAAATAGCTAACCTAGAATCTCTAAGCACAGTCAGAGTAGTAGTTGCATTTCGATATGCCACTAAGCCAGATGGCCTATCTTAGGCCATCAGTGATGCTGGGTGGCAATTTTGCTTTTATTTCCACTCAGTGATGAATGAGAGACAGTTGGGAAAATAGAAGACACATAGATCTTATTTGGAAGATAGAATAAAAAAATATATTTTACTATTTTGAAAGAATTAAGTAGTCATTAAAGGAAGATAGGTGTTATATCAGTTATTTCCACTGAATATACAAATGATGGATGAAATAAACTTTGAAGTTAGCTCTCAGTTTAAATTCTTTGTAACATAAACAGTGAGACTAACCTTTTATGGTAGTGTATTAATAAGTAAAATAATTAACTAAGGTTAGATAATATAATGGATGTGAAATTGACTGCCATTAAAACATAAATAAATAAATTTTAGTTTTAACTATCTAATCTATTTAAAGAAAAATCTATTCATTATCTGATCATTGAAATAATATACAGTTTTTTATTGTTTGTGGAAAGGCACTTCCATGTGATATTTAACTATCTTGACAGTCCAATTTATATATGGAAATTTTAGAAACTTTCTAAAATGGATAGGTTATTCACACTGTGATACAATTAAAGGTCTTGATCTGAACTACAGACTATTTAAGTGGCACAATTCTGTGGTTCTTAAATTAGTTCCAGGTATACATGTTTAGCCAAGTTCAGGAGGATGACTGTAATATTTCTTAAAACTTTCCATTGTACTCAAATTAAAAAAATATATGAAAACAAATATGCTAACAGACAAAGCTTAAATTCACAGTTTGTCTTCTCTAAAACTAGGGGCATTTAATGCAAAAGTTTTATAAGCATTGGCCTAATTTTGCTCATCTAAATGTTACTAATAGTAGTGTTTTTCATTTGATAATTTGTTGTCACTTTACTAGTGTATATTATAAGAAAAGCAGTGCTTTACTAATTAATATTCAGAGTTGTTTTGGGAAGTGGGAAAAGATTGAATAAGTTAGTTTTTTTCAAATTGGTCTACGTATTATTCAAATTGGAATACAACCAACCAATCAACATTTTTATGCTAACTGAGCTGGCCCAATAGAGTTTCAATTACAGGGTACTAACACTAACTCCTAAAGAAAGAATAAATCAAAATTTAAACATTTTTTGACAAATCCCTCACATTTGAACTAATTTAGATAGTCATAATACAAATTAATGGCTAAATATTCTTAATTTTCTGCCATCTAATACTAAGGCAACACAAATCAGAAATAGTAGGTTATTGGAGATAACTGCAAAAACCCAGATAATTGTTGTCGCATTATGACATTTAGTGAAGGAATTTATTAAGTAATTTTAGGAATGTTAGTCAAATACTTTCTGAAAAAGAAATGGAAGTAGTAAACTAAATGAATAGAAATTGATAAATATAATAACTATTTTCCATTTTTGGAGACAAATGTAAACAAATTTGGGAGAAAACCCCAGATAACAGATGATTTTGTTCTTAGATTGCACTATGATTCTTGGATATTAGATGCATTTCAGCGCATCCACAGTGAAGAAACAAAGTTATTCATACCGTATGATTTGGAGATTTCCAATCAGGAGCTAAGTGACATAGCGAAGAGATGTGAGCAATGGCGAGGAATCAATGGTGAAAGAAGGAAGGTGAGTTGATTTGAAGTCATTTGTTTTTTGACTTTACAAAAAATATTCATTCTTTTAGCATATCCCTCTTTCTTTTTAGATTCATATATTCTTATTGAATAAATGATTGGTTTCTCTAACTATGCATGCTCAATCTCTAATCAGGTATGCAGAATATGATAGATTTTACTATTTGTTAAATACATAAAATAATGCATGCATAAATAAATGAATAATTGAACATAGTTTTGTTTGTTTGTTTTTGTATTTTTCTGAAGTTGGAAACAGGGAGGCAGTCAGACAGACTCCTGCATGCACCTGACAGGG
The DNA here is from genome assembly GCF_036850765.1 of Saccopteryx bilineata. Lineage (NCBI taxonomy): Eukaryota > Metazoa > Chordata > Mammalia > Chiroptera > Emballonuridae > Saccopteryx > Saccopteryx bilineata. The sequence goes on along the minus strand of NC_089492.1, from coordinate 194,256,730 downwards.
ATCCACCCGGCATGCCCACCAGGGGGTGATGCTCTGCCCATGTGGGGTGTTGCTCTGTTGCGACCAGAGCCATTCTAGCACCTGAGGCAGAGGCCATGGAGCCATCCTCAGCACCTGGGCCAACTTTGCTCCAATGGAGCCTTGGCTGCGGGAGGGGAAGAGAGAGACAGAGAGGAAGGAGAGGGGGAGAGGTGGAGAAGCAGATGGGCACCTCCCCTGTGTGCCCTGGCCAGGAATTGAACCTGGGACTCCTGCACACCAGGCCGACACTCTACCACTGAGCCAACTGGCCAGGGCTAGTTTGTTTATATAATGAATCGAGTTCATCCTGTTCTCTATTTGATAGAAACCTAAACAGTAGAATTAAAAAAATTCCACATGGGTTTACTATTAATATGTTCAATATGTATTGAATTTTAAAAATTTAATAGTTAATATAACATTATAGAAGCCATTTACAAGATCTCAGTCCCTGACTCGAAGTAAAATAAATTTTATTTTCTCTTTCAAAAATTATTGATTAACATCATGATCTTTAAAAGTCCAAAACTATCAAAATTAACTTGAAAAATAAGCAAAAAGCACTTTCTCTCTAGGCTAATTAGCAAGTGCTTGAAATAGGTACATTTTATTATTAAGTTTCACAACATAAAAGTTTAGCAATTTTGAAAAAATTCAAAATTGAGTACCAAATTTATGTGAGTTGAACAATAGTACCTAACAAGAGAATACAGAAGGAGATAGAAAATTATTATTATTTTAGCTAGGAAAGGTAGATGGAGGGATGGAGGAGGTGGGGGAAGATGGGAGTGGAGGAGTGGGAGTAGGAAAGGGGGCCAGGGAGATAGAGGAGGAATAAACCAATGCTTAGGTACTAGAAGGAAAATTAAAGGAGATAGCAAAATTCCTTAATGGTTTAAAGTTAATATTTATTTCCTTCCTTGTAAAATGTCTTAGCTGACTCATAATGGACAAGTGTAGAACTTAGGAAGAGACCTCAAACCTTGAATGTCCATAATGCTCAATATGTGTGTACATTCCAATGGGTCAACGAAAAGACATTTGATTAAATGTAATTAAACAATTTAATCAAAAGTATTTGTGTCTTAAGTAAAATATTCTGCCATAGATTCTGTTGGGGTTTAAACAGAAATTGATATATCAAGATAAATTAACATATCTGGATAAATTATTGCTGTCCCCAGCATGTATAGACTCAACAGCAGTCAGTGATGAAACTTTAGAGATGTTTATGCAACTCATTTGAAAATCTCTAAAGCATTCGTTATTTCTTGTTGTTGGGGTGATGTATGGTAAGCATACAGAAACATTCTCAAACTTAGCTGAATAGACATACGTATTTTATTTATTTGTCGTGTCTCTTCATGACATGACATTTAAACCATAAAAAAATTACTCTTTCTTATAATTAATTTTTATATGTAATTCTTCTTAAACTTTTTTTGATAGCTATTAATTTGACTATCAGTAATTACTTTATTTTCTAAAATTTATTTTAAATTATAGTTGATGTACAAAATCATATCAGTTTCAGATATAAATAAATTGTGCTTATTTATTTCAATAGGGAAGCAAGGTAGCTCTGTTGAATAAGTGATGTAATAATTTCAAGAAATAATGCCAATTTAGTTGAGGGCAATTATCTGTAATCTAAAATGCTAAATTAAGAGAGGAATAGACATTTTAATATTAAAGTATTTCAAGTAAATCATCTAGAATTCTCACACTTTAAAATTTTGATCTAGATCTTGACCATAGTGCTAAATATTAAGCATGTGCCTCTCATTTTTTAGTTTTTTGTTTTGGATTAAAAATTGCCACATAAATGAATAGTTTATAATATGATTAATTTCCTTTTACTAAATTAATAAATGCAAAAGCACAGAACACATTTACAGTATGATGAGAATTTAGGATTATTACATTTTGTAGTTTTTATATTGCTCATATATATAATTTGTCATCTGTACAAAGACAGTCAGATAGTAATTTCAAAGTACTTTAGCCATTTTTTGAGAAGAAAAAGTTCACTTTCAGTAGTCAGAAAAGACACCATTCTATTAAACTAATTTGCCTACATGCAAGATTTGTCATTTTTACCTCATTAACTATTTATCATGGAGTAATATATATATTATATATTACATATATAACTACATATATGAAATATTACATATCTAAGATATATAATATATGTATATATTCATTAAGGGGCAGCTCTCAGCGTGATGGAGCTGGAACTAATATTTTGCAACGCTAATGATTATTTGCATCCTAATTAGATAGCATAAGGTTGATATGATTAGGTCAGGATGTAGTGTTTTTCATTAAAATACATTTTAGAAACAGTATTCATAATCTGTCCTTGCAATTAAATAATGAGCCTATGAATGTAATATTATCGACCCAATTATTATCCCATGCAAATATATACTTTTAATAAATTTGTGCCATAGGACCTTCATTAGCAACAGAAGAAATGATATTTCTAGGTGCATAGATTGAATGGGTATGGTTAACTTATATAATGGTTTTAAACATATCAAGAAGTAAAGCTTCAATACTTAGGAATTTAATTCTAAAATGTGCCTTACTATTTGTTGAAGACTAATTTACATTGTAATTATTTTTCTAAAGAAAGTACCACTTTAAAATGGACTATTTGAGCTTATAAGAATAGCAGGATGTTAGGGAGAGATGGAGGTTTAGAGAAAGTTGTATTTAATGGGACAGTGGAGTATAAATTTAGAGATCTATTAAAGCAGTATAATTGGAAAACATAAACACTAAAATGTCTATTTCTCTAACATCTGTATTATCTGAGAACTGTGATATGTAATTAATGAAGATTATTTTTGTTGTATATTAGAATAGTTTTTTAATAGATACCTGTAAAATGGAAGTATGTAAGGTGTAGCATCCACCAGGTATGAGAACAAACGTCGGAGACTTTCAGGAGTTAAGATGTTACTTTATTGGCCAGTTTAACCTGCGCAGGGGCGAACTCCCAAGATGTCCGGAGACACCGTGCTCACGAGGAACTGCAAAAGGAAGCCGCACCTGGAGCTTACAGCCAGGCCCTTATATATCCTAAGTGAGCAAGCATAGACAGAAGCAGATGTGGCAGTTTAGCTATTGGCTAGGGAGGTCACACGCAGCATAGCAACAGGGGCCGGCATAGCAACAGGGGCTGGTTTTAGCTTAGTGGCGAATTTCAAACATAAACTTCTGATAAGGGTCTCTGACCTTCTTTGTTCTCAGCCTCACAGGAGCCATATCAGCACTTACTGTTCCTTCAATAGTTACACTCTTTGCAACACTCCCTGTTCCTTCAATAGTTACACTCTTTGGCAGCCCCAGTACTCCCTGAATCTAACATAAGGTACTCTGAGAAGGAGCTGCCCACTTCTTATGAATGTGTACAAGGAAACAGGTTTGTACAGAGCCAGACCCTGTTCCCTCAACTTTGCCTAAAACTTGCTATTGATCTACTACTTTTGTTCACTTGCATAGTGACCAAAATTATTCAAACTCTTTAGTTCATTCTTCATGAAATTCTGTTATAAAGGTTATATACTATTTGTAAATTTAGAAAATTATTAATTTTAATTATTGCATTTACATGGATTCAAGTTGTCCCACTGAATATAACACCCTCATCTGCCACCCCTGTGTCTCTATTTATACCCCCTTTGTCACCTCCCCCTAACTCTTTCCCCGCTTCCCTCTGGGATTTGCTGTCCTGTTATCTGTATCTATGTGTTATGTATATATAATTTCGCTTATCCCTTCACCTTCTCTATTCATCTCCTCATCTTCCTTCCCTCTGAATCTGGCCCTCCAGTCCCTGTGACCTCACCTCTGCCTCTATTTCATGACTCAGTTCTCTTTGTTCATTAGATTATACCATATAAGTGAGATCATATTATATTTGTCTTTCTCTGCCTAGCTTATTTCACTTAGTATAATAATCTCCAGGTCCACCCTTGCCATCGCAAAAGGTAAGATTTTTTTCATGGCCACATAGTATTCCATTGTGTATATGTACCACAGCTTTTTAATCCACTTGTCCACTGATGAACACTTGGGCTGTTTCCAAATCTTGGCTATTATAAACAACACTGCAATAAACACGGGGGTGCATATCTTCTTTAGAATCAGTGATTTTGGTATTCAAATTAAAAACACAATGAGATACTACCTCACACCTGTCAGAATGGTGCTCATCAACAAAACAACACAGAATAAGTGCTGGCGAGGATGTGGAGAAAAGAGAACCCTCCTGCACTGCTGGTGGGAATGCAGATTGGTGCAGCCACTGTGGAGAACTGTATGGAGTTTCCTCAAAAAATTAAAAATGGAACTGCCTTTTGACCCAGCTATCCCACTTTTAGGAATACAGTTTATAAATTTTAATAAAGGAGATATTTAAAGAAGCTGAACCTACACTTTTATTGAACTATATAGAGAGATAAAACTCAACATTGTTATTGACACAGCAGACTGTGGACAATGAGACATGATATGACTACAGTGTTTTTCTGCAAGTACTACTCATTTCTATTTGGGAGGTATAGTCAGGGAGGAGGAAGAACACTGATGCAGGTCATGAATGCAAGGTGGTAGCAAACAGCTAAAAGGGAAGCATGTTGATGAGGATTTGGGGTGGAGACACTTGATAGATTATCCACACATAAGGAGATGATGAGTGGAAGAGTGATAGAAAATACCAAGGCAAATTTGAAAACTGAAAGCAATTTGTTTTGGCCAGAACAAAGGTCAAATAGGGAGAGATGAGATTGATGAGGTAGATTCTAGACTGGCAATGTACACAGTTATTAGGCACTATGCATTCATCCTAGGAAATGAGACACCATTGAAATTTTAATGAAAAGAAGTAACTTATTAGTTAAAAATTTGGTTTGCCTTTGAAATGAACTCTATAAATTGCTTGTTTTAAAACTCTAATTAATATTTTTGTCTCTTGGGAAGCAAATAGTTTAAAGCACCCTGTCTAACACAGTTTAATTTTCCATCATTGAGATTTGCTTATTCATGTAAGGTCTATATTATCCACAGCATTTTCTAACTACCCCATTCAATTCAGTTCTACAATCAGTTATAGATTGCAGTTTATCATCCTGACCTGTAGCCACGGGAGAGGCCCAGGACTTTGAACATTTTGTAAATTTGATAGGACTTGAAAGTAGGTGAAGATAACGAGCTGAATTGGATGTAGCCACATTTGTAATTAGGAATGAAATGTGGGCTACAGTGGAAATGGAAACAAGGAGTCAAATTGAATCCAAATTGATAGCTGACAGAGTGGTGACTACAAAATAAAGAACATTTCAATTTTATCGGTTTAAAGTAAAAAACAGGCTGCTTTGATTATAGGAGGTTGGAAACAGGGGAAAAACTCAAATAGAACTAAGGAACATTTTAATTCCTTATAACAAGAGAACAAAAGGTCGTCCCTCAAACCATCTTTATGCAATACTTCTGGTCCCTGGACTGCAATTTCAGTGGGCTTTCATACTCACAATCTTCACCAGTAGAGGCTCCAACTTTCAAACTGACCAAAAGGTTTTTACACTAAATGTTGGGTACTGAATTAAGTATCCACCAATAAGGGATGAAAATCTTGTTGTCCAGAACAAAATTTTGAGTGAAAAAGACATAAGCAGCAATGTAGGAGATAAATGATCTGTTCTTTAGTGGTAAGTCAGTACACCAGATGTTAATAAGTTTGTTGCACTGAAGAAGAGCCTTAATTTTTTCATTAAAAACATACCTTAGGGTCGCAGGTGAATACAGACAAAATAATCTCTAAGTTATCTTTAAAAAATGGGTTTCTGCTCAGTAAATATATATATACTAGATGTAGAGTATATCTATATCTAGTGTTATTTTCATTCTGCATTGAACAAATTTCCAATTCTACAGAAGCATGAAGACAGTCATCTCTTAAAGGTTTTTATATACGTAAATGTGGACTATAATTAGAACTACTAATATTACATAAATTCTAATTCTTGGACAATGAAAAGTAATATTAACCCAACTAATTTGAAAATATGAATCTTAACTATATATTATTTATATATGAGATTGATTTAAAAAATATATAACAACTGACATTTCTCTTTTGCTTATTTTTTTTTAACATGATAAGCAAGGAACAGAGAATAATGTTCAGTATTTATATGGTGGTTTGGGTTAATTGATATACATTTTTCTATTGATCTTTTTAAATCTCTGAACTTCTGGAATATATTTTTATAACTTTGCCAAATATATTCTTAAAATTCCAAAGTTCTTTTGGCCATGGAGAAATCAACCCCTTTTATAAAGTAAAAGTGATAGATAATGGCTAAAAAGAAGAATAACTAGAAGTTTTCTAAAGATACTTCAAATGTTTGTGTTTTAAGATTGACAAAGACATTTACATTTTGTTAAGTACTTTCCCCTTTGATTCTAAAATTATTTCTATTTGAACTGAAGTGGAATCCATATGTTTTTGATTCATTAACACTTAATTTGTTACCATTCTCTTACTGAAGTTCCATATAGCAGCCTTTTCATTGTTTTTATAAGCTTATTTTCCTCAGACACAGGAAATAAAGTTTTTCTAAAGTAAACAAACTTAAATTCAAAGACATAAGAGAGTTTTGTTGTAACAAAGCACCTATTAGCTTTGATCTACTTCTGTACTAAGTATGCAAATTTCATTTTTAGAGTTCCCTAAGAATCAGATATATTTGTAATTAACTACAATACTATACACAGGTTTCTGTTTTATTATATACTGAATTTTACTACTATCTTACTCTAATTTCTCTTCATGATATATAGCCAACTACTAATATGTTAATGAAAAAGTCATTAATAATAGTTATTTAATTACCATATTATTTATTCTTATTAATAATTTAAGAGCTCATTGTCTTCTCATAATTATGTAGTAAGAAATGGAATTTCATACAAAGCATTAAACAATGTTCTTTTTTTTCTTTGTAAATACATTGTTCTTACCAGGAAGAATGAAAGTCAAACATTTTTTCATATCTTACTTTTATTTGATAAACACTAGTTCCCCAACATTACTTGTATATGTATAGGCTTTAATGAGACTAAAATAAAACTATTGAAATGCTGTCTCTCCTATTGCCCTTTGTTCCTTTCAGCTTATATAATTTCTTTGGGCTTTTAATAGTCACAAAGCTTGGATAAATTATTATTGCAAAAATGTCACCATATTATTACTACCTGTTCAGAGAAATTATTTGTTTGAGTCCTAACATTCACATTTTTAGTAGATTGGTCAAAGAAACTTAAAAAAACCAAATATACTGGTTGTTATTTTTATCATTTTACAAATAAAAATACTGGGGCTCGGAGAGATGAGATACCTTCATTCATTCATCTATTCATGCATTTATTCACTATTTTTTTACTGATAGTCTTTTATGAAGTAGGCCCATTTCTTAGGTTCAAGTGAAAGTAAGATGAAACAGTCTCTATTCCTTTATAGTCCAGTGAAAAAGATAACAGATGAGAATATAATAACAATACAGTAAGATAGTGGAGTAATAGAGCTATGTGCTGGGTGGCATGGTGGTAGCTTGAACAAATATAGTATTAACCTATTTAAAGGAGCCATTGAAAATCTTCCAAAAGAAAGGCGAATAAGACAGGTATTTAAGATGAAGAGTAGTAAACAACAGAAAAGGAGTAGTTAAAGGACAAATTGAGCACCTAAAGAAAGGACATTCTAAGCAGAGGATAAACTATCATGGTATTTTGGAGAACATAGAGATTGGTATGGCTGAAACATAACTGATGTGGGCAATAGGGAGCACTAAATTTGGATAAATAGGCAAGAAATGGATATGTATTAGTATCTCACTCTGAGTTTATTCCAAACTCACTGTTCCCAGTAATTCAATATGAACTGGTACAAAAATGCCTGGTCCATGGTAGAAGTAAAAATTACAAAGATATACATTAAATTGTCATAATTGTTATATCTTCCTTGATGTAGGAACCCAAGAAATTTATATTCTTTGTGCTTTTCTAAATTTTCTACTAATTTTCATGATGAATTCTTTTTTCATAATTATAGTAAAAGACCAATAAAAGTGGTATTTGAAAGGGAAATGAATCAGGCACAATTTAAAATATTTTACAAACCACGATCTCATATCATTGAGGAACATCTATTCTGTAGAAAGAAGATGAAACAAACAAAACTA